>NC_132868.1:315543-623586 GCF_048164855.1 Canis lupus baileyi | reverse complement strand
CACCTTCCAATTGCCTCTCACACCACTTCTGTCATGCAACGAACCTAGGCCTCTTAGAAGCGCAGTGTACATGCAGTGTGGGACCCAGGAAATTTCTTTTTATTTATGATAGTCACACAGCAAGAGAGATATAGAGAGGCAGAGACATAGGCAGAGGGAGAAGCAGGCTCCATGCACCAGGAGCCCGACATGGGATCGATCCCGGGTCTCCAGGATCACGCCCCTGGCCAAAGGCAGGCGCTAAACCGCTGCGCCACCCACGGATCCCGGGACCCAGGAAATTTAACGAAAATCCCCTACTCCTGGGGATTAGCAGAGGAAGACAGATGCCATTTTGTGCTACACCTGTCACCCCCTGTATGACCCCTACATAAACTGCTTATTGCTTAAGGTGCTGCCCCACCCTAGTCAAGCTTTTGGGCACACGCTACTCAGAAATCGGCCCATAACAACGTAACCCTGCTTTGTGCCCGCCAAAACTGCGCGCCAATTCTGACCAAAGTAATAGGCCAGCTCAAATGGATACTATAGGGTAAGATGTAATTCAATCGGCCACCTGCGTGTGGACCGACATGTCTGAGCAACTTTCTGTGTATCCCATGGGCCACTGGCCCCTATAAAGCTGCTATGCCTCTTAGTCTCAGGGTCCAAGTCCTTGCTCCGCTGTGTCAGGTATACTTAGACCCACGCTCCAGCTTGTAAATAAACCCTCTTGTGTTTGCATCGGTGTCGGCTTCTCGGTGGTTTCTAGGATTCACAATCTTGGCCACAACATTTGGGGGCTCGTCCGGGATCTGAGAGACCTCCAGGACCTTATCCGGAGGATTTCACGCGTGGTGAGTGCACTCAACTTTTTCCACCTTTTGCATGTATATTCTCTGAGAGCTCCAACCTGTAGGAATTCCAATCTGTATTAGGTCAGCATTGGCTTAGGCGGACGCGCTGGTGGGCCATCAACCGGGGGTCTTGAGGAGACGTCCCTTCCCCTGCCTGGAGGATGGAGGTCCTATCTGTAAGGAGGACGGAGGTCCACATCTGTATGGAAGACGGGGGTCCTCATCTGTAAGGAGGACGGGGGTCCTCATCTGTATGGAGGATGGGGTCCTCATCTGTAAGGAGGACGGGGGTCCTCATCCATAAGGAGGATGTGGTCCTCATCCGTAATGACGACAGGGGTCCTCATCCATAAGGAGGTCTGGGGGTCCTCATCCGTAAGGAGGATGGGGGTCCTCGTCTGTATGGAGGACGGGGGTCCTCATCTGTAAGGAGGGCTGGCTGCCAGCCCTTCGGATTACTTTCTGTCTTGTCTCCGCAGCCGCACTAGAACGTTTGTCTGTTACTGTGCTCTTCTTACCTCTTTGCACGCTGGTCTGTTACCTGTTTGTGTGCTGGTCTGTGTTACTGTGTTCTTGTTAACTGTGTGTTTGACTGTGTTACTTGTGAACTGTCATAACTGTCTGTGCCTTGGTGTGGACAGGGGACATAATGAGGCAGATGCAAACCATACCCTTGTCTCTTATGCTCTCCCACTTCTCGGATGTTAGGGAAAGAGCTCTTATTGTGAGCATAGACATACAGAGAGAGAGATTCCAAATTTATTGCATATCAGAATGGCCAACCTTTGACGTGGGATGGCCCCGAGAAGGAAATTTTCACCTACCTATTATCTTACAGGTTAAGGCCGTGAACTTCAGGGACAAACCAGATGGCCACCCTGACCAGATGCCCAACATCCTTGCCTGTCAGGACATGATCGAGAATTCCCCTCCTTGGCTAAAACCCTTTTTTACTCCCCAAAGCACACAACTCGCCTGAAGGTAAGGAGCGACTCCGGGTCCACCGCCAGACTCTAATGGCAGGTCTCCAGGCTGCCACGTGCAAGACTACCAATCTGGCCAAGGTCTATGATGTGAGACAGGGTAAGGATGAGAGTCCAGCAGCCTTCTTAGAGGGAGCAATAGAGGCTTTTAGGCAGTACACCCCTATGAACCCAGAAGCCCCGGAAACAAAGGCCGCAATTATCATGGCTTTTGTTAACCAGGCCGTTCTGAACATTAAAAAGAAATTGCAAAGAGTAGAGAGACCGGGAGAGAAGAGCTTGCAGGACTTAGTGACAATAGCAGAACGAGTCTATAATAGAAAAAGTCCGGAAGAACTGCATGTTACCACCCCACACGCTATTAAAGGGGTACTCAAACAGCCCCCAGACAGCTGGATCAGCAATGCCCATCTGACCCATTATCAGAGCCTACTGCTAAACCCCACCAGAATTTTATTTAAGCCACCGACAACCCTGAATCTGGCAACGCTACTCCCTAACCCAGACTGGGACCCCCCTCTGCATGACTGTCAAGAAATTTTGGCACAGGTGTACGGAATCAGAGCTGATCTCCAGGACCAGCCACTGCCGAACGCCAATGCCACCTGGTACACGGACGACAGCAGTTTTGTCCGAGAAGGAGTCCGATTTGCGGGGGCAGCCATACCATAACCACGGAGACAGAGACCGTCTGGGCGGAGCCATTGACAGCCTAAATGTTGGCTCAATGGGCAGAACTGATCCCACTGGCCAAGGCACTGACCATGGAGGAAGGTAAACGAATAAACATCTACACCGACAGCAGGTACGCCTTTGCCACCGCTCACATTCACGGAGCCCTTTACAGAGAGAGAGAGAGCTTCTGACAGCAGAGGCAAAGACTGTTAAAAACAAAACGGAGATTCTTGAACTCCTGAGGACCCTCTGGCTGCCCAAGGCCCTAGCCATCATCCACTGTCCGGGGCACCAAAAGGCAGACACACCAGTAGCCAGGGGAAACCGGCTAGCCGATTTAAAAGCAAAGGAGGTGTCCCTTTTGGTGACCCAGGTCTTAGCAACCACGCTACCTGATCTGGGGGAACGGAACCTGCCGGACACCCCCAACTATAGTGATGCTGACTTACACTGGATCAAACGCTTGCCTATGACCCAGTGATTGTGTGGCTGGTGGAGGGCCACAGACTCCAGCATCATCTTGCCAGAAGAACTGGGACGGCGAGTCCTATCCAAAACGCATCGGAGTACTCACACGGGAACAAGGAAGATGGAAGACCTCATACGACATGCAAAGATCACTATTAAAGACTCTCGAGCAAAGATCGAGCAGATCGTGGCAAGCTGCCACTCATGCCAGTTAACTAATGCCACCGCCCATGGATCTAACCCAGGCACCTGGCTCCGGGGGGACCGCCCAGGAGCCTACTGGGAAGTGGACTTCACTGAGGTAAAACCTGGAAAATATGGATACAGGTATTTATTAGTGTTTGTAGATACTTTTTCAGGATGCACAGAGGCATTTCCCACCAAACATGAAACGGCACAGACCGTGACCAAGAAACTGCTGGAAGACATCTTACCAAGGTATGGTTTTCCTGTTAAGATTGGGTCAGACAAGGGCCCAGGATTCTTCTCTAAGGTAACACAGGGAGTGGCACTAGTACTTGGGGCAGATTGGAAATTAGATTGTGCATATAGGCCCCAGAGCTCAGGACAGGTAGAGAGGATGAACAGAACACTAAAGGAGACCTTAACTAAATTAGCCCTGGAGGGATCCCTGGGTGGCGCAGCGGTTTGGTGCCTGCCTTTGGCCCAGGGCGCGATCCTGGAGACCCGGGATCGAATCCCACATCGGGCTCCCGGTGCATGGAGCCTGCTTCTCCCTCTGCCTGTGTCTCTGCCTCTCTCTCTCTCTGTAACTATCATAAATAAATAAAAATTAAAAAAAAAATAAAATAAATTAGCCCTGGAGACTGGCGGGGACTGGGTGACTCTCCTCCCCTTCGCCCTATATCGGGTGAGGAACTCCCCATATAAGATGGGACTGACGCCCTACGAGATCATGTTCGGTCTTCCTCCACCTGTTATCCCCATTTTAAAACTTGAGGTGCTTGCTGAATTTGATGATCACCAACTTCTTTTCTCCCTCCAAATGTCATGAACCCATGAGCAGGTGTGGCCTAAGCTGAGGGCCCTCTATGAGACTGGGCCACCCCCGGATCCCCATCGATATCAGCCAGGTGACTGGGTGTACATGTGTACGTGTGGAGATACCAACACCGGACACTTCAACCTCGCTGCAAGGGACCTACACCCTGATCCTGACCACTCCCAATGCTCTCAAGGTCGACGGGATTACTCCCTGGTCCACTACACCCACGTCCAGCCAGCTGACCCACATACCGTTCTCAAGAACTTTGTTCCAGAATGGAAAAGCCACCCGGACAAGGACAATCCCCTAAAGCTAAGAGTGCACCGTTCTCACTAATTTCACACCTCCAAGACTCCCTAGTCTGAGGTTGTCCTTCAAAATAGAAAAGGATTAGACTTAGTCTTCTTACAACAAAGGGTGTGTGTGTGGTGTGTGGGGGGGGTATGTGCTGCCTTAAACGTAGAATGCTGCTTCTTCGCTGGAATATAAATGGCAGCGAGAACAGCAACAAGGTTGGTTAAAATCCTGGTTTAATCATTCCACCTGGCTCACCCTAAGAGCAACCTGGACCCTTGATTGGATCCTGCATAAGATCTTCTGAAAAAGGGGGGAATGTGGGACCCAGGAAATTTAACAAAAATCCCCTACCCCTGGACAAGCAGAGGAGGACTGATTCCATTTTGTGCTACACCTGCCACCTCCTGTATGACCCCCACATAACCTGCTTATTGCTTAAGGCGCTGCCCCACCCTAGTCGAGCCGCTGGGCACACCCTAATCGGAAATCAGCTCAGAACAATGTAACCCTGCTTTGTGCCCGCCAAAACTGCGCGCCAATTCTGACCAAAGTAATAGGCCAGCTAAAATGGATACTATAGGGTAAGATGTAATTCAATCGGCCACCTGCGTGTGGACCGGCATGACTGTGCACCTTTCTGTTAATCCCATGGGCCACTGGCCCCTATAAAGCTGATACGCCGCCTCTTAGTCTCGGGGTCCAAGTCCCTGCTCCGCAGTGTCGGGTATATTTGGACCCATGCTGGAGCTTGTAAATAAACCCTCGTGTGTTTGCATCGGTGTCAGCTCCTTGGTGGTTTCTCGTATTTGCAATCTTGGGCACAAGACCAGGGCCTGCTGCCCTGACCTCCCTTCCAGGGCCACACTGACCGCCCCACAGGCCCTCTTGCCCGAGGCACACAGGCACGGGGATGCGGGGAGGGGAGGAAGTGCCCCGGAACCCGGCCAGCCCGGGCCCCCAGGACAGAGGGAGCACAGACCTCCTAGGTCGCTTTGCACAGACCCTGGTGACCTGAGGCTCCCTGACTGTCACTCTGTCCCAGCTCCTCCTAACCCGGGGGCACGGGCTGAGTCCCAGTAAAGTCCGTGGGGTCCTGACCCTGGTGTCTGGCCGCCCCTGGTAGTCACGTGGGGACGTCAGCTGTGTGTATGCCTGGCGGCGCCCCTGCAGGGGCTGGTTGGGGCCTGGGTGGTGCTCCTCCTCCTCTCTGGGGGTCTCTCCAAGCCCCGTGCACAGAGTTCCTGGAGACACAGAAATGGGCTGGCTGTGCATTTTCGCACCACAACACTTTCTTGACTTGCTACAGCAAACGGGCTCAGAGCCGAGGGTGCCCACCTTCCCCTGGGGAGGGAGCCCTTTCTGTCCTTCAGGCGAGGGCAAGAATCACACGGGGTGGGGGGGCGGGGGCTGGAGTCCCCCACCTGGAAGCATGTGTGGACTCTGTTTGGGGGCATGTGTCCCCCAAACACAGGTTTCAGCCTGAGAGACGGTTCTGAGGACAGCAGAGCTGACCTGGACCTGCAGCTCATGGGCTCCTGCGCTGGGTCCCCGCAGGACAGCTGGACCCCGGCCTTGGGCCCCCTGGGGCCCCAACACCTGCAGGAGCCTGCCTCCTGCTGTGGGTGTTGGTGGGGCCAACCGGCCTATCCCTGTTCTCCCCACCCTGGGCTGTCCCGGGATCCCCAGGGCTGCCCTAGGTCAGCGACCTGGATCTGTGGGGCATGCCCAGGAGGTCACATCCAGCTGTAAGAGGGCTCCCTCAGCCCAGAGCCAGAATCCAGGCCCAGCCAGGGCCGGGGGGGCTGGATCCCATTAGTCTTTGTGTTGGGCCTGGGGGGGCTCAAATCACCCCAGCCCTCACAGAGCCCGGGGCCAGGCCAGCCCAGGTCCCTCTGGGTTAGGGGCTGGTGTCCTGTGCAGGGTGTGCCGCCCTCCAGGACGGACAGTGGGAGGAGGCAGGGCACAGTGCATCCTGTGCTCCACCCACCTGCACCCACCCTGTTGGGGGCTCCCGGCATTCCCTCCTCCTTGCAACCCCTCGGTACTCTATGGGACACCAGGGCTTCTGATGGGAGCAGGCTGTCCAGAGAACCCCGGGGAGGCTTAGCATGTCCCACATGGGGCAGCTGCACCGGGTCCTTGCTGGGAGCCGATGGTGTTGGGCAGAGGTATGATGGTGGTGGAGTGTGGGAGATGTACACACCCATAGTGTGGGTGGGGATTGTGTGGGGTGTGAGGGGGATGGTGTAGGGGGGATGGTATGGGGGCGATGCTATGGGGGATGATGATGTAGGGGGATGGTGTGGAGGTGGGGAATGAGGGGGATGGCGTGGGGGGCCTGCGGACACAGGGCATCCCCTTTCTCTAAGATGCACACGGAGACGTGTACAGATAAAGGCGACCCCAGTCTGGGGTTTGCTGTGACACCTGCCCCTCGGGCCCCGCGTGGTCAGTGCAGGGCCCTGGCTGGACCGGGGGCATTATCTCGGGGTCATCATACTATGTATGTATACAAATTGCAAATTGTCTCAAATGAAATGCATAGACTTTAGAAATATATAAAGCATCGAGGGTGGGTGTCACCCTGAGCCGTCTGGCCCTCATCGGATCGATGTGTGTCCTGCTCCAGCCACGGCCATGCTGCCTGGCCCCCAGGTCCCCTTACTGTCCCCCACGGACCCCACCCCAGCCCCTTGCCTTTCAGGCGGCTGTCCCTCAACCCTTTGGAGTTCAGCTCACATGGCAACCCTTGGAGGCCCCATCCTAGTGGCCTCCTCATCCCCGAACTCCGGGTGTGGGGGCACGGGGGTCATCCCCAGCACCTTACCATGCGGCGGTGTGTTGTTGGCTGCTGTTGCTACCCCCGGCCTCAGAAGCCCCGTGTTTCCTACCCAGAAGCCCGCGGGCCTCCCCTCGGGCCCCAACCCCCCCCCCCCCCCCAGCCCAGGAGCCTCACCCGACCCCATAGCGGGCCCAAAACATGTTGTGGCTGCCGAACGTCCTGTTGACGTCCAGGCCTATCTGCGTGATGTCCCTGGAGGAGACCAGGGCCTCCTCCTTCATTTCCTGCGCGAAAACTGGGGAGGAGGAGCCGGCATCAGGGACACAGACCCCGACCTGTCACCAGCTGCCGTCCTGGGCAGGGAGCCCTGGGGTCACCATGGGAGTGTGTCCTGCCAAAACCTCCTTCCTTCCCCTGGGAGGCCGGGGATGGCGGCAGTGCGCACCATGCCCAGAGGTCCCATGGGCCTCTGCCCAGCTGTTGTGGGCTGGGAGGTGACTGAGGGTCAGCCTGGGTGGGAGGGGACAGGGGGTCAGCCCAGGTGGGGAGGGGACATGGGGGTGTTGTGCTCAAGATTGTGAATCCGAGAAACCACTAAGGAACCGACACCGATTCAAACACAGGAGGGTTGATTTACCAACTCGAGCTTGCCTCCAAGTATACCCGACAGGGCAGAGCAGAGACTTAGACTCCGAGGTGGGTTTTAGCTTAGTTTTGTTTTTTTGTTTTTTGTTTTTAGCTTAGTTTTAAGGGCTGGTCTCAGGTACCTCCAGAAGGGCTGGAGCAATTCCTCAAGTTCTGTTTACATTTTGATATGGGGCCCTGGAGGGCATTGAGCTCTGTTCTTATTCTAATAGGGGCTTCCTGCCCTTGGCTTGGGCTCAGATTTTATTGTAATGTGGGGCTTTCTAGGACATTAAGCTGTAAACTTTTGTTTTTTTCCAGTAACTGAAGTAATGTAAATTTCAGCTCTTATTCACAGGGGCCTGGGATGGCTGTACATGTGCTAACGCTGAACATAAAGTGAAATGGCCTTAATTTTCTTGGCCTCCACATGTCCCATCCTATCTAGCTCCTTCCCCCTTCCCCAGAGCTCCTAAGAGAGCAATTGCAAATGACCTCTGGTGCTAGCATATGTTGGGGGAAAGGCCCAGGGATTTGGGATCAAGAAGACCTGGGTGGTTGTGCAGTGGGATTCCATGCTGCAGACTCTTATTCCCTAAGGCTATCTTGAAAACTGACTTTGTACATAGAACAGCTCTCCTTTGTATTTAAAAGATGAAGAGCCAGTCAAAGCGGTTTTTCTCTGCCCATCTGATTGCTCAGATTCCAATGTGAGACGTATTTCCTGTTAATAAGGATAATTTACTCTCCGTAGTACTATGGTTAAAATATTCTGACACAAGTAATTCTGATGGATGAGGGTTTCTCATCTCTTTCTTCACAGCTCAGTCACTCATCAAGAAATGCATCTGTATGGATTTGGAAAGAACTGAGACACACTATTACCTATGATCATGTTATTATGTAAAGGATTCTTCCTTGAGATTCTTCCCCTGGTTTAACTGACCCTGAAACACTGTGAACTCTTTGGAAGACAAATGTCAGGAAATAAATGTTATGCATTGCTAATTTTAAATGCACTTGCAATATGGTGTCTAATATAAAAGAAGTATTTTTATCTGATATTTGCTATTTATTATCCTTTCCTGCTTTTCAGGTTGAGGAGGCATTATACGTGTTCATAATCGCTGTATTGAAATGAGATACAGGAGAGTACAAGCCTGTCACTTCCACATGCTTTTCACACATCCTCTGCCAACACCTAACATAAGGATGCTAGGACTTATGTCTACAGGCAGTTATGATGCAGGAGGGTCATGCCCTGACCTCAGTTCTCACAACGAAACATGCCTAGAAGCCAGGTATCAAATAGCTGCGTTCTTATGGCAGTGAGAACATAGCAGCATTCTGAGTCAGGAGGTTCCAAGATTACCACTCTACTGCACCGGGAGACACTTTCCATGCCTGCATTATTCCACTTGCGTCTCTCCAGTATCTGACAAACGTCTCTGGTCAAGATGTTTGAAACTCATTCTGCAGGCAGTGGGTGTGAGTTCAACTCTCAGAAGTAAGTTGCCTTTGGACACGGGGTTCAGATAGCTTCTGACGTATGGAACTTAGTATGTAAGCACCAGTCTAAGACAGGAATTACTAGGAAATCGCTGGATTGAGCTTGGAGGCACTAGTCTTGTGGGCCGGCACCTTCCACTTACCTCTCACAACTCTTCAGTAACACATCGAGCCTAGGCTTGTTAAGAGCGAAGTGTACCTTCAGGCAGGATGTGGGAGATACAGGCCATAAGCTCAACGATCAGAAGTCTGTAAGCCTGGGAGGTAGATGTCTGCTATCCACACATATATGGGAGTTAGAACCTAGCTAGAGGGATCCCTGGGTGATACAGGGGAATAGCGCCTGACTTTGGCCCAGGGCGCACTCCTGGAGACCCGGGATCGAATCCCACATCGGGCTCCCGGTGCATGGAGCCTGCTTCTCCCTTTGCCTATGTCTCTGCCTCTCTCTCTCTCTCTCTCTCTCTCTCTCGGTGACTATCATAAATAAATAAAAAATTAAAAAAAAAAAAAGAAGGCCATAGGACATCGCCATATTCAACACAGATAGACATGAGTACAGGCTTGTCGCTTCCACATGCGTTTCTCACAACTTCTCCCAGCACCTAACATTAGGATATTAGCAGCTACGTCTACAGGCAGGCAGGATGCGGGAGAGTTCTGCCCTGTCCTCAGCTGTCACAAGGAATCATGCCTAGAAGCCACTTTCAACTAGCTGCGTTCTTACGGCAATGAGAAGGTAGCAGTATTCTGAGTCAGGAGGTTCCAAGATTACCACTCTACTGCACCTGGAGATACCGTCAGGTCTGCATTGTTCCACTTGTGACTCAGAAGCCTCTGGCAAATGTCTCTGGTGAAGATGTGCGAAACTCACTCTGCAGGCAGTGTGGAACTGTGAGGGACTGAGGGTGAGCTCAACTCTCAGAAATATGTTGATTTTGGACAAGGCGTTCAGCTACTTTCTCACGTATGGAACATAGTATGTAGCACCAGTATACCACAGGAATTACTAGGAAATCGCTGGATTGAGCTTGGACGCACTAGTCTTGTGTGCCGGGACATTCCACTTACCTCTCCCAACACTTCCGTCACACAGTGAGACTAGGCCTTTTAGAAGCAAAGGGTACCTGAAGGCAGGATGTGGGGATACAGGACATAAGTTCAACTCTCAGAAGTTGGTCCGCTTTGCAGGCAGATGTCTGCCAGACACTTACTCAGGGGAGCTAGAACCGAGCTACTCTCTGTTTGAACAAGGATGTTAGCAATCGCTATATTGACCTAGGATACACGTGAGAACGGGCCTGTCACTTCGACAGGCTTTTCACACAACCTCTTCCAGCACCTAACATAACGATGCCAGGACGAATGTGTACAGTCAGTATGCGGGAGGGTCCTGCCCTAACCTCAGCTCTCACAGGGAAGATTGCCTGGAAGCCAACTCTCAACTAGCTGCGTTCTTATGGCAGTGAGAAGGTAGCAGTATTCTGAGTCAGGAGATACCAAGATTACCACTCTACTGCACCTGGAGATACCGACCAGGTTTTCATTGTCCAACTTGCGTCTCAAAAAACTCTGGCAAACGTCTCTGGTGAAGACGTGTGAAACTCACTCTGCAGGCAGTGTGGAACTGTGAGGGACTGAGGGTGGGCTCAACTCTCAGAAGTAAGGTGTTTATGGACCAGGCTTTGAACTACCTTCTCATATATGGAACTTAGTATGTAGCACCAGTCTACCACAGGAATTACTAGGAAATCGCTGGATTGAGCTTGGAGGCACTGGTCTTGTGTGCCCGGAGATTCCAATTACCTCTCCCAACACTTCCGTCAAGCAGCGAGCCTAGGCCTTTTAGAAGCGAAGGGTACCAGCAGGCTGGATGTGGAGGAACAGGCCATAAGCTCAACTCTCAGAACAGTGTATTCATTGGAGGCAGAAGTCTGCTACCCACTCGTACATGTGAGTTGGAACCTAGCTACACTATGATTGAAGAAGGTCTTTGGAAATCGATGTATTCAACTCAGATACATGTAAGGACAGGAACAACGATTCCACATCCTTTTCTCACAACTTCTCCCAGCCACTACCATGAGGATGTTAGCAGCTACTTCTACAGTCAGGCACGATGCGGGAGGGTTCTGCCCTGAACTCAGCTCTCACAGGGAAGCATGCCTGGAAGCCAGCTCTCAACTAGCTGCGTTCTTATGGCAGAGAGAAGGTAACAGTATTCTGAGTCAGGAGGTTCCAAGATTACCACTCTACTGCACCTGGAGATACCCTCCAGGTCTGCATTGTTAACTTGCGTCTCAGAAGCCTCTGGCAAACGTCTCTGGTGAAGACCTTCGAAACTCACTCTGCAGGCAGTGTGGAACTGTGAGGGACTGAGGGTGAGCACAACTCTCAGAAGTAAGATGCTTTTGGACAAGGCGTTCAACTACCTTCTCACGTATGGAACTTAGTATGTAGCACCAGTCTACCACAGATATTACTAGGAAATCGCTGGAAGGTGCTTGGAGGCACTAGTCTTGTGTGTCGGGAGATTACAATTACCTCTCCCATCACTTCCGTCATGCAGGGAGCCTAGGCCTTTTAGAAGCGAAGGGTACCAGTTGGCTGGTTGTGGAGGAACAGGCCATAAGCTCAACTCTCAGAAGTGTGTATTCATGGGAGGCAGAAGTCTGCTACCCACTCGTATATGTGAGTTGGAACCTAGCTACACTCTCATTGAAGAAGGTCTTTGGAAATCACTGTATTCAACTCAGATACACGTAAGGTCAAGAACAACGATTCCACATTCTTTTCTCACAACCTCTCCAAGCCACTAACATGAGGGTGTTGACAGCTACGTCTACACTCAGGTAGGATGCGGGAGGGTTCTGCCCTGAACTCAGCTCTCACAGGGAAGCATGCCTGGAAGCCAGCTCTCAACTAGCTGTGTTTTTATGGCAGAGAGAAAGTAGCAGTATTCTGAGTCAGGAGGTTCCCAGACTACCACTCTACTGCACCTGGAGATAACTTCCAACTGCATTGTTTTTTTTTTTTTTTTTTTTTTTTTTTTTTCCAAATGCATTGTTAACTTGCGCTCAGAAGCCTCTGGCAAACGTCTCTGGTGAAGACGTGCGAAACTCACTCTGCAGGCAGTGTGGAACTGTGAGGGACTGAGGGTGAGCTCCACTCTCAGAAGGGAGATGCTATTGGATATGGCGTTCAACTACCTTCTCACTTATGCAACCTAGTATGTAGCACCCGTCTACCCCAGGAATTACTAGGAAATCGCTGGATTGAGCTTGGAGGCACTAGTCTTGTGTGCCGGGAGCTTCCAATTACCTCTCCCAACACTTCCGTCAAACAGCGAGCCTAGGCCTTTTAGAAGCGAAGCGTACCAGCAGGCTGGATGTTGAGGTACAGGCCAGAAGCTCAACTCTCAGAAGTGTGTATTCATGGGAGGCAGATGTCTGCTACCCACTCGTACTTGCGAGTTGGAACCTAGCTACACTCTGATTGAAGAAGGTCTTTGGAAATCTCTGTATTCAACTCAGATACACGTAAGGTCAGGAAAAACGATTCCACATGCTTTTCTCACAACCTCTCCCAGCCACTAACATGACGATGTTAGCAGCTACGTCTACAGTCAGGCAGGATGCAGGAGGGTTCTGCCCTGAACTCAGCTCTCACAGGGAAGCATGCCTGGAAGCTAGCTCTCAACTAGCTGCGTTCTTATGGCAGAGAGAAGGTAGCAGTGTTCGGAGCCAGGATGTTGCGATATAACCACCCTTCTGCATCTGGAGATAACTTCCAGGTCTGCATTGTTAACTTGCGCTCAGAAGCCTCTGGCAAACGTCTCTGGTGAAGACCTTCGAAACTCACTCTGCAGGCAGTGTGGAACTGTGAGGGACTGAGGGGGAGCTCAACTCTCAGAAGTAAGATGCTTTTCGACAAGGCGTTCAACTACCTTCTCACGTATGCAACTTAGTATGTAGCACCCGTCTACCCCAGGAATTACTAGGAAATGGCTGGATTGAGCTTGGAGGCACTAGTCTTGTGTGCCCGGAGATTCCAATTACCTCTCCCAACACTTCCATCAAGCAGCGAGCCTAGGCCTTTTAGAAGCGAAGGGTACCAGCAGGCTGTATGTGGAGGTACAGGCCATAAGCTCAACTCTCAGAACTGTGTATTCCTGGGAGGCAGAAGTCCGCTACGCACTCGTACATGCGAGTTGGAACCTAGCTACACTCTGATTGAAGAAGGTCTTTGGAAATCGCTGTATTCAACTCAGATACACGTAAGGTCAGAAAAAACAATTCCACATGCTTTTCTCACAACCTCTCCCAGCCACTAACATGAGGGTGTTAGCTACGTCTACAGTCAGGCAGGATGCGGGGGGGTTCTTCCCTGAACACCTCTCTCAAAGGGAAGCATGACTGGAAGCCAGCTCTCAACTAGCTGCGTTCTTATGGCAGAGAGAAGGTAGCAGTATTCTGAGTCAGGAGGTTCCAGGCTTACCACTCTACTGCACCTGGAGATACCGTACAGGTCTGCATTGTTAACTTGCGCTCAGAAGCCTCTGGCAAACGTCTCTGGTGAAGACCTTCGGAACTCACTCTGCAGGCAGTGTGGAACTGTGAGGGACTGAGGGTGAGGTCTACTCTAAGAAGTAAGATGCTTTTGGACAAGGCGTTCAACTACCTTCTCACGTATGGAACATAGTATGTAGCACCAGTTTAACACAGGAATTACTAGGAAATCGCTGGATTGAGCTTGGAGGCACTGGTCTTGTGTGCCCGGAGATTCCAATTACCTCTCCCAACACTTCCGTCAAGCAGCGAGCCTAGGCCTTTTAGAAGCGAAGGGTACCAGCAGGCTGGATGTGGAGGTACATGCCATAAGCTCAACTGTCAGAACTGTGTATTCCTGGGAGGCAGAAGTCTGCTACCTACTTGTACATGTGAGTTGGAACCTAGCAACACTCTGATTGAAGAAGGTCTTTGGAAATCACTGTATTCAACTCATATACACGTAAGGTAAGAAACAACGATTCCATCTGTTTTCTCACAACCTCTCCCAGCAACTAACATGAGGGTGTTAGGTACGTCTACACTCAGGCAGGATGCGGGTGGGTTCTTCCCTGAACACAGCTCTCAAAGGGAAGCATGCCTGGAAGCCAGGTCTCAACTAGCTGCGTTACTATGGCAGAGAGAAGGTAGCAGTATTCTGAGTCAGGAGGTTCCAAGATTACCACTCTTCGGCACCTCGAGATAACTTCCAGGTCTGCATTGTTAACTTGTGCTCAGAAGCCTCTATCAAACGTCTCTGGTGAAGACCTTCGAAACTCACTCTGCAGGCAGTGTGGAACTCTGAGGGACTGAGGGTGAGCTCAACTCTCAGAAGTTAGATGCTTTTGGACAAGGCGTTCAACTACCTTCTCACGTATGGAACATAGTATGTAGCACCCGTCTACCACAGGAATTACTAGGAAATCGCTGGATTGAGCTTGGAGGTACTCGTCTTGCGTGCCGGGAGATTCCAATTACCTCTCCCAGCACTTCTGTCAAACAGCGAGCCTAGGCCTTTTAGAAGCCAAGGGTACCAGCAGGCTGGATGTGGAGGTACAGGCCATAAGCTCAACTCTCAGAAGTGTGTATGCATGGGAGGCAGATGTCTGCTACCCACTCGGACATGGGATATGGAACCTGGCTACACTCTGATTGATGAAAGGCGTTGGAAATCGCTGTATTCAACTCAGATACACGGGACTTCAGACCCAGTGCTCACACATGCTTTTCCCGAAACCTCTCCCAGCCAAAACATTAGGATGTTAGCAGCTACCTCTACATTCAGGCAGGATGCGGGAGGGTTCTGCCCTGTCCTCAGGTCTCACAGGGAAGCATGTCTTGAAGCCAGCTGTCAACTAGCTGCATTCCTATGGCAGTGAGAAGGTAGCAGTATTCTGAGTCAGGAGGTTCCAAGATTACCAGTCTACTGCACCTGGGGATACCCTCCAGGTCTGCATTGTTACCCTGCGTCTCAGAAGCCTCTGGCAAACGTCTCTGGTGAAGACGTGGGAAACTCACTCTGCAGGCAGTGTGGAACTGTGAGGGACTGAGGTTGAGCTCAGCTCTCAGAAGTAAGATGCTTTTGGACAAGGCGTTCAGCTACCCTCTCACGTATGGAACTTAGTATGTAGCACCAGTCTACCACAGGAATTACTAGGAAATCGCTGGACTGAGCATGGAGGCACTAGTCTTGTGTGCCGGGTGATTCCAATTACCTCTCCCAGCACTTCCGTCAAGCAGCGAGCCTAGGACTTTTGGAAGCGAAAGAAAGCGGCAGGCATGATGTAGGGTTACAGGCCATAAGCTCAACTCTCAGAAGTGTGTATGCATGGGAGTCAGATGTCTGCTACCCACTCGGACATGGGAGTTGGAACCTAGGTACACTCCTATTGAAGAAGGATGTTGGAAATCGCTGTATTCAACTGAGATACACGGGAGTTCAGGCCCAATGCTTACACAGGCTTTTCCCACAACCTATCTCAGCCACTAACATAAGGAGGTTAGCAGGTACGTCTACAGTCAGGCAGGATGCGGGAGGGTTCTGCCCTGTCCTCAGCTCTCACAGGGAAGCATGCCTAGAAGCCAGCAATCAACTAGCTGCATTCCGATGACAGTGTGAAGGTAGCAGTATTCTGAGTAAGGAGGTTCCCAGATTACCACTCTACTGCACCTGGAGATACCGTCCAGGTGTGCATTGTTAACTTGCGTCTCAGAAGCCTCTGGCAAAAGTCTCTGGTGAAAACTTGGGAAACTCACTCTGCAGGCAGTGTGGAACTGTGAGGGACTGAGGGTGAGCTCAACTCTCAGCAGTAAGATGATTTTGGACAAGGCGTTCAGCTACCTTCTCACATATGGAACTTAGTATGTAGCACCAGTCTACACCAGGAATTACTGGGAAATCGCTGGATTGATGTTGGAGGCACTAGTCTTGTGTGACGGGAGATTCCAGGTACCTCTCCCAACACTTCGGTGAAGCAGCGAGCCTAGGCCTTTTGGAAGCGAAAGGTAGCTGCAGGCAGGAGGTAGGGTTACAGGCCATAAGCTCAACTCTCAGAAGTGTGTATGCATGGGAGGCAGATGTCTGCTACCCACTCGGACATGCGAGTGGGAACCTAGTTACACTGTGATGAAGAAGGACTTTGGAAATCGCTGTATTCAACTCAGATACACGTGGTTTCAGGCACAACGATTCCACATGCTTTTCTCACAACCTTTCCCTGCCACTAACATGAGGACGTTAGCAGCACCTTCTACAGTCAAGCAGGATGCGGGAGGGTTTTGCCCTGTCCTTAGCTCTCAAAGGGAAGCATGCCTTGAAGCCAGCGGTCAACTAGCTGCATTCTTATGGCAGGGTGAAGGTAGCAGTATTCTGAGACAGGAGGTTCCCAGATTACCACTCTACTGCACCTGGAGATACCCTCCAGGTCTGCATTGTTAACTTGCGTCTCAAAAGCCTCTGGCAAACGTCTCTGGTGAAGACGTGCGAAACTCACTCTGCAGGCAGTGTGGAACTGTGAGGGACTGAGAGTGAGCTCAACTCTCAGAAGTAAGATGTTTTTGGACAAGGCGTACAACTACCTACTCACGTATGGAACTTAGTATGTAGCACCAGTCTACCCCAGGAATTCCTAGGAAATCGCTTGATTGAGGTTGGAGGCACTCGTCTTGTGTGCCGGGAGATTCCAGTTACCTCTCCCAACACTTGGGTCAAGCAGCGAGCCTAGGCCTTTTGGAAGCGAAAGAAAGCGGCAGGCACGATGTAGGGTTACAGGCCATAAGCTCAACTCTCAGAAGTGTGTATGCATGGGAGTCAGATGTCTGCTACCCACTCGGACATGGGAGTTGGAACCTAGGTACACTCCTATTGAAGAAGGATGTTGGAAATCGCTGTATTCAACTGAGATACACGGGAGTTCAGGCCCAATGCTTACACATGCTTTTCCCACAACCTATCCCAGCCACTAACATAAGGAAGTTAGCAGGTACGTCTACAGTCAGGCAGTTTGCGGGAGGGTTCTGCCCTGTCCTCAGCTCTCACAGGGAAGCATGCCTAGAAGCCAGCTCTCAACTAGCTGCATTCTTATGACAGTGTGAAGGTAGCAGTATTCTGAGTAAGGAGGTTCCCAGATTACCACTCTACTGCACCTGGAGATACCCTCCAGGTCTGCATTGTTAACATGCGTCTCAGAAGCCTCTGTAAAAGATTCTGGTGAAGACGTGGGAAACCTACTCTGCAGGCAGTGTGGAACTGTGAGGGACTGAGGGTGAGCTCAACTCTCAGCAGTAAGATGATTTTGGACAAGGCGTTCAGCTACCTTCTCACATATGGAACTTAGTATGTAGCACCAGTCTACCCCAGGAATTACTGGGAAATCGCTGGATTGAGCTTGGAGGCACTAGTCTTGTGTGCCGGCAGATTCCAGTTACCTCTCCCAACACTTCGGTGAAGCAGCGAGCCTAGGCCTTTTGGAAGCGAAAGTTAGCTGCAGGCAGGAGGTAGGGTTACAGGCCATAAGCTCAACTCTCAGAAGTGGGTATGCATGGGAGGCAGATGTCTGCTACCCACTCGGACATGCGAGTGGGAACCTAGCTACACTCTGATGAAGAAGGACTTTGGAAATCGCTGTATTCAACTCAGATACACGTGGGTTCAGGCACAACGATTCCACATGCTTTTCTCACAACCTTTCCCTGCCACTAACATGAGGACGTTAGCAGCTCCTTCTACAGTCAAGCAGGATGCGGGAGGGTTGTGCCCTGTCCTTAGCTCTCACAGGGAAGCATGCCTTGAAGCCAGCTGTCAACTAGCTGCATTCTTATGGCAGGGTGAAGGTAGCAGTATTCTGAGACAGGAGGTTCCCAGATTACCACTCTACTGCACCCGGAGATACCCTCCAGGTCTGCATTGTTAACTTGCGTCTCAGAAGCCTCTGGCAAACGTCTCTGTTGAAGATGTGCGAAACTCACTCTGCAGGCAGTGTGGAACTGTGAGGGCCTGAGGGTGAGCTCAACTCTCAGAAGTAAGATGTTTTTGGACAAGGCGTTCAACTACCTACTCACGTATGGAACTTAGTATGTAGCACCAGTCTACCCCAGGAATTACTAGGAAATCGTTTGATTGAGCTTGGAGGCACTCGTCTTGTGTGCCGGGAGATTCCAGTTACCTCTCCCAACACTTGCGTCAAGCAGCGAGCCTAGGCCTTTTGGAAGCGAAAGGTAGCGGCAGGCACGATGTAGGGTTACAGGCCATAAGCTCAAATCTCAGAAGTGTGTATGCATGGGAGGCAGATGTCTGCTAACCACTCGGACATGGGAGTTGGAACAGCTACACTCCTATTGAAGAAGGATGTTGGAAATCGCTGTATTCAACTCAGAAACACGGGAGTTCAGGCCCAATGCTTCCACATGCTTTTCCCACAACTTATCCCAGCCACTAACATAAGGAGGTTAGCAGGTACGTCTACAGTCATGCAGGATGCGGGAGGGTGCTGCCCTGTCCTCAGCTCTCACAGGGAAGCATGCCTAGAAGCCAGCTCTCAACTAGCTGCATTCTTATGACAGTGTGAAGGTAGCAGTATTCTGAGTAAGGAGGTTCCCAGACTACCACTCTCCTGCACCTGGAGATACCGTCCAGGTCTGCATTGTTAACTTGCGTCTCAGAGGCCTCTGGCAAAAGTCTCTGGTGAAGACGTGGGAAACTCACTCTGCAGGCAGTGTGGAACTGTGAGGGACTGAGGGTGAGCTCAACTCTCAGCAGTAAGATGATTTTGGACAAGGCGTTCAGCTACCTTCTCACATATGGAACTTAGTATGTAGCACCAGTCTACCCCAGGAATTACTGGGAAATCGCTGGATTGAGCTTGGAGGCACTAGTCTTGTGTGCCGGCAGATTACAGTTACCTCTCCCAACACTTCGGTGAAGCAGCGAGCCTAGGCCTTTTGGAAGCGAAAGGTAGCTGCAGGCAGGACGTAGGGTTACAGGCCATAAGCTCAACTCTCAGAAGTGTGTATGCATGGGAGGCAGATGTGTGCTACCCACTCGGACATGCGAGTGGGAACCTAGCTACACTCTGATGAAGAAGGACTTTGGAAATCGCTGTATTCAACTCAGATACACGTGGTTTCAGGCACAACGATTCCACATGCTTTTCGCACAACCTTTCCCTGCCACTAACATGAGGACGTTAGCAGCTCCTTCTACAGTCAAGCAGGATGCGGGAGGGTTGTGCCCTGTCCTTAGCTCTCACAGGGAAGCATGCCTTGAAGCCAGGTGTCAACTAGCTGCATTCTTACGGCAGGGTGAAGGTAGCAGTATTCTGAGACAGGAGGTTCCCAGATTACCACTCTACAGCACCCGGAGATACCCTCCAGGTCTGCATTGTTTTTTTTTTTTTTTTTTTTTAATTTTTATTTATTCATGATAGTCACAAAGAGAGAGAGAGAGAGGCAGAGACACAGGCAGAGGGAGAAGCAGGCTCCATGCACCGGGAGCCCGACGTGGGACTCGATCCCGGGTCTCCAGGATCGTGCCCTGGGCCAAAGGCAGGCGCCAAACCGCTGTGCCACCCAGGGATCCCCAGGTCTGCATTGTTAACTTGCGTCTCAGAAGCCTCTGGCAAACGTCTCTGGTGAAGACGTGCGACACTCACTCTGCAGGCAGTGTGGAACTGTGAGGGCCTGAGGGTGAGCTCAACTCTCAGAAATAAGATGTTTTTGGACAAGGCGTTCAACTACCTACTGACGTATGGAACATAGTATGTAGCACCAGTCTACCCCAGGAATTACTAGGAAATCGCTTGATTGAGCTTGGAGGCACTCGTCTTGTGTGCCGGGAGATTCCAGTTACCTCTCACAACACTTGCGTCAAGCAGCGAGCCTAGGAATTTTGGAAGCGAAAGGTAGCGGCAGGTAGGATGTAGGGTTACAGGCCATAAGCTCAACTCTCAGAAGTGTGTATTAATGTGAGGCAGATGTCTGCTACCCACTCGGACATGGGAGTTGGAACCTAGCTACACTCCTATTGAAGAAGGATGTTGGAAATCGCTGTATTCAACTCAGATACACGGGAGTTCAGGCCCAATGCTTCCACATGCTTTTCATACAACCTATCCCAGCCACTAACATAAGGAGGTTAGCAGGTATGTCTACAGTCAGGCAGGATGCGGGAGGGTTCTTCCCTGTCCTCAGCTCTCACAGGGAAGCATGCCTAGAAGCCAGCTCTCAACTAGCTACATTCTTATGACAGTGTGAAGGTAGCAGATTTCTGAGTAAGGAGGTTCCCAGATTACCACTCTCCTGCACCTGGAGATACCGTCCAGGTCTGCATTGTTAACTTGCGTCTCAGAGGCCTCTGGCAAAAGTCTCTGGTGCAGACGTGGGAAACTCACTCTGCAGGCAGTGTGGAACTGTGAGGGACTGAGGGTGAGCTCAACTCTCAGCAGTAAGATGATTTTGGACAAGGCGTTCAGCTACCTTCTCACCTATGGAACTTAGTATGTAGCACCAGTCTACCCCAGGAATTACTGGGAAATCGCTGGATTGAGCTTGGAGGCACTAGTCTTGTGTGCCGGGAGATTCCAGTTACCTCTCCCAACACTTCGGTGAAGCAGCGAGCCTAGGCCTTTTGGAAGCGAAAGGTAGCTGCAGGTAGGAGGTAGGGTTACAGGCCATAAGCTCAACTCTCAGAAGTGGGTATGCATGGGAGGCAGATGTCGCTACCCACTCGTACATGCGAGTGGGAACCTAGCTACACTCTGATGAAGAAGGACTTTGGAAATCGCTGTATTCAACTCAGATACACGTGGGTTCAGGCACAACGATTCCACATGCTTTTCTCACAACCTTTCCCTGCCACTAACATGAGGACCTTAGGAGCTCCTTCTACAGTCAAGCAGGATGCGGGAGGGTTGTGCCCTGTCCTTAGCTCTCACAGGGAAGCATGCCTTGAAGCCACCTGTCAACTAGCTGCATTCTTATGGCAGGGTGAAGGTAGCAGTATTCTGAGAGAGGAGGTTCCCAGATTACCACTCTACAGCCCCCGGAGATACCCTCCAGGTCTGCATTGTTAACTTGCGTCTCAGAAGCCTCTGGCAAACGTCTCTCTTGAAGACCTGCGAAACTCACTCTGCAGGCAGTGTGGAACTCTGAGGGACTGAGGGTGAGCTCAACTCTCAGAAGTAAGATGTTTTTGGACAAGGCGTTCAACTACCTACTCACGTATGGAACTTAGTATGTAGCACCAGTCTACCCCAGGAATTACTAGGAAATCGCTTGATTGAGCTTGGAGGCACTCGTCTTGTGTGCCGGGAGATTCCAGTTACCTCTCCCAACACTTGCGTCAAGCAGCGAGCCTAGGCCTTTTGAAAGCGAAAGGTAGCAGCAGGCAGGATGTAGGGTTACAGGCCATAAGCTCAACTCTCAGAAGTGTGTATGCATGGGAGGCAGATGTCTGCTACACACTCGGACATGGGAGTTGGAACCTAGCTACACTCCTATTGAAGAAGGATGTTGGAAATCGCTGTATTCAACTCAGATACACGGGAGTTCAGGCCCAATGCTTCCACATGCTTTTCATACAACCTATCCCAGCCACTAACATAAGGAGGTTAGCAGGTACGTCTACAGTCAGGCAGGATGCGGGAGGGTTCTTCCCTGTCCTCAGCTCTCACAGGGAAGCATGCCTAGAAGCCAGCTCTCAACTAGCTGCATTCTTATGACAGTGTGAAGGTAGCAGATTTCTGAGTAAGGAGGTTCCCAGATTACCACTCTCCTGCACCTGGAGATACCGTCCCGGTCTGCATTGTTAACTTGCGTCTCAGAGGCCCCTGGCGAAAGTCTCTGGTGAAGACGTGGGAAACTCACTCTGCAGGCAGTGTGGAACTGTGAGGGACTGAGGGTGAGCTCAACTCTCAGCAGTAAGATGATTTTGGACAAGGCGTTCAGCTACCTTCTCACATATGGAACTTAGTATGTAGCACCAGTCTACCCCAGGAATTACTGGGAAATCGCTGGATTGAGCTTGGAGGCACTAGTCTTATGTGCCGGGAGATTCCAGTTACCTCTCCCAACACTTCGGTGAAGCAGCGAGCCTAGGCCTTTTGGAAGCGAAAGGTAGCTGCAGGCAGAGGGTAGGGTTACAGGCCATAAGCTCAACTCTCAGAAGTGGGTATGCATGGGAGGCAGATGTCTGCTACCCACTCGGACATGCGAGTGGGAACCTAGCTACACTCTGATGAAGAAGGACTTTGGAAATCGCTGTATTCAACTCAGATACACGTGGGTTCAGGCACAACGATTCCACATGCTTTTCTCACAACCTTTCCCTGCCACTAACATGAGGACGTTAGCAGCACCTTCTACAGTCAAGCAGGATGCGGGAGGGTTGTGCCCTGTCCTTAGCTCTCACAGGGAAGCATGCCTTGAAGCCAGCTGTCAACTAGCTGCATTCTTATGGCAGGGTGAAGGTAGCAGTATTCTGAGACAGGAGGTTTCCAGATTACCACTCTACTGCACCCGGAGATACCCTCCAGGTCTGCATTGTTAACTTGCGTCTCATAGCCTCTGGCAAACGTCTCTGGTGAAGACGTGCGAAACTCACTCTGCAGGCAGTGTGGAACTGTGAGGGCCTGAGGGTGAGCTCAACTCTCAGAAGTAAGATGTTTTTGGACAAGGCGTTCAACTACCTACTCACGTATGGAACTTAGTATGTAGCACCAGTCTACCCCAGGAATTACTAGGAAATCGCTTGATTGAGCTTGGAGGCACTCGTCATGTGTGCCGGGAAATTCCAGTTACCTCTCCCAACACGTGCGTCAAGCAGGGAGCCTAGGCCTTTTGGAAGCGAAAGGTAGCGGCAGGCAGGATGTAGGGTTACAGGCCATAAGCTCAACTCTCAGAAGTGTGTATGCATGGGAGGCAGATGTCTGCTACTCACTCGGACATGGGAGTTGGAACGTAGCTACACTCCTATTGAAGAAGGATGTTGGAAATCGCTGTATTCAACTCAGACACACGGGAGTTCAGGCCCAATGCTTCCACATGCTTTTCCCACAACCTATCCCAGCCACTAACATAAGGAGGTTAGCAGGTAAGTCTACAGTCAGGCAGGATGGGGGAGGGTTCTGCCCTGTCCTCAGCTCTCACAGGGAAGCATGCCTAGAAGCCAGCTCTCAACTAGCTGCATTCTTATGACAGTGTGAAGGTAGCAGTATTCTGAGTAAGGAGATTCCCAGATTACCACTCTCCTGCACCTGGAGATACCGTCCAGGTGTGCATTGTTAACTTGCGTCTCAGAGGCCTCTGGCAAAAGTCTCTGGTGAAGACGTGGGAAACTCACTCTGCAGGCAGTGTGGAACTGTGAGGGACTGAGGGTGAGCTCAACTCTCAGCAGTAAGATGATTTTGGACAAGGCGTTCAGCTACCTTCTCACATATGGAACTTAGTATGTAGCACCAGTCTACCCCAGGAATTACTGGGAAATCGCTGGATTGAGCTTGGAGGCACTAGTCTTGTGTGCCGGGAGATTCCAGTTACCTCTCCCAACACTTCGGTGAAGCAGCGAGCCTAGGCCTTTTTGAAGCGAAAGGTAGCTGCAGGCAGGAGGTAGGGTACAGGCCATAAGCTCAACTCTCAGAAGTGGGTACGCATGGGAGGCAGATGTCTGCTACCCACTCGGACATGCGAGTGGGAACCTAGCAACACTCTGATGAAGAAGGACTTTGGAAACCGCTGTATTCAACTCAGATACACGTGGGTTCAGGCACAACGATTCCACATGCTTTTCTCACAACCTTTCCCTGCCTCTAACATGAGGACGTTAGCAGCTCCTTCTACAGTCAAGCAGGATGCGGGAGGGTTGTGCCCTGTCCTTAGATCTCACAGGGAAGCATGCCTTGAAGCCAGCTGTCAACTAGCTGCATTCTTATGGCAGGGTGAAGGTAGCAGTATTCTGAGACAGGAGGTTCCCAGATTACCACTCTACTGCACCTGGAGATACCCTCCAGGTCTGCATTGTTAACTTGCGTCTCATAGCCTCTGCCAAACGTCTCTGGTGAAGACGTGCGAAACTCACTCTGCAGGCAGTGTGGAACTGTGAGGGACTGAGGGTGTACTCAACTCTCAGCAGTAAGATGATTTTGGACAAGGCGTTCAGCTACCTTCTCACATATGGAACTTAGTATGTAGCACCAGTCTACCCCAGGAATTACTGGGAAATCGCTGGATTGAGCTTGGAGGCACTAGTCTTGTGTGCCGGGAGATTCCAGTTACCTCTCCCAACACTTCGGTGAAGCAGCGAGCCTAGGCCTTTTGGAAGCGAAAGGTAGCTGCAGGCAGGAGGTAGGGTTACAGGCCATAAGCTCAACTCTCAGAAGTGGGTATGCATGGGAGGCAGATGTCTGCTACCCACTCGTACATACGAGTGGGAACCTAGCTACACTCTGATGAAGAAGGACTTTGGAAATCGCTGTATTCAACTCAGATACACGTGGGTTCAGGCACAACGATTCCACATGCTTTTCTCACAACCTTTCCCTGCCACTAACATGAGGACGTTAGCAGCTCCTTCTACAGTCAAGCAGGATGCGGGAGGGTTGTGCCCTGTCCTTAGCTCTCACAGGGAAGCATGCCTTGAAGCCACCTGTCAACTAGCTGCATTCTTATGGCAGGGTGAAGGTAGCAGTATTCTGAGACAGGAGGTTCCCAGATTACCACTCTACTGCACCTGGAGATACCCTCCAGTTCTGCATTGTTAACTTGCGTCTCAGAAGCCTCTGGCAAACGTCTCTGGTGAAGACGTGCGAAACTCACTCTGCAGGCAGTGTGGGACTGTGAGGGACTGAGGGTGAGCTCAACTCTCAGAAGTAAGATGTTTTTGGACAAGGCGTTCAACTACCTACTCACGTATGGAACTTAGTATGTAGCACCAGTCTACCCCAGGAATTACTAGGAAATCGCTTGATTGAGCTTGGAGGCACTCGTCTTGTGTGCCGGGAGATTCCAGGTACCTCTCCCAACACTTGCGTCAAGCAGCGAGCCTAGGCCTTTTGGAAGCGAAAGGTAGCGGCAGGCAGGATGTAGGGTTACAGGCCATGAGCTCAACTCTCAGAAGTGTGTATGCATGGGAGGCAGATGTCTGCTACCCACTCGGACATGGGAGTTGGAACCTAGCTACACTCCTATTGAAGAAAGATGTTGGAAATCGCTGTATTCAACTCAGATACACGGGAGTTCAGGCCCAATGCTTACACATGCTTTTCCCACAACCTATCCCAGCCACTAACATAAGGAGGTTAGCAGGTACGTCTACAGTCAGGCAGGATGCGGGAGGGTTCTGCCCTGTCCTCAGCTCTCACAGGGAAGCATGCCTAGAAGCCAGCTCTCAACTAGCTGCATTCTTATGACAGTGTGAAGGTAGCAGTATTCTGAGTAAGGAGGTTCCCAGATTACCACTCTCCTGCACCTGGAGATACCGTCCAGGTCTGCATTGTTAACTTGCGTCTCAGAGGCCTCTGGCAAAAGTCTCTGGTGAAGACGTGGGAAACTCACTCTGCAGGCAGTGTGGAACTGTGAGGGACTGAGGGTGAGCTCAACTCTCAACAGTAAGATGATTTTGGACAAGGCGTTCAGCTACCTTCTCACATATGGAACTTAGTATGTAGCACCAGTCTACCCCAGGAATTACTGGGAAATCGCTGGATTGAGCTTGGTGGCACTAGTCTTGTGTGCCGGCAGATTCCAGTTACCTCTCCCAACACTTCGGTGAAGCAGCGAGCCTAGGCCTTTTGGAAGCGAAAGGTAGCTGCAGGCAGGAGGTAGGGTTACAGGCCATAAGCTCAACTCTCAGAAGTGGGTATGCATGGGAGGCAGATGTCTGCTACCCACTCGGACATGCGAGTGGGAACCTAGCTACACTCTGATGAAGAAGGACTCTGGAAACCGCTGTATTAAACTCAGATACACTTGGGTTAGGCACAACGATTCCACATGCTTTTCTCACAACCTTTCCCTGCCACTAACATGAGGACGTTAGCAGCTCCTTCTACAGTCAAGCAGGATGCGGGAGGGTTGTGCCCTGTCCTTAGCTCTCACAGGGAAGCATGCCTTGAAGCCAGCTGTCAACTAGCTGCATTCTTATGGCAGGGTGAAGGTAGCAGTATTCTGAGACAGGAGGTTCCCAGATTACCACTCTACTGCACCTGGAGATACCCTCCAGGTCTGCATTGTTAACTTGCGTCTCAGAGGCCTCTTGCAAACGTCTCTGGTGAAGACGTGCGAAACTCACTCTGCAGGCAGTGTGGAACTGTGAGGGACTGAGGGTGAGCTCAACTCTCAGCAGTAAGATGATTTTGGACAAGGCGTTCAGCTACCTTCTCACATATGGAACTTAGTATGTAGCACCAGTCTACCCCAGGAATTACTGGGAAATCGCTGGATTGAGCTTGGAGGCACTAGTCTTGTGTGCCGGGAGATTCCAGTTACCTCTCCCAACACTTCGGTGAAGCAGCGAGCCTAGGCCTTTTGGAAGCGAAAGGTAGCTGCAGGCAGGAGGTAGGGTTACAGGCCATAAGCTCAACACTCAGAAGTGGGTATGCATGGGAGGCAGATGTCTGCTACCCACTCGGACATGCGAGTGGGAACCTAGCTACACTCTGATGAAGAAGGACTTTGGAAATCGCTGTATTCAACTCAGATACACGTGGGTTCAGGCACAACGATTCCACATGCTTTTCTCACAACCTTTCCCTGCCACTAACATGAGGACGTTAGCAGCTCCTTCTACAGTCAAGCATGATGCGGGAGGGTTGTGTCCTGTCCTTAGCTCTCACAGGGAAGCATGCCTTGAAGCCAGCTGTCAACTAGCTGCATTCTTATGGCAGGGTGAAGGTAGCAGTATTCTGAGACAGGAGGTTCCCAGATTACCACTACACTGCACCTGGAGATACCGTCCAGGTCTGCATTGTTAACTTGCGTCTCATAGCCTCTGGCAAACGTCTCTGGTGAAGACATGCGAAACTCACTCTGCAGGCAGTGTGGAACTGTAAGGGACTGAGGGTGAGCTCAACTCTCAGAAGTAAGATGATTTTGGACAAGGCGTTCAAATACCTACTCACGTATGGAACTTAGTATGTAGCACCAGTCTACACCAGGAATTACTATGAAATCACTTGATTGAGCTTGGAGGCACTCGTCTTGTGTGCTGGGAGATTCCAGTTACCTCTCCCAACACTTGCATCAAGCAGCGAGCCTAGGCCTTTTGGAAGCGAAAGGTAGCAGCATGCAGGATGTAAGGTTACAGGACATAAGCTCAACTCTCAGAAGTGGGTATGCATGGGAGGCAGATGTCTGCTACCCACTCGGACATGGGAGTTGGAACCTAGCTACACTCCTATTGAAGAAGGATGTTGGAAATCGCTGTATTCAACTCAGATACATGGGAGTTCAGGCCCAATGCTTACACATGCTTTTCCCACAACCTATCCCAGCCACTAACATAAGGAGGTTAGCAGGTACGTCTACAGTCAGGCAGGATGCGGGAGGGTTCTGCCCTGTCCTCAGCTCTCACAGGGAAGCATGCCTAGAAGCCAGCTCTCAACTAGCTGCATTCTTATGACAGTGTGAAGGTAGCAGTATTCTGAGTAAGGAGGTTCCCAGATTACCACTCTCCTGCACCTGGAGATACCGTCCAGGTCTGCATTGTTAACTTGCGTCTCAGAGGCCTCTGGCAAAAGTCTCTGGTGAAGACGTGGGAAACTCTGCAGGCAGTGTGGAACTGTGAGGGACTGAGGGTGAGCTCAACTCTCAGCAGTAAGATGATTTTGGATAAGGCGTTCAGCTACCTTCTCACATATGGAACTTAGTATGTAGCACCAGTCTACCCCAGGAATTACTGGGAAATCGCTGGATTGAGCTTGGAGGCACTAGTCTTGTGTGCCGGCAGATTCCAGTTACCTCTCCCAACACTTCGGTGAAGCAGCGAGCCTAGGCCTTTTGGAAGCGAAAGGTAGCTGCAGGCAGGAGGTAGGGTTACAGGCCATAAGCTCAACTCTCAGAAGTGGGTATGCATGGGAGGCAGATGTCTGCTACCCACTCGGACATGCGAGTGGGAACCTAGCTACACTCTGATGAAGAAGGACTTTGGAAATCGCTGTATTCAACTCAGATACACGTGGGTTCAGGCACAACGATTCCACATGCTTTTCTCACAACCTTTCCCTGCCACTAACATGAGGACGTTAGCAGCTCCTTCTACAGTCAAGCAGGATGCGGGAGGGTTGTGCCCGGTCCTTAGCTCTCACAGGGAAGCATGCCTTGAAGCCAGCTGTCAACTAGCTGCATTCTTATGTGAGGGTGAAGGTAGCAGTATTCTGAGACAGGAGGTTCCCAGATTACCACTCTACTGCACCTGGAGATACCGTCCAGGTCTGCATTGTTAACTTGCGTCTCAGAGGCCTCTGGCAAAAGTCTCTGGTGAAGACGTGGGAAACTCACTCTGCAGGCAGTGTGGAACTGTGAGGGACTGAGGGTGAGCTCAACTCTCAGAAGTAAGATGTTTTTGGACAAGGCGTTCAACTACCTACTCACTTATGGAACTTAGTATGTAGCACCAGTCTACCCCAGGAATTACTAGGAAATCGCTTGATTGAGCTTGGAGGCACTCGTCTTGGGTGCCGGGGGATTCCAGTTACCTCTCCCAACACTTGCGTCAAGCAGCGAGCCTAGGCCTTTGGAAGCGAAAGGTAGCGGCAGGCACGATGTAGGGTTACAGGCCATGAGCTCAACTCTCAGAAGTGTGTATGCATGGGAGGCAGATGTCTGCTACCCACTCGGACAAGGGAGTTGGAACCTAGCTACACTCCTATTGAAGAAGGATGTTGGAAATCGCTGTATTCAACTCAGATACCCGGGAGTTCAGGCCCAATGCTTACACATGCTTTTCCCACAACCTATCCCAGCCACTAACATAAGGAGGTTAGCAGGTACGTCTACAGTCAGGCAGGATGCGGGAGGGTGCTGCCCTGTCCTCAGCTCTCACAGGGAAGCATGCCTAGAAGCCAGCTCTCAACTAGCTGCATTCTTATGACAGTGTCAAGGTAGCAGTATTCTGAGTAAGGAGGTTCCCAGATTACCACTCTACTGCACCTGGAGATACCGTCCAGGTCTGCATTGTTAACTTGCGTCTCAGAGGCCTCTGGCAAAAGTCTCTGGTGAAGACGTGGGAAACTCACTCTGCAGGCAGTGTGGAACTGTGAGGGACTGAGGGTGAGCTCAACTCTCAGCAGTAAGATGATTTTGGACAAGGCGTTCAGCTACCTTCTCACATATGGAACTTAGTATGTAGCACCAGTCTACCCCAGGAATTACTGGGAAATCGCTGGATTGAGCTTGGAGGCACTAGTCTTGTGTGCCGGCAGATTCCAGTTACCTCTCCCAACACTTCGGTGAAGCAGCGAGCCTAGGCCTTTTGGAAGCGAAAGGTAGCTGCAGGCAGGAGGTAGGGTTACAGGCCATAAGCTCAACTCTCAGAAGTGGGTATGCATGGGAGGCAGATGTCTGCTACCCACTCGGACATGCGAGTGGGAACCTAGCTACACTCTGATGAAGAAGGACTTTGGAAATCGC
Source organism: Canis lupus baileyi (assembly GCF_048164855.1). Classification (NCBI taxonomy): domain Eukaryota; kingdom Metazoa; phylum Chordata; class Mammalia; order Carnivora; family Canidae; genus Canis; species Canis lupus. Next base: position 593,740 of record NC_132868.1, on the reverse strand, counting down.
TGTATTCAACTCAGATACACGTGGGTTCAGGCACAACGATTCCACATGCTTTTCTCACAACCTTTCCCTGCCACTAACATGAGGACGTTAGCAGCTCCTTCTACAGTCAAGCAGGATGCGGGAGGGTTGTGCCCTGTCCTTAGCTCTCACAGGGAAGCATGCCTTGAAGCCAGCTGTCAACTAGCTGCATTCTTATGGCAGGGTGAAGGTAGCAGTATTCTGAGACAGGAGGTTCCCAGATAACCACTCTACTGCACCTGGAGATACCGTCCAGGTCTGCATTGTTAACTTGCGTCTCAGAGGCCTCTGGCAAAAGTCTCTGGTGAAGACGTGGGAAACTCACTCTGCAGGCAGTGTGGAACTGTGAGGGACTGAGGGTGAGCTCAACTCTCAGAAGTAAGATGATTTTGGACAAGGCGTTCAGCTACCTACTCACGTATGGTACTTAGTATGTAGCACCAGTCTACCCCAGGAATTACTAGGAAATCGCTTGATTGAGCTTGGAGGCACTCGTCTTGTGTGCCGGGAGATTCCAGTTACCTCTCCCAACACTTGCGTCAAGCAGCGAGCCTAGGCCTTTGGAAGCGAAAGGTAGCGGCAGGCACGATGTAGGGTTACAGGCCATGAGCTCAACTCTCAGAAGTGTGTATGCATGGGAGGCAGATGTCTGCTACCCACTCGGACATGGGAGTTGGAACCTAGCTACACTCCTATTGAAGAAGGATGTTGGAAATCGCTGTATTCAACTCAGATACACGGGAGTTCAGGCCCAATGCTTACACATGCTTTTCCCACAACCTATCCCAGCCACTAACATAAGGAGGTTAGCAGGTACGTCTACAGTCAGGCAGGATGCGGGAGGGTGCTGCCCTGTCCTCAGCTCTCACAGGGAAGCATGCCTAGAAGCCAGCTCTCAACTAGCTGCATTCTTATGACAGTGTGAAGGTAGCAGTATTCTGAGTAAGGAGGTTCCCAGATTACCACTCTCCTGCACCTGGAGATACCGTCCAGGTCTGCATTGTTAACTTGCGTCTCAGAGGCCTCTGGCAAAAGTCTCTGGTGAAGACGTGGGAAACTCACTCTGCAGGCAGTGTGGAACTGTGAGGGACTGAGGGTGAGCTCAACTCTCAGCAGTAAGATGATTTTGGACAAGGCGTTCAGCTACCTTCTCACATATGGAACTTAGTATGTAGCACCAGTCTACCCCAGGAATTACTGGGAAATCGCTGGATTGAGCTTGGAGGCACTAGTCTTGTGTGCCGGCAGATTCCAGTTACCTCTCCCAACACTTCGGTGAAGCAGCGAGCCTAGGCCTTTTGGAAGCGAAAGGTAGCTGCACGCAGGAGGTAGGGTTACAGGCCATAAGCTCAACTCTCAGAAGTGGGTATTCATGGGAGGCAGATGTCTGCTACCCACTCGGACATGCGAGTGGGAACCTAGCTACACTCTGATGAAGAAGGACTTTGGAAATCGCTGTATTCAACTCAGATACACGTGGGTTCAGGCACAACGATTCCACATGCTTTTCTCACAACCTTTCCCTGCCACTAACATGAGGACGTTAGCAGCTCCTTCTAAAGTCAAGCAGGATGCGGGAGGGTTGTGCCCTGTCCTTAGCTCTCACAGGGAAGCATGCCTTGAAGCCAGCTGTCAACTAGCTGCATTCTTATGGCAGGGTGAAGGTAGCAGTATTCTGAGACAGGAGGTTCCCAGATAACCACTCTACTGCACCTGGAGACACCGTCCAGGTCTGCATTTTTAACCTGCGTCTCAGAGGCCTCTGGCAAAAGTCTCTGGTGAAGACGTGGGAAACTCACTCTGCAGGCAGTGTGGAACTGTGAGGGACTGAGGGTGAGCTCAACTCTCAGCAGTAAGATGATTTTGGACAAGGCGTTCAGCTACCTTCTCACATATGGAACTTAGTATGTAGCACCAGTCTACCCCAGGAATTACTGGGAAATCGCTGGATTGAGCTTGGAGGCACTAGTCTTGTGTGCCGGCAGATTCCAGTTACCTCTCCCAACACTTCGGTGAAGCAGCGAGCCTAGGCCTTTTGGAAGCGAAAGGTAGCTGCAGGCAGGAGGTAGGGTTACAGGCCATAAGCTCAACTCTCAGAAGTGGGTATGCATGGGAGGCAGATGTCTGCTACCCACTCGGACATGCGAGTGGGAACCTAGCTACTCTCTGATGAAGAAGGACTTTGGAAATCGCTGTATTCAACTCAGATACACGTGGGTTCAGGCACAACGATTCCACATGCTTTTCTCACAACCTTTCCCTGCCACTAACATGAGGACGTTAGCAGCTCCTTCTACAGTCAAGCAGGATGCGGGAGGGTTGTGCCCTGTCCTTAGCTCTCACAGGGAAGCATGCCTTGAAGCCAGCTGTCAACTAGCTGCATTCTTATGGCAGGGTGAAGGTAGCAGTATTCTGAGACAGGAGGTTCCCAGATAACCACTCTACTGCACCTGGAGATACCGTCCAGGTCTGCATTGTTAACTTGCGTCTCAGAGGCCTCTGGCAAAAGTCTCTGGTGAAGACGTGGGAAACTCACTCTGCAGGCAGTGTGGAACTGTGAGGGACTGAGGGTGAGCTCAACTCTCAGAAGTAAGATGATTTTGGACAAGGCGTTCAACTACCTACTCACGTATGGAACTTAGTATGTAGCACCAGTCTACCCCAGGAATTACTAGGAAATCGCTTGATTGAGCTTGGAGGCACTAGTCTTGTGTGCCGGGAGATTCCAGTTACCTCTCCCAACACTTGCGTCAAGCAGCGAGCCTAGGCCTTTGGAAGCGAAAGGTAGCGGCAGGCACGATGTAGGGTTACAGGCCATGAGCTCAACTCTCAGAAGTGTGTATGCATGGGAGGCAGATGTCTGCTACCCACTCGGACATGGGAGTTGGAACCTAGCTACACTCCTATTGAAGAAGGATGTTGGAAATCGCTGTATTCAACTCAGATACACGGGAGTTCAGGCCCAATGCTTACACATGCTTTTCCCACAACCTATCCCAGCCACTAACATAAGGAGGTTAGCAGGTACGTCTACAGTCAGGCAGGATGCGGGAGGGTGCTGCCCTGTCCTCAGCTCTCACAGGGAAGCATGCCTAGAAGCCAGCTCTCAACTAGCTGCATTCTTATGACAGTGTGAAGGTAGCAGTATTCTGAGTAAGGAGGTTCCCAGATTACCACTCTCCTGCACCTGGAGACACCGTCCAGGTCTGCATTGTTAACTTGCGTCTCAGAGGCCTCTGGCAAAAGTCTCTGGTGAAGACGTGGGAAACTCACTCTGCAGGCAGTGTGGTACTGTGAGGGACTGAGGGTGAGCTCAACTCTCAGCAGTAAGATGATTTTGGACAAGGCGTTCAGCTACCTTCTCACATATGGAACTTAGTATGTAGCACCAGTCTACCCCAGGAATTACTGGGAAATCGCTGGATTGAGCTTGGAGGCACTAGTCTTGTGTGCCGGCAGATTCCAGTTACCTCTCCCAACACTTCGGTGAAGCAGCGAGCCTAGGCCTTTTGGAAGCGAAAGGTAGCTGCAGGCAGGAGGTAGGGTTACAGGCCATAAGCTCAACTCTCAGAAGTGGGTATGCATGGGAGGCAGATGTCTGCTACCCACTCGGACATGCGAGTGGGAACCTAGCTACTCTCTGATGAAGAAGGACTTTGGAAATCGCTGTATTCAACTCAGATACACGTGGGTTCAGGCACAACGATTCCACATGCTTTTCTCACAACCTTTCCCTGCCACTAACATGAGGACGTTAGCAGCTCCTTCTACAGTCAAGCAGGATGCGGGAGGGTTGTGCCCTGTCCTTAGCTCTCACAGGGAAGCATGCCTTGAAGCCAGCTGTCAACTAGCTGCATTCTTATGGCAGGGTGAAGGTAGCAGTATTCTGAGACAGGAGGTTCCCAGATAACCACTCTACTGCACCTGGAGATACCGTCCAGGTCTGCATTTTTAACTTGCGTCTCAGAGGCCTCTGGCAAAAGTCTCTGGTGAAGACGTGGGAAACTCACTCTGCAGGCAGTGTGGAACTGTGAGGGACTGAGGGTGAGCTCAACTCTCAGAAGTAAGATGATTTTGGACAAGGCGTTCAACTACCTACTCACGTATGGAACTTAGTATGTAGCACCAGTCTACCCCAGGAATTACTAGGAAATCGCTTGATTGAGCTTGGAGGCACTAGTCTTGTGTGCCGGGAGATTCCAGTTACCTCTCCCAACACTTGCGTCAAGCAGCGAGCCTAGGCCTTTGGAAGCGAAAGGTAGCGGCAGGCACGATGTAGGGTTACAGGCCATGAGCTCAACTCTCAGAAGTGTGTATGCATGGGAGGCAGATGTCTGCTACCCACTCGGACATGGGAGTTGGAACCTAGCTACACTCCTATTGAAGAAGGATGTTGGAAATCGCTGTATTCAACTCAGATACACGGGAGTTCAGGCCCAATGCTTACACATGCTTTTCCCACAACCTATCCCAGCCACTAACATAAGGAGGTTAGCAGGTACGTCTACAGTCAGGCAGGATGCGGGAGGGTGCTGCCCTGTCCTCAGCTCTCACAGGGAAGCATGCCTAGAAGCCAGCTCTCAACTAGCTGCATTCTTATGACAGTGTGAAGGTAGCAGTATTCTGAGTAAGGAGGTTCCCAGATTACCACTCTCCTGCACCTGGAGATACCGTCCAGGTCTGCATTGTTAACTTGCGTCTCAGAGGCCTCTGGCAAAAGTCTCTGGTGAAGACGTGGGAAACTCACTCTGCAGGCAGTGTGGTACTGTGAGGGACTGAGGGTGAGCTCAACTCTCAGCAGTAAGATGATTTTGGACAAGGCGTTCAGCTACCTTCTCACATATGGAACTTAGTATGTAGCACCAGTCTACCCCAGGAATTACTGGGAAATCGCTGGATTGAGCTTGGAGGCACTAGTCTTGTGTGCCGGCAGATTCCAGTTACCTCTCCCAACACTTCGGTGAAGCAGCGAGCCTAGACCTTTTGGAAGCGAAAGGTAGCTGCAGGCAGGAGGTAGGGTTACAGGCCATAAGCTCAACTCTCAGAAGTGGGTATGCATGGGAGGCAGATGTCTGCTACCCACTCGGACATGCGAGTGGGAACCTAGCTACACTCTGATGAAGAAGGACTTTGGAAATCGCTGTATTCAACTCAGATACACGTGGGTTCAGGCACAACGATTCCACATGCTTTTCTCACAACCTTTCCCTGCCACTAACATGAGGACGTTAGCAGCTCCTTCTACAGTCAAGCAGGATGCGGGAGGGTTGTGCCCTGTCCTTAGCTCTCACAGGGAAGCATGCCTTGAAGCCAGCTGTCAACTAGCTGCATTCTTATGGCAGGGTGAAGGTAGCAGTATTCTGAGACAGGAGGTTCCCAGATAACCACTCTACTGCACCTGGAGATACCGTCCAGGTCTGCATTGTTAACTTGCGTCTCAGAGGCCTCTGGCAAAAGTCTCTGGTGAAGACGTGGGAAACTCACTCTGCAGGCAGTGTGGAACTGTGAGGGACTGAGGGTGAGCTCAACTCTCAGAAGTAAGATGATTTTGGACAAGGCGTTCAGCTACCTACTCACGTATGGTACTTAGTATGTAGCACCAGTCTACCCCAGGAATTACTAGGAAATCGCTTGATTGAGCTTGGAGGCACTCGTCTTGTGTGCCGGGAGATTCCAGTTACCTCTCCCAACACTTGCGTCAAGCAGCGAGCCTAGGCCTTTGGAAGCGAAAGGTAGCGGCAGGCACGATGTAGGGTTACAGGCCATGAGCTCAACTCTCAGAAGTGTGTATGCATGGGAGGCAGATGTCTGCTACCCACTCGGACATGGGAGTTGGAACCTAGCTACACTCCTATTGAAGAAGGATGTTGGAAATCGCTGTATTCAACTCAGATACACGGGAGTTCAGGCCCAATGCTTACACATGCTTTTCCCACAACCTATCCCAGCCACTAACATAAGGAGGTTAGCAGGTACGTCTACAGTCAGGCAGGATGCGGGAGGGTGCTGCCCTGTCCTCAGCTCTCACAGGGAAGCATGCCTAGAAGCCAGCTCTCAACTAGCTGCATTCTTATGACAGTGTGAAGGTAGCAGTATTCTGAGTAAGGAGGTTCCCAGATTACCACTCTCCTGCACCTGGAGATACCGTCCAGGTCTGCATTGTTAACTTGCGTCTCAGAGGCCTCTGGCAAAAGTCTCTGGTGAAGACGTGGGAAACTCACTCTGCAGGCAGTGTGGAACTGTGAGGGACTGAGGGTGAGCTCAACTCTCAGCAGTAAGATGATTTTGGACAAGGCGTTCAGCTACCTTCTCACATATGGAACTTAGTATGTAGCACCAGTCTACCCCAGGAATTACTGGGAAATCGCTGGATTGAGCTTGCAGGCACTAGTCTTGTGTGCCGGCAGATTCCAGTTACCTCTCCCAACACTTCGGTGAAGCAGCGAGCCTAGGCCTTTTGGAAGCGAAAGGTAGCTGCAGGCAGGAGGTAGGGTTACAGGCCATAAGCTCAACTCTCAGAAGTGGGTATGCATGGGAGGCAGATGTCTGCTACCCACTCGGACATGCGAGTGGGAACCTAGCTACACTCTGATGAAGAAGGACTTTGGAAATCGCTGTATTCAACTCAGATACACGTGGGTTCAGGCACAACGATTCCACATGCTTTTCTCACAACCTTTCCCTGCCACTAACATGAGGACGTTAGCAGCTCCTTCTACAGTCAAGCAGGATGCGGGAGGGTTGTGCCCTGTCCTTAGCTCTCACAGGGAAGCATGCCTTGAAGCCAGCTGTCAACTAGCTGCATTCTTATGGCAGGGTGAAGGTAGCAGTATTCTGAGACAGGAGGTTCCCAGATAACCACTCTACTGCACCTGGAGATACCGTCCAGGTCTGCATTGTTAACTTGCGTCTCAGAGGCCTCTGGCAAAAGTCTCTGGTGAAGACGTGGGAAACTCACTCTGCAGGCAGTGTGGAACTGTGAGGGACTGAGGGTGAGCTCAACTCTCAGAAGTAAGATGATTTTGGACAAGGCGTTCAGCTACCTACTCACGTATGGTACTTAGTATGTAGCACCAGTCTACCCCAGGAATTACTAGGAAATCGCTTGATTGAGCTTGGAGGCACTCGTCTTGTGTGCCGGGAGATTCCAGTTACCTCTCCCAACACTTGCGTCAAGCAGCGAGCCTAGGCCTTTGGAAGCGAAAGGTAGCGGCAGGCACGATGTAGGGTTACAGGCCATGAGCTCAACTCTCAGAAGTGTGTATGCATGGGAGGCAGATGTCTGCTACCCACTCGGACATGGGAGTTGGAACCTAGCTACACTCCTATTGAAGAAGGATGTTGGAAATCGCTGTATTCAACTCAGATACACGGGAGTTCAGGCCCAATGCTTACACATGCTTTTCCCACAACCTATCCCAGCCACTAACATAAGGAGGTTAGCAGGTACGTCTACAGTCAGGCAGGATGCGGGAGGGTGCTGCCCTGTCCTCAGCTCTCACAGGGAAGCATGCCTAGAAGCCAGCTCTCAACTAGCTGCATTCTTATGACAGTGTCAAGGTAGCAGTATTCTGAGTAAGGAGGTTCCCAGATTACCACTCTCCTGCACCTGGAGATACCGTCCAGGTCTGCATTGTTAACTTGCGTCTCAGAGGCCTCTGGCAAAAGTCTCTGGTGAAGACGTGGGAAACTCACTCTGCAGGCAGTGTGGAACTGTGAGGGACTGAGGGTGAGCTCAACTCTCAGCAGTAAGATGATTTTGGACAAGGCGTTCAGCTACCTTCTCACATATGGAACTTAGTATGTAGCACCAGTCTACCCCAGGAATTACTGGGAAATCGCTGGATTGAGCTTGGAGGCACTAGTCTTGTGTGCCGGCAGATTCCAGTTACCTCTCCCAACACTTCGTTGAAGCAGCGAGCCTAGGCCTTTTGGAAGCGAAAGGTAGCTGCAGGCAGGAGGTAGGGTTACAGGCCATAAGCTCAACTCTCAGAAGTGGGTATGCATGGGAGGCAGATGTCTGCTACCCACTCGGACATGCGAGTGGGAACCTAGCTACACTCTGATGAAGAAGGACTTTGGAAATCGCTGTATTCAACTCAGATACACGTGGGTTCAGGCACAACGATTCCACATGCTTTTCTCACAACCTTTCCCTGCCACTAACATGAGGACGTTAGCAGCTCCTTCTACAGTCAAGCAGGATGCGGGAGGGTTGTGCCCTGTCCTTAGCTCTCACAGGGAAGCATGCCTTGAAGCCAGCTGTCAACTAGCTGCATTCTTATGGCAGGGTGAAGGTAGCAGTATTCTGAGACAGGAGGTTCCCAGATAACCACTCTACTGCACCTGGAGATACCGTCCAGGTCTGCATTGTTAACTTGCGTCTCAGAGGCCTCTGGCAAAAGTCTCTGGTGAAGACGTGGGAAACTCACTCTGCAGGCAGTGTGGAACTGTGAGGGACTGAGGGTGAGCTCAACTCTCAGAAGTAAGTTGATTTTGGACAAGGCGTTCAGCTACCTACTCACGTATGGTACTTAGTATGTAGCACCAGTCTACCCCAGGAATTACTAGGAAATCGCTTGATTGAGCTTGGAGGCACTCGTCTTGTGTGCCGGGAGATTCCAGTTACCTCTCCCAACACTTGCGTCAAGCAGCGAGCCTAGGCCTTTGGAAGCGAAAGGTAGCGGCAGGCACGATGTAGGGTTACAGGCCATGAGCTCAACTCTCAGAAGTGTGTATGCATGGGAGGCAGATGTCTGCTACCCACTCGGACATGGGAGTTGGAACCTAGCTACACTCCTATTGAAGAAGGATGTTGGAAATCGCTGTATTCAACTCAGATACACGGGAGTTCAGGCCCAATGCTTACACATGCTTTTCCCACAACCTATCCCAGCCACTAACATAAGGAGGTTAGCAGGTACGTCTACAGTCAGGCAGGATGCGGGAGGGTGCTGCCCTGTCCTCAGCTCTCACAGGGAAGCATGCCTAGAAGCCAGCTCTCAACTAGCTGCATTCTTATGACAGTGTGAAGGTACCAGTATTCTGAGTAAGGAGGTTCCCAGATTACCACTCTCCTGCACCTGGAGATACCGTCCAGGTCTGCATTGTTAACTTGCGTCTCAGAGGCTTCTGGCAAAAGTCTCTGGTGAAGACGTGGGAAACTCACTCTGCAGGCAGTGTGGAACTGTGAGGGACTGAGGGTGAGCTCAACTCTCAGCAGTAAGATGATTTTGGACAAGGCGTTCAGCTACCTTCTCACATATGGAACTTAGTATGTAGCACCAGTCTACCCCAGGAATTACTGGGAAATCGCTGGATTGAGCTTGGAGGCACTAGTCTTGTGTGCCGGCAGATTCCAGTTACCTCTCCCAACACTTCGGTGAAGCAGCGAGCCTAGGCCTTTTGGAAGCGAAAGGTAGCTGCAGGCAGGAGGTAGGGTTACAGGCCATAAGCTCAACTCTCAGAAGTGGGTATGCATGGGAGGCAGATGTCTGCTACCCACTCGGACATGCGAGTGGGAACCTAGCTACACTCTGATGAAGAAGGACTTTGGAAATCGCTGTATTCAACTCAGATACACGTGGGTTCAGGCACAACGATTCCACATGCTTTTCTCACAACCTTTCCCTGCCACTAACATGAGGACGTTAGCAGCTCCTTCTACAGTCAAGCAGGATGCGGGAGGGTTGTGCCCTGTCCTTAGCTCTCACAGGGAAGCATGCCTTGAAGCCAGCTGTCAACTAGCTGCATTCTTATGGCAGGGTGAAGGTAGCAGTATTCTGAGACAGGAGGTTCCCAGATAACCACTCTACTGCACCTGGAGATACCGTCCAGGTCTGCATTGTTAACTTGCGTCTCAGAGGCCTCTGGCAAAAGTCTCTGGTGAAGACGTGGGAAACTCACTCTGCAGGCAGTGTGGAACTGTGAGGGACTGACGGTGAGCTCAACTCTCAGAAGTAAGATGATTTTGGACAAGGCGTTCAACTACCTACTCACGTATGGAACTTAGTATGTAGCACCAGTCTACCCCAGGAATTACTAGGAAATCGCTTGATTGAGCTTGGAGGCACTCGTCTTGTGTGCCGGGAGATTCCAGTTACCTCTCCCAACACTTGCGTCAAGCAGCGAGCCTAGGCCTTTGGAAGCGAAAGGTAGCGGCAGGCACGATGTAGGGTTACAGGCCATGAGCTCAACTCTCAGAAGTGTGTATGCATGGGAGGCTGACGTCTGCTACCCACTCGGACATGGGAGTTGGAACCTAGCTACACTCCTATTGAAGAAGGATGTTGGAAATCGCTGTATTCAACTCAGATACACGGGAGTTCAGGCCCAATGCTTACACATGCTTTTCCCACAACCTATCCCAGCCACTAACATAAGGAGGTTAGCAGGTACGTCTACAGTCAGGCAGGATGTGGGAGGGTGCTGCCCTGTCCTCAGCTCTCACAGGGAAGCATGCCTAGAAGCCAGCTCTCAACTAGCTGCATTCTTATGACAGTGTCAAGGTAGCAGTATTCTGAGTAAGGAGGTTCCCAGATTACCACTCTACTGCACCTGGAGATACCCTCCAGGTGTGCATTGTTAACTTGCGTCTCAGAGGTCTCTGGCAAAAGTCTCTGGTGAAGACGTGGGAAACTCACTCTGCAGGCAGTGTGGAACTGTGAGGGACTGAGGGTGAGCTCAACTCTCAGCATTAAAATGATTTTGGACAAGGCGTTCAGCTACCTTCTCACATATGGAACTTAGTATGTAGCACCAGTCTACCCCAGGAATTACTGGGAAATCGCTGGATTGAGCTTGGAGGCACTAGTCTTGTGTGCCGGCAGATTCCAGTTACCTCTCCCAACACTTCGGTGAAGCAGCGAGCCTAGGCCTTTTGGAAGCGAAAGGTAGCTGCACGCAGGAGGTAGGATTACAGGCCATAAGCTCAACTCTCAGAAGTGGGTATGCATGGGAGGCAGATGTCTGCTACCCACTCGGACATGCGAGTGGGAACCTAGCTACACTCTGATGAAGAAGGACTTTGGAAATCGCTGTATTCAACTCAGATACACGTGGGTTCAGGCACAACGATTCCACATGCTTTTCTCACAACCTTTCCCTGCCACTAACATGAGGATGTTAGCAGCTCCTTCTACAGTCAAGCAGGATGCGGGAGGGTTGTGCCCTGTCCTTAGCTCTCACAGGGAAGCATGCCTTGAAGCCAGCTGTCAACTAGCTGCATTCTTATGGCAGGGTGAAGGTAGCAGTATTCTGAGACAGGAGGTTCCCAGATAACCACTCTACTGCACCTGGAGATACCGTCCAGGTCTGCATTGTTAACTTGCGTCTCAGAGGCCTCTGGCAAAAGTCTCTGGTGAAGACGTGGGAAACTCACTCTGCAGGCAGTGTGGAACTGTGAGGGACTGAGGGTGAGCTCAACTCTCAGAAGTAAGATGATTTTGGACAAGGCGTTCAACTACCTACTCACGTATGGAACTTAGTATGTAGCACCAGTCTACCCCAGGAATTACTAGGAAATCGCTTGATTGAGCTTGGAGGCACTCGTCTTGTGTGCCGGGAGATTCCAGTTACCTCTCCCAACACTTGCGTCAAGCAGCGAGCCTAGGCCTTTGGAAGCGAAAGGTAGCGGCAGGCACGATGTAGCGTTACAGGCCATGAGCTCAACTCTCAGAAGTGTGTATGCATGGGAGGCTGACGTCTGCTACCCACTCGGACATGGGAGTTGGAACCTAGCTACACTCCTATTGAAGAAGGATGTTGGAAATCGCTGTATTCAACTCAGATACACGGGAGTTCAGGCCCAATGCTTACACATGCTTTTCCCACAACCTATCCCAGCCACTAACATAAGGAGGTTAGCAGGTACGACTACAGTCAGGCAGGATGCGGGAGGGTGCTGCCCTGTCCTCAGCTCTCACAGGGAAGCATGCCTAGAAGCCAGCTCTCAACTAGCTGCATTCTTATGACAGTGTCAAGGTAGCAGTATTCTGAGTAAGGAGGTTCCCAGATTACCACTCTACTGCACCTGGAGATACCCTCCAGGTGTGCATTGTTAACTTGCGTCTCAGAGGCCTCTGGCAAAAGTCTCTGGTGAAGACGTGGGAAACTCACTCTGCAGGCAGTGTGGAACTGTGAGGGACTGAGGGTGAGCTCAACTCTCAGCAGTAAGATGATTTTGGAGAAGGCGTTCAGCTACCTTCTCACATATGGAACTTAGTATGTAGCACCAGTCTACCCCAGGAATTACTGGGAAATCGCTGGATTGAGCTTGGAGGCACTAGTCTTGTGTGCCGGCAAATTCCAGTTACCTCTCCCAACACTTCGGTGAAGCAGCGAGCCTAGGCCTTTTGGAAGCGAAAGGTAGCTGCAGGCAGGAGGTAGGGTTACAGGCCATAAGCTCAACTCTCAGAAGTGGGTATGCATGGGAGGCAGATGTCTGCTACCCACTCGGACATGCGAGTGGGAACCTAGCTACACTCTGATGAAGAAGGACTTTGGAAATCGCTGTATTCAACTCAGATACACGTGGGTTCAGGCACAACGATTCCACATGCTTTTCTCACAACCTTTCCCTGCCACTAACATGAGGACATTAGCAGCTCCTTCTACAGTCAAGCAGGATGCGGGAGGGTTGTGCCCTGTCCTTAGCTCTCACAGGGAAGCATGCCTTGAAGCCAGCTGTCAACTAGCTGCATTCTTATGGCAGGGTGAAGGTAGCAGTATTCTGAGACAGGAGGTTCCCAGATAACCACTCTACTGCACCTGGAGATACCGTCCAGGTCTGCATTGTTAACTTGCGTCTCAGAGGACTCTGGCAAAAGTCTCTGGTGAAGACGTGGGAATCTCACTCTGCAGGCAGTGTGGAACTGTGAGGGACTGAGGGTGAGCTCAACTCTCAGAAGTAAGATGTTTTTGGACAAGGCGTTCAACTACCTACTCACGTATGGAACTTAGTATGTAGCACCAGTCTACCCCAGGAATTACTAGGAAATCGCTTGATTGAGCTTGGAGGCACTCGTCTTGTGTGCCGGGAAATTCCAGTTACCTCTCCCAACACTTGCATCAAACAGCGAGCCTAGGCCTTTGGAAGCGAAAGGTAGCGGCAGGCACGATGTAGGGTTACAGGCCATGAGCTCAACTCTCAGAAGTGTGTATGCATGGGAGGCAGATGTCTGCTACCCACTCGGACATGGGAGTTGGAACCTAGCTACACTCCTATTGAAGAAGGATGTTGGAAATCGCTGTATTCAACTCAGATACACGGGAGTTCAGGCCCAATGCTTACACATGCTTTTCCCACAACCTATCCCAGCCACTAACATAAGGAGGTTAGCAGGTACGTCTACAGTCAGGCAGGATGCGGGAGGGTGCTGCCCTGTCCTCAGCTCTCACAGGGAAGCATGCCTAGAAGCCAGCTCTCAACTAGCTGCATTCTTATGACAGTGTCAAGGTAGCAGTATTCTGAGTAAGGAGGTTCCCAGATTACCACTCTACTGCACCTGGAGATACCCTCCAGGTGTGCATTGTTAACTTGCGTCTCAGAGGCCTCTGGTAAAAGTCTCTGGTGAAGACGTGGGAAACTCACTCTGCAGGCAGTGTGGAACTGTGAGGGACTGAGGGTGAGCTCAACTCTCAGCAGTAAGATGATTTTGGACAAGGCGTTCAGCTACCTTCTCACATATGGAACTTAGTATGTAGCACCAGTCTACCCCAGGAATTACTGGGAAATCGCTGGATTGAGCTTGGAGGCACTAGTCTTGTGTGCCGGCAGATTCCAGTTACCTCTCCCAACACTTCGGTGAAGCAGCGAGCCTAGGCCTTTTGGAAGCGAAAGGTAGCTGCAGGCAGGAGGTAGGGTTACAGGCCATAAGCTCAACTCTCAGAAGTGGGTATGCATGGGAGGCAGATGTCTGCTACCCACTCGGACATGCGCGTGGGAACCTAGCTACACTCTGATGAAGAAGGACTTTGGAAATCGCTGTATTCAACTCAGATACACGTGGGTTCAGGCACAACGATTCCACATGCTTTTCTCACAACCTTTCCCTGCCACTAACATGAGGACGTTAGCAGCTCCTTCTACAGTCAAGCAGGATGCGGGAGGGTTGTGCCCTGTCCTTAGCTCTCACAGGGAAGCATGCCTTGAAGCCAGCTGTCAACTAGCTGCATTCTTATGGCAGGGTGAAGGTAGCAGTATTCTGAGACAGGAGGTTCCCAGATAACCACTCTACTGCACCTGGAGATACCGTCCAGGTCTGCATTGTTAACTTGCGTCTCAGAGGCCTCTGGCAAAAGTCTCTGGTGAAGACGTGGGAACTCACTCTGCAGGCAGTGTGGAACTGTGAGGGACTGAGGGTGAGCTCAACTCTCAGAAGTAAGATGATTTTGGACAAGGCGTTCAACTACCTACTCACGTATGGAACTTAGTATGTAGCACCAGTCTACCCCAGGAATTACTAGGAAATCACTTGATTGAGCTTGGAGGCACTCGTCTTGTGTGCCGGGAGATTCCAGTTACCTCTCCCAACACTTGCGTCAAGCAGCGAGCCTAGGCCTTTGGAAGCGAAAGGTAGCGGCAGGCACGATGTAGGGTTACAGGCCATGAGCTCAACTCTCAGAAGTGTGTATGCATGGGAGGCTGACGTCTGCTACCCACTCGGACATGGGAGTTGGAACCTAGCTACACTCCTATTGAAGAAGGATGTTGGAAATCGCTGTATTCAACTCAGATACACGGGAGTTCAGGCCCAATGCTTACACATGCTTTTCCCACAACCTATCCCAGCCACTAACATAAGGAGGTTAGCAGGTACGTCTACAGTCAGGCAGGATGCGGGAGGGTGCTGCCCTGTCCTCAGCTCTCACAGGGAAGCATGCCTAGAAGCCAGCTCTCAACTAGCTGCATTCTTATGACAGTGTGAAGGTAGCAGTATTCTGAGTAAGGAGGTTCCCAGATTACCACTCTCCTGCACCTGGAGATACCGTCCAGGTCTGCATTGTTAACTTGCGTCTCAGAGGCCTCTGGCAAAAGTCTCTGGTGAAGACGTGGGAAACTCACTCTGCAGGCAGTGTGGAACTGTGAGGGACTGAGGGTGAGCTCAACTCTCAGCAGTAAGATGATTTTGGACAAGGCGTTCAGCTACCTTCTCACGTATGGAACTTAGTATGTATCACCAGTCTACCCCAGGAATTACTGGGAAATCGCTGGATTGAGCTTGGAGGCACTAGTCTTGTGTGCCGGCAGATTCCAGTTACCTCTCCCAACACTTCGGTGAAGCAGCGAGCCTAGGCCTTTTGGAAGCGAAAGGTAGCTGCAGGCAGGAGGTAGGGTTACAGGCCATAAGCTCAACTCTCAGAAGTGGGTATGCATGGGAGGCAGATGTCTGCTACCCACTCGGACATGCGAGTGGGAACCTAGCTACACTCTGATGAAGAAGGACTTTGGAAATCGCTGTATTCAACTCAGATACACGTGGGTTCAGGCACAACGATTCCACATGCTTTTCTCACAACCTTTCCCTGCCACTAACATGAGGACGTTAGCAGCTCCTTCTACAGTCAAGCAGGATGCGGGAGGGTTGTGCCCTGTCCTTAGCTCTCACAGGGAAGCATGCCTTGAAGCCAGCTGTCAACTAGCTGCATTCTTATGGCAGGGTGAAGGTAGCAGTATTCTGAGACAGGAGGTTCCCAGATAACCACTCTACTGCACCTGGAGATACCGTCCAGGTCTGCATTGTTAACTTGCGTCTCAGAGGCCTCTGGCAAAAGTCTCTGGTGAAGACGTGGGAAACTCACTCTGCAGGCAGTGTGGAACTGTGAGGGACTGAGGGTGAGCTCAACTCTCAGCAGTAAGATGATTTTGGACAAGGCGTTCAACTACCTACTCACGTATGGAACTTAGTATGTAGCACCAGTCTACCCCAGGAATTACTAGGAAATCGCTTGATTGAGCTTGGAGGCACTCGTCTTGTGTGCCGGGAGATTCCAGTTACCTCTCCCAACACTTGCGTCAAGCAGCGAGCCTAGGCCTTTGGAAGCGAAAGGTAGCGGCAGGCACGATGTAGCGTTACAGGCCATGAGCTCAACTCTCAGAAGTGTGTATGCATGGGAGGCAGATGTCTGCTACCCACTCGGACATGGGAGTTGGAACCTAGCTACACTCCTATTGAAGAAGGATGTTGGAAATCGCTGTATTCAACTCAGATACACGGGAGTTCAGGCCCAATGCTTACACATGCTTTTCCCACAACCTATCCCAGCCACTAACATAAGGAGGTTAGCAGGTACGTCTACAGTCAGGCAGGATGCGGGAGGGTGCTGCCCTGTCCTCAGCTCTCACAGGGAAGCATGCCTAGAAGCCAGCTCTCAACTAGCTGCATTCTTATGACAGTGTGAAGGTAGCAGTATTCTGAGTAAGGAGGTTCCCAGATTACCACTCTCCTGCACCTGGAGATACCGTCCAGGTCTGCATTGTTAACTTGCGTCTCAGAGGCCTCTGGCAAAAGTCTCTGGTGAAGACGTGGGAAACTCACTCTGCAGGCAGTGTGGAACTGTGAGGGACTGAGGGTGAGCTCAACTCTCAGCAGTAAGATGATTTTGGACAAGGCGTTCAGCTACCTTCTCACATATGGAACTTAGTATGTAGCACCAGTCTACCCCAGGAATTACTGGGAAATCGCTGGATTGAGCTTGGAGGCACTAGTCTTGTGTGCCGGCAGATTCCAGTTACCTCTCCCAACACTTCGGTGAAGCAGCGAGCCTAGGCCTTTTGGAAGCGAAAGGTAGCTGCACGCAGGAGGTAGGGTTACAGGCCATAAGCTCAACTCTCAGAAGTGGGTATGCATGGGAGGCAGATGTCTGCTACCCACTCGGACATGCGAGTGGGAACCTAGCTACACTCTGATGAAGAAGGACTTTGGAAATCGCTGTATTCAACTCAGATACACGTGGGTTCAGGCACAACGATTCCACATGCTTTTCTCACAACCTTTCCCTGCCACTAATATGAGGACGTTAGCAGCTCCTTCTACAGTCAAGCAGGATGCGGGAGGGTTGTGCCCTGTCCTTAGCTCTCACAGGGAAGCATGCCTTGAAGCCAGCTGTCAACTAGCTGCATTCTTATGGCAGGGTGAAGGTAGCAGTATTCTGAGACAGGAGGTTCCCAGATAACCACTCTACTGCACCTGGAGATACCGTCCAGGTCTGCATTGTTAACTTGCGTCTCAGAGGCCTCTGGCAAAAGTCTCTGGTGAAGACGTGGGAAACTCACTCTGCAGGCAGTGTGGAACTGTGAGGGACTGAGGGTGAGCTCAAGTCTCAGAAGTAAGATGATTTTGGACAAGGCGTTCAACTACCTACTCACGTATGGAACTTAGTATGTAGCACCAGTCTACCCCAGGAATTACTAGGAAATCTCTTGATTGAGCTTGGAGGCACTCGTCTTGTGTGCCGGGAGATTCCAGTTACCTCTCCCAACACTTGCGTCAAGCAGCGAGCCTAGGCCTTTGGAAGCGAAAGGTAGCGGCAGGCACGATGTAGGGTTACAGGCCATGAGCTCAACTCTCAGAAGTGTGTATGCATGGGAGGCTGACGTCTGCTACCCACTCGGACATGGGAGTTGGAACCTAGCTACACTCCTATTGAAGAAGGATGTTGGAAATCGCTGTATTCAACTCAGATACACGGGAGTTCAGGCCCAATGCTTACACATGCTTTTCCCACAACCTATCCCAGCCACTAACATAAGGAGGTTAGCCGGTACGTCTACAGTCAGGCAGGATGCGGGAGGGTGCTGCCCTGTCCTCAGCTCTCACAGGGAAGCATGCCTAGAAGCCAGCTCTCAACTAGCTGCATTCTTATGACAGTGTGAAGGTAGCAGTATTCTGAGTAAGGAGGTTCCCAGATTACCACTCTACTGCACCTGGAGATACCCTCCAGGTGTGCATTGTTAACTTGCGTCTCAGAGGCCTCTGGTAAAAGTCTCTGGTGAAGACGTGGGAAACTCACTCTGCAGGCAGTGTGGAACTGTGAGGGACTGAGGGTGAGCTCAACTCTCAGCAGTAAGATGATTTTGGACAAGGCGTTCAGCTACCTTCTCACATATGGAACTTAGTATGTAGCACCAGTCTACCCCAGGAATTACTGGGAAATCGCTGGATTGAGCTTGGAGGCACTAGTCTTGTGTGCCGGCAGATTCCAGTTACCTCTCCCAACACTTCGGTGAAGCAGCGAGCCTAGGCCTTTTGGAAGCGAAAGGTAGCTGCAGGCAGGAGGTAGGGTTACAGGCCATAAGCTCAACTCTCAGAAGTGGGTATGCATGGGAGGCAGATGTCTGCTACCCACTCGGACATGCGCGTGGGAACCTAGCTACACTCTGATGAAGAAGGACTTTGGAAATCGCTGTATTCAACTCAGATACACGTGGGTTCAGGCACAACGATTCCACATGCTTTTCTCACAACCTTTCCCTGCCACTAACATGAGGACGTTAGCAGCTCCTTCTACAGTCAAGCAGGATGCGGGAGGGTTGTGCCCTGTCCTTAGCTCTCACAGGGAAGCATGCCTTGAAGCCAGCTGTCAACTAGCTGCATTCTTATGGCAGGGTGAAGGTAGCAGTATTCTGAGACAGGAGGTTCCCAGATAACCACTCTACTGCACCTGGAGATACCGTCCAGGTCTGCATTGTTAACTTGCGTCTCAGAGGCCTCTGGCAAAAGTCTCTGGTGAAGACGTGGGAAACTCACTCTGCAGGCAGTGTGGAACTGTGAGGGACTGAGGGTGAGCTCAACTCTCAGAAGTAAGATGATTTTGGACAAGGCGTTCAACTACCTACTCACGTATGGAACTTAGTATGTAGCACCAGTCTACCCCAGGAATTACTAGGAAATCGCTTGATTGAGCTTGGAGGCACTCGTCTTGTGTGCCGGGAGATTCCAGTTACCTCTCCCAACACTTGCGTCAAGCAGCGAGCCTAGGCCTTTGGAAGCGAAAGGTAGCGGCAGGCACGATGTAGGGTTACAGGCCATGAGCTCAACTCTCAGAAGTGTGTATGCATGGGAGGCTGACGTCTGCTACCCACTCGGACATGGGAGTTGGAACCTAGCTACACTCCTATTGAAGAAGGATGTTGGAAATCGCTGTATTCAACTCAGATACACGGGAGTTCAGGCCCAATGCTTACACATGCTTTTCCCACAACCTATCCCAGCCACTAACATAAGGAGGTTAGCAGGTACGTCTACAGTCAGGCAGGATGCGGGAGGGTGCTGCCCTGTCCTCAGCTCTCACAGGGAAGCATGCCTAGAAGCCAGCTCTCAACTAGCTGCATTCTTATGACAGTGTGAAGGTAGCAGTATTCTGAGTAAGGAGGTTCCCAGATTACCACTCTCCTGGACCTGGAGATACCGTCCAGGTCTGCATTGTTAACTTGCGTCTCAGAGGCCTCTGGCAAAAGTCTCTGGTGAAGACGTGGGAAACTCACTCTGCAGGCAGTGTGGAACTGTGAGGGACTGAGGGTGAGCTCAACTCTCAGCAGTAAGATGATTTTGGACAAGGCGTTCAGCTACCTTCTCACGTATGGAACTTAGTATGTATCACCAGTCTACCCCAGGAATTACTGGGAAATCGCTGGATTGAGCTTGGAGGCACTAGTCTTGTGTGCCGGCAGATTCCAGTTACCTCTCCCAACACTTCGGTGAAGCAGCGAGCCTAGGCCTTTTGGAAGCGAAAGGTAGCTGCAGGCAGGACGTAGGGTTACAGGCCATAAGCTCAACTCTCAGAAGTGGGTATGCATGGGAGGCAGATGTCTGCTACCCACTCGGACATGCGAGTGGGAACCTAGCTACACTCTGATGAAGAAGGACTTTGGAAATCGCTGTATTCAACTCAGATACACGTGGGTTCAGGCACAACGATTCCACATGCTTTTCTCACAACCTTTCCCTTCCACTAACATGAGGACGTTAGCAGCTCCTTCTACAGTCAAGCAGGATGCGGGAGGGTTGTGCCCTGTCCTTAGCTCTCACAGGGAAGCATGCCTTGAAGCCAGCTGTCAACTAGCTGCATTCTTATGGCAGGGTGAAGGTAGCAGTATTCTGAGACAGGAGGTTCCCAGATTACCACTCTACTGCACCTGGAGATACCGTCCAGGTCTGCATTGTTAACTTGCGTCTCAGAGGCCTCTGGCAAAAGTCTCTGGTGAAGACGTGGGAAACTCACTCTGCAGGCAGTGTGGAACTGTGAGGGACTGAGGGTGAGCTCAACTCTCAGAAGTAAGATGATTTTGGACAAGGCGTTCAACTACCTACTCACGTATGGAACTTAGTATGTAGCACCAGTCTACCCCAGGAATTACTAGGAAATCGCTTGATTGAGCTTGGAGGCACTCGTCTTGTGTGCCGGGAGATTCCAGTTACCTCTCCCAACACTTGCGTCAAGCAGCGAGCCTAGGCCTTTGGAAGCGAAAGGTAGCGGCAGGCACGATGTAGGGTTACAGGCCATGAGCTCAACTCTCAGAAGTGTGTATGCATGGGAGGCTGACGTCTGCTACCCACTCGGACATGGGAGTTGGAACCTAGCTACACTCCTATTGAAGAAGGATGTTGGAAATCGCTGTATTCAACTCAGATACACGGGAGTTCAGGCCCAATGCTTACACATGCTTTTCCCACAACCTATCCCAGCCACTAACATAAGGAGGTTAGCAGGTACGTCTACAGTCAGGCAGGATGCGGGAGGGTGCTGCCCTGTCCTCAGCTCTCACAGGGAAGCATGCCTAGAAGCCAGCTCTCAACTAGCTGCATTCTTATGACAGTGTCAAGGTAGCAGTATTCTGAGTAAGGAGGTTCCCAGATTACCACTCTACTGCACCTGGAGATACCCTCCAGGTGTGCATTGTTAACTTGCGTCTCAGAGGCCTCTGGCAAAAGTCTCTGGTGAAGACGTGGGAAACTCACTCTGCAGGCAGTGTGGAACTGTGAGGGACTGAGGGTGAGCTCAACTCTCAGCAGTAAGATGATTTTGGACAAGGCGTTCAGCTACCTTCTCACATATGGAACTTAGTATGTAGCACCAGTCTACCCCAGGAATTACTGGGAAATCGCTGGATTGAGCTTGGAGGCACTAGTCTTGTGTGCCGGCAGATTCCAGTTACCTCTCCCAACACTTCGGTGAAGCAGCGAGCCTAGGCCTTTTGGAAGCGAAAGGTAGCTGCAGGCAGGAGGTAGGCGTACAGGCCATAAGCTCAACTCTCAGAAGTGGGTATGCATGGGAGGCAGATGTCTGCTACCCACTCGGACATGCGAGTGGGAACCTAGCTACACTCTGATGAAGAAGGACTTTGGAAATCGCTGTATTCAACTCAGATACACGTGGGTTCAGGCACAACGATTCCACATGCTTTTCTCACAACCTTTCCCTGCCACTAACATGAGGACGTTAGCAGCTCCTTCTACAGTCAAGCAGGATGCGGGAGGGTTGTGCCCTGTCCTTAGCTCTCACAGGGAAGCATGCCTTGAAGCCAGCTGTCAACTAGCTGCATTCTTATGGCAGGGTGAGGTAGCAGTATTCTGAGACAGGAGGTTCCCAGATAACCACTCTACTGCACCTGGAGATACCGTCCAGGTCTGCATTGTTAACTTGCGTCTCAGAGGCCTCTGGCAAAAGTCTCTGGTGAAGACGTGGGAAACTCACTCTGCAGGCAGTGTGGAACTGTGAGGGACTGAGGGTGAGCTCAACTCTCAGAAGTAAGATGATTTTGGACAAGGCGTTCAACTACCTACTCACGTATGGAACTTAGTATGTAGCACCAGTCTACCCCAGGAATTACTAGGAAATCGCTTGATTGAGCTTGGAGGCACTCGTCTTGTGTGCCGGGAGATTCCAGTTACCTCTCCCAACACTTGCGTCAAGCAGCGAGCCTAGGCCTTTGGAAGCGAAAGGTAGCGGCAGGCACGATGTAGCGTTACAGGCCATGAGCTCAACTCTCAGAAGTGTGTATGCATGGGAGGCAGATGTCTGCTACCCACTCGGACATGGGAGTTGGAACCTAGCTACACTCCTATTGAAGAAGGATGTTGGAAATCGCTGTATTCAACTCAGATACACGGGAGTTCAGGCCCAATGCTTACACATGCTTTTCCCACAACCTATCCCAGCCACTAACATAAGGAGGTTAGCAGGTACGTCTACAGTCAGGCAGGATGCGGGAGGGTGCTGCCCTGTCCTCAGCTCTCACAGGGAAGCATGCCTAGAAGCCAGCTCTCAACTAGCTGCATTCTTATGACAGTGTGAAGGTAGCAGTATTCTGAGTAAGGAGGTTCCCAGATTACCACTCTCCTGCACCTGGAGATACCGTCCAGGTCTGCATTGTTAACTTGCGTCTCAGAGGCCTCTGGCAAAAGTCTCTGGTGAAGACGTGGGAAACTCACTCTGCAGGCAGTGTGGAACTGTGAGGGACTGAGGGTGAGCTCAACTCTCAGCAGTAAGATGATTTTGGACAAGGCGTTCAGCTACCTTCTCACATATGGAACTTAGTATGTAGCACCAGTCTACCCCAGGAATTACTGGGAAATCGCTGGATTGAGCTTGGAGGCACTAGTCTTGTGTGCCGGCAGATTCCAGTTACCTCTCCCAACACTTCGGTGAAGCAGCGAGCCTAGGCCTTTTGGAAGCGAAAGGTAGCTGCACGCAGGAGGTAGGGTTACAGGCCATAAGCTCAACTCTCAGAAGTGGGTATGCATGGGAGGCAGATGTCTGCTACCCACTCGGACATGCGAGTGGGAACCTAGCTACACTCTGATGAAGAAGGACTTTGGAAATCGCTGTATTCAACTCAGATACACGTGGGTTCAGGCACAACGATTCCACATGCTTTTCTCACAACCTTTCCCTGCCACTAACATGAGGACGTTAGCAGCTCCTTCTACAGTCAAGCAGGATGCGGGAGGGTTGTGCCCTGTCCTTAGCTCTCACAGGGAAGCATGCCTTGAAGCCAGCTGTCAACTAGCTGCATTCTTATGGCAGGGTGAAGGTAGCAGTATTCTGAGACAGGAGGTTCCCAGATAACCACTCTACTGCACCTGGAGATACCGTCCAGGTCTGCATTATTAACTTGCGTCTCAGAGGCCTCTGGCAAAAGTCTCTGGTGAAGACGTGGGAAACTCACTCTGCAGGCAGTGTGGAACTGTGAGGGACTGAGGGTGAGCTCAACTCTCAGAAGTAAGATGATTTTGGACAAGGCGTTCAACTACCTACTCACGTATGGAACTTAGTATGTAGCACCAGTCTACCCCAGGAATTACTAGGAAATCGCTTGATTGAGCTTGGAGGCACTCGTCTTGTGTGCCGGGAGATTCCAGTTACCTCTCCCAACACTTGCGTCAAGCAGCGAGCCTAGGCCTTTGGAAGCGAAAGGTAGCGGCAGGCACGATGTAGGGTTACAGGCCATGAGCTCAACTCTCAGAAGTGTGTATGCATGGGAGGCTGACGTCTGCTACCCACTCGGACATGGGAGTTGGAACCTAGCTACACTCCTATTGAAGAAGGATGTTGGAAATCGCTGTATTCAACTCAGATACACAGGAGTTCAGGCCCAATGCTTACACATGCTTTTCCCACAACCTATCCCAGCCACTAACATAAGGAGGTTAGCAGGTACGTCTACAGTCAGGCAGGATGCGGGAGGGTGCTGCCCTGTCCTCAGCTCTCACAGGGAAGCATGCCTAGAAGCCAGCTCTCAACTAGCTGCATTCTTATGACAGTGTGAAGGTAGCAGTATTCTGAGTAAGGAGGTTCCCAGATTACCACTCTCCTGCACCTGGAGATACCGTCCAGGTCTGCATTGTTAACTTGCGTCTCAGAGGCCTCTGGCAAAAGTCTCTGGTGAAGACGTGGGAAACTCACTCTGCAGGCAGTGTGGAACTGTGAGGGACTGAGGGTGAGCTCAACTCTCAGCAGTAAGATGATTTTGGACAAGGCGTTCAGCTACCTTCTCACGTATGGAACTTAGTATGTATCACCAGTCTACCCCAGGAATTACTGGGAAATCGCTGGATTGAGCTTGGAGGCACTAGTCTTGTGTGCCGGCAGATTCCAGTTACCTCTCCCAACACTTCGGTGAAGCAGCGAGCCTAGGCCTTTTGGAAGCGAAAGGTAGCTGCAGGCAGGAGGTAGGGTTACAGGCCATAAGCTCAACTCTCAGAAGTGGGTATGCATGGGAGGCAGATGTCTGCTACCCACTCGGACATGCGAGTGGGAACCTAGCTACACTCTGATGAAGAAGGACTTTGGAAATCGCTGTATTCAACTCAGATACACGTGGGTTCAGGCACAACGATTCCACATGCTTTTCTCACAACCTTTCCCTGCCACTAACATGAGGACGTTAGCAGCTCCTTCTACAGTCAAGCAGGATGCGGGAGGGTTGTGCCCTGTCCTTAGCTCTCACAGGGAAGCATGCCTTGAAGCCAGCTGTCAACTAGCTGCATTCTTATGGCAGGGTGAAGGTAGCAGTATTCTGAGACAGGAGGTTCCCAGATAACCACTCTACTGCACCTGGAGATACCGTCCAGGTCTGCATTGTTAACTTGCGTCTCAGAGGCCTCTGGCAAAAGTCTCTGGTGAAGACGTGGGAAACTCACTCTGCAGGCAGTGTGGAACTGTGAGGGACTGAGGGTGAGCTCAACTCTCAGAAGTAAGATGATTTTGGACAAGGCGTTCAACTACCTACTCACGTATGGAACTTAGTATGTAGCACCAGTCTACCCCAGGAATTACTAGGAAATCGCTTGATTGAGCTTGGAGGCACTCGTCTTGTGTGCCGGGAGATTCCAGTTACCTCTCCCAACACTTGCGTCAAGCAGCGAGCCTAGGCCTTTGGAAGCGAAAGGTAGCGGCAGGCACGATGTAGCGTTACAGGCCAAGAGCTCAACTCTCAGAAGTGTGTATGCATGGGAGGCAGATGTCTGCTACCCACTCGGACATGGGAGTTGGAACCTAGCTACACTCCTATTGAAGAAGGATGTTGGAAATCGCTGTATTCAACTCAGATACACGGGAGTTCAGGCCCAATGCTTACACATGCTTTTCCCACAGCCTATCCCAGCCACTAACATAAGGAGGTTAGCAGGTACGTCTACAGTCAGGCAGGATGCAGGAGGGTGCTGCCCTGTCCTCAGCTCTCACAGGGAAGCATGCCTAGAAGCCAGCTCTCAACTAGCTGCATTCTTATGACAGTGTGAAGGTAGCAGTATTCTGAGTAAGGAGGTTCCCAGATTACCACTCTCCTGCACCTGGAGATACCGTCCAGGTCTGCATTGTTAACTTGCGTCTCAGAGGCCTCTGGCAAAAGTCTCTGGTGAAGACGTGGGAAACTAACTCTGCAGGCAGTGTGGAACTGTGAGGGACTGAGGGTGAGCTCAACTCTCAGCAGTAAGATGATTTTGGACAAGGCGTTCAGCTACCTTCTCACATATGGAACTTAGTATGTAGCACCAGTCTACCCCAGGAATTACTGGGAAATCGCTGGATTGAGCTTGGAGGCACTAGTCTTGTGTGCCGGCAGATTCCAGTTACCTCTCCCAACACTTCGGTGAAGCAGCGAGCCTAGGCCTTTTGGAAGCGAAAGGTAGCTGCACGCAGGAGGTAGGGTTACAGGCCATAAGCTCAACTCTCAGAAGTGGGTATGCATGGGAGGCAGATGTCTGCTACCCACTCGGACATGCGAGTGGGAACCTAGCTACACTCTGATGAAGAAGGACTTTGGAAATCGCTGTATTCAACTCAGATACACGTGGGTTCAGGCACAACGATTCCACATGCTTTTCTCACAACCTTTCCCTGCCACTAACATGAGGACGTTAGCAGCTCCTTCTACAGTCAAGCAGGATGCGGGAGGGTTGTGCCCTGTCCTTAGCTCTCACAGGGAAGCATGCCTTGAAGCCAGCTGTCAACTAGCTGCATTCTTATGGCAGGGTGAAGGTAGCAGTATTCTGAGACAGGAGGTTCCCAGATAACCACTCTACTGCACCTGGAGATACCGTCCAGGTCTGCATTGTTAACTTGCGTCTCAGAGGCCTCTGGCAAAAGTCTCTGGTGAAGACGTGGGAAACTCACTCTGCAGGCAGTGTGGAACTGTGAGGGACTGAGGGTGAGCTCAACTCTCAGAAGTTAGATGATTTTGGACAAGGCGTTCAACTACCTACTCACGTATGGAACTTAGTATGTAGCACCAGTCTACCCCAGGAATTACTAGGAAATCGCTTGATTGAGCTTGGAGGCACTCGTCTTGTGTGCCGGGAGATTCCAGTTACCTCTCCCAACACTTGCGTCAAGCAGCGAGCCTAGGCCTTTGGAAGCGAAAGGTAGCGGCAGGCACGATGTAGGGTTACAGGCCATGAGCTCAACTCTCAGAAGTGTGTATGCATGGGAGGCTGACGTCTGCTACCCACTCGGACATGGGAGTTGGAACCTAGCTACACTCCTATTGAAGAAGGATGTTGGAAATCGCTGTATTTAACTCAGATACACAGGAGTTCAGGCCCAATGCTTACACATGCTTTTCCCACAACCTATCCCAGCCACTAACATAAGGAGGTTAGCAGGTACGTCTACAGTCAGGCAGGATGCGGGAGGGTGCTGCCCTGTCCTCAGCTCTCACAGGGAAGCATGCCTAGAAGCCAGCTCTCAACTAGCTGCATTCTTATGACAGTGTGAAGGTAGCAGTATTCTGAGTAAGGAGGTTCCCAGATTACCACTCTCCTGCACCTGGAGATACCGTCCAGGTCTGCATTGTTAACTTGCGTCTCAGAGGCCTCTGGCAAAAGTCTCTGGTGAAGACGTGGGAAACTCACTCTGCAGGCAGTGTGGAACTGTGAGGGACTGAGGGTGAGCTCAACTCTCAGCAGTAAGATGATTTTGGACAAGGCGTTCAGCTACCTTCTCACGTATGGAACTTAGTATGTATCACCAGTCTACCCCAGGAATTACTGGGAAATCGCTGGATTGAGCTTGGAGGCACTAGTCTTGTGTGCCGGCAGATTCCAGTTACCTCTCCCAACACTTCGGTGAAGCAGCGAGCCTAGGCCTTTTGGAAGCGAAAGGTAGCTGCAGGCAGGAGGTAGGGTTACAGGCCATAAGCTCAACTCTCAGAAGTGGGTATGCATGGGAGGCAGATGTCTGCTACCCACTCGGACATGCGAGTGGGAACCTAGCTACACTCTGATGAAGAAGGACTTTGGAAATCGCTGTATTCAACTCAGATACACGTGGGTTCAGGCACAACGATTCCACATGCTTTTCTCACAACCTTTCCCTGCCACTAACATGAGGACGTTAGCAGCTCCTTCTACAGTCAAGCAGGATGCGGGAGGGTTGTGCCCTGTCCTTAGCTCTCACAGGGAAGCATGCCTTGAAGCCACCTGTCAACTAGCTGCATTCTTATGGCAGGGTGAAGGTAGCAGTATTCTGAGACAGGAGGTTCCCAGATAACCACTCTACTGCACCTGGAGATACCGTCCAGGTCTGCATTGTTAACTTGCGTCTCAGAGGCCTCTGGCAAAAATCTCTGGTGAAGACGTGGGAAACTCACTCTGCAGGCAGTGTGGAACTGTGAGGGACTGAGGGTGAGCTCAACTCTCAGAAGTAAGATGATTTTGGACAAGGCGTTCAACTACCTACTCACGTATGGAACTTAGTATGTAGCACCAGTCTACCCCAGGAATTACTAGGAAATCGCTTGATTGAGCTTGGAGGCACTCGTCTTGTGTGCCGGGAGATTCCAGTTACCTCTCCCAACACTTGCGTCAAGCAGCGAGCCTAGGCCTTTGGAAGCGAAAGGTAGCGGCAGGCACGATGTAGCGTTACAGGCCATGAGCTCAACTCTCAGAAGTGTGTATGCATGGGAGGCAGATGTCTGCTACCCACTCGGACATGGGAGTTGGAACCTAGCTACACTCCTATTGAAGAAGGATGTTGGAAATCGCTGTATTCAACTCAGATACACGGGAGTTCAGGCCCAATGCTTACACATGCTTTTCCCACAACCTATCCCAGCCACTAACATAAGGAGGTTAGCAGGTACGTCTACAGTCAGGCAGGATGCGGGAGGGTGCTGCCCTGTCCTCAGCTCTCACAGGGAAGCATGCCTAGAAGCCAGCTCTCAACTAGCTGCATTCTTATGACAGTGTGAAGGTAGCAGTATTCTGAGTAAGGAGGTTCCCAGATTACCACTCTCCTGCACCTGGAGATACCGTCCAGGTCTGCATTGTTAACTTGCGTCTCAGAGGCCTCTGGCAAAAGTCTCTGGTGAAGACGTGGGAAACTCACTCTGCAGGCAGTGTGGAACTGTGAGGGACTGAGGGTGAGCTCAACTCTCAGCAGTAAGATGATTTTGGACAAGGCGTTCAGCTACCTTCTCACATATGGAACTTAGTATGTAGCACCAGTCTACCCCAGGAATTACTGGGAAATCGCTGGATTGAGCTTGGAGGCACTAGTCTTGTGTGCCGGCAGATTCCAGTTACCTCTCCCAACACTTCGGTGAAGCAGCGAGCCTAGGCCTTTTGGAAGCGAAAGGTAGCTGCACGCAGGAGGTAGGGTTACAGGCCATAAGCTCAACTCTCAGAAGTGGGTATGCATGGGAGGCAGATGTCTGCTACCCACTCGGACATGCGAGTGGGAACCTAGCTACACTCTGATGAAGAAGGACTTTGGAAATCGCTGTATTCAACTCAGATACACGTGGGTTCAGGCACAACGATTCCACATGCTTTTCTCACAACCTTTCCCTGCCACTAACATGAGGACGTTAGCAGCTCCTTCTACAGTCAAGCAGGATGCGGGAGGGTTGTGCCCTGTCCTTAGCTCTCACAGGGAAGCATGCCTTGAAGCCAGCTGTCAACTAGCTGCATTCTTATGGCAGGGTGAAGGTAGCAGTATTCTGAGACAGGAGGTTCCCAGATAACCACTCTACTGCACCTGGAGATACCGTCCAGGTCTGCATTGTTAACTTGCGTCTCAGAGGCCTCTGGCAAAAGTCTCTGGTGAAGACGTGGGAAACTCACTCTGCAGGCAGTGTGGAACTGTGAGGGACTGAGGGTGAGCTCAACTCTCAGAAGTAAGATGATTTTGGACAAGGCGTTCAACTACCTACTCACGTATGGAACTTAGTATGTAGCACCAGTCTACCCCAGGAATTACTAGGAAATCGCTTGATTGAGCTTGGAGGCACTCGTCTTGTGTGCCGGGAGATTCCAGTTACCTCTCCCAACACTTGCGTCAAGCAGCGAGCCTAGGCCTTTGGAAGCGAAAGGTAGTGGCAGGCACGATGTAGGGTTACAGGCCATGAGCTCAACTCTCAGAAGTGTGTATGCATGGGAGGCTGACGTCTGCTACCCACTCGGACATGGGAGTTGGAACCTAGCTACACTCCTATTGAAGAAGGATGTTGGAAATCGCTGTATTCAACTCAGATACACGGGAGTTCAGGCCCAATGCTTACGCATGCTTTTCCCACAACCTATCCCAGCCACTAACATAAGGAGGTTAGCAGGTACGTCTACAGTCAGGCAGGATGCGGGAGGGTGCTGCCCTGTCCTCAGCTCTCACAGGGAAGCATGCCTAGAAGCCAGCTCTCAACTAGCTGCATTCTTATGACAGTGTGAAGGTAGCAGTATTCTGAGTAAGGAGTTTCCCAGATTACCACTCTACTGCACCTGGAGATACCCTCCAGGTGTGCATTGTTAACTTGCGTCTCAGAGGCCTCTGGTAAAAGTCTCTGGTGAAGACGTGGGAAACTCACTCTGCAGGCAGTGTGGAACTGTGAGGGACTGAGGGTGAGCTCAACTCTCAGCAGTAAGATGATTTTGGACAAGGCGTTCAGCTACCTTCTCACATATGGAACTTAGTATGTAGCACCAGTCTACCCCAGGAATTACTGGGAAATCGCTGGATTGAGCTTGGAGGCACTAGTCTTGTGTGCCGGCAGATTCCAGTTACCTCTCCCAACACTTCGGTGAAGCAGCGAGCCTAGGCCTTTTGGAAGCGAAAGGTAGCTGCAGGCAGGAGGTAGGGTTACAGGCCATAAGCTCAACTCTCAGAAGTGGGTATGCATGGGAGGCAGATGTCTGCTACCCACTCGGACATGCGCGTGGGAACCTAGCTACACTCTGATGAAGAAGGACTTTGGAAATCGCTGTATTCAACTCAGATACACGTGGGTTCAGGCACAACGATTCCACATGCTTTTCTCACAACCTTTCCCTGCCACTAACATGAGGACGTTAGCAGCTCCTTCTACAGTCAAGCAGGATGCGGGAGGGTTGTGCCCTGTCCTTAGCTCTCACAGGGAAGCATGCCTTGAAGCCAGCTGTCAACTAGCTGCATTCTTTTTTTTTTTTTTTTTTTTTTTTTTTTTTTTTTTAAAGATTTTTTTATTTATTTATTCATGATAGTCACAGAGAGAGAGAGAGAGAGAGGCAGAGACACAGGCAGAGGGAGAAACAGGCTCCATGCACCGGGAGCCCGACGTGGGATTCGATCCCGGGTCTCCAGGATCGCGCCCTGGGCCAAAGGCAGGCGCCAAACCGCTGCGCCACCCAGGGATCCCAACTAGCTGCATTCTTATGGCAGGGTGAAGGTAGCAGTATTCTGAGACAGGAGGTTCCCAGATAACCACTCTACTGCACCTGGAGATACCGTCCAGGTCTGCATTGTTAACTTGCGTCTCAGAGGCCTCTGGCAAAAGTCTCTGGTGAAGACGTGGGAAACTCACTCTGCAGGCAGTGTGGAACTGTGAGGGACTGAGGGTGAGCTCAACTCTCAGAAGTAAGATGATTTTGGACAAGGCGTTCAACTACCTACTCACGTATGGAACTTAGTATGTAGCACCAGTCTACCCCAGGAATTACTAGGAAATCGCTTGATTGAGCTTGGAGGCACTCGTCTTGTGTGCCGGGAGATTCCAGTTACCTCTCCCAACACTTGCGTCAAGCAGCGAGCCTAGGCCTTTGGAAGCGAAAGGTAGCGGCAGGCACGATGTAGGGTTACAGGCCATGAGCTCAACTCTCAGAAGTGTGTATGCATGGGAGGCTGACGTCTGCTACCCACTCGGACATGGGAGTTGGAACCTAGCTACACTCCTATTGAAGAAGGATGTTGGAAATCGCTGTATTCAACTCAGATACACAGGAGTTCAGGCCCAATGCTTACACATGCTTTTCCCACAACCTATCCCAGCCACTAACATAAGGAGGTTAGCAGGTACGTCTACAGTCAGGCAGGATGCGGGAGGGTGCTGCCCTGTCCTCAGCTCTCACAGGGAAGCATGCCTAGAAGCCAGCTCTCAACTAGCTGCATTCTTATTACAGTGTGAAGGTAGCAGTATTCTGAGTAAGGAGGTTCCCAGATTACCACTCTCCTGCACCTGGAGATACCGTCCAGGTCTGCATTGTTAACTTGCGTCTCAGAGGCCTCTGGCAAAAGTCTCTGGTGAAGACGTGGGAAACTCACTCTGCAGGCAGTGTGGAACTGTGAGGGACTGAGGGTGAGCTCAACTCTCAGCAGTAAGATGATTTTGGACAAGGCGTTCAGCTACCTTCTCACGTATGGAACTTAGTATGTATCACCAGTCTACCCCAGGAATTACTGGGAAATCGCTGGATTGAGCTTGGAGGCACTAGTCTTGTGTGCCGGCAGATTCCAGTTACCTCTCCCAACACTTCGGTGAAGCAGCGAGCCTAGGCCTTTTGGAAGCGAAAGGTAGCTGCAGGCAGGAGGTAGGGTTACAGGCCATAAGCTCAACTCTCAGAAGTGGGTATGCATGGGAGGCAGATGTCTGCTACCCACTCGGACATGCGAGTGGGAACCTAGCTACACTCTGATGAAGAAGGACTTTGGAAATCGCTGTATTCAACTCAGATACACGTGGGTTCAGGCACAACGATTCCACATGCTTTTCTCACAACCTTTCCCTGCCACTAACATGAGGACGTTAGCAGCTCCTTCTACAGTCAAGCAGGATGCGGGAGGGTTGTGCCCTGTCCTTAGCTCTCACAGGGAAGCATGCCTTGAAGCCAGCTGTCAACTAGCTGCATTCTTATGGCAGGGTGAAGGTAGCAGTATTCTGAGACAGGAGGTTCCCAGATAACCACTCTACTGCACCTGGAGATACCGTCCAGGTCTGCATTGTTAACTTGCGTCTCAGAGGCCTCTGGCAAAAGTCTCTGGTGAAGACGTGGGAAACTCACTCTGCAGGCAGTGTGGAACTGTGAGGGACTGAGGGTGAGCTCAACTCTCAGAAGTAAGATGATTTTGGACAAGGCGTTCAACTACCTACTCACGTATGGAACTTAGTATGTAGCACCAGTCTACCCCAGGAATTACTAGGAAATCGCTTGATTGAGCTTGGAGGCACTCGTCTTGTGTGCCGGGAGATTCCAGTTACCTCTCCCAACACTTGCGTCAAGCAGCGAGCCTAGGCCTTTGGAAGCGAAAGGTAGCGGCAGGCACGATGTAGCGTTACAGGCCATGAGCTCAACTCTCAGAAGTGTGTATGCATGGGAGGCAGATGTCTGCTACCCACTCGGACATGGGAGTTGGAACCTAGCTACACTCCTATTGAAGAAGGATGTTGGAAATCGCTGTATTCAACTCAGATACACGGGAGTTCAGGCCCAATGCTTACACATGCTTTTCCCACAACCTATCCCAGCCACTAACATAAGGAGGTTAGCAGGTACGTCTACAGTCAGGCAGGATGCAGGAGGGTGCTGCCCTGTCCTCAGCTCTCACAGGGAAGCATGCCTAGAAGCCAGCTCTCAACTAGCTGCATTCTTATGACAGTGTGAAGGTAGCAGTATTCTGAGTAAGGAGGTTCCCAGATTACCACTCTCCTGCACCTGGAGATACCGTCCAGGTCTGCATTGTTAACTTGCGTCTCAGAGGCCTCTGGCAAAAGTCTCTGGTGAAGACGTGGGAAACTCACTCTGCAGGCAGTGTGGAACTGTATGGGACTGAGGGTGAGCTCAACTCTCAGCAGTAAGATGATTTTGGACAAGGCGTTCAGCTACCTTCTCACATATGGAACTTAGTATGTAGCACCAGTCTACCCCAGGAATTACTGGGAAATCGCTGGATTGAGCTTGGAGGCACTAGTCTTGTGTGCCGGCAGATTCCAGTTACCTCTCCCAACACTTCGGTGAAGCAGCGAGCCTAGGCCTTTTGGAAGCGAAAGGTAGCTGCACGCAGGAGGTAGGGTTACAGGCCATAAGCTCAACTCTCAGAAGTGGGTATGCATGGGAGGCAGATGTCTGCTACCCACTCGGACATGCGAGTGGGAACCTAGCTACACTCTGATGAAGAAGGACTTTGGAAATCGCTGTATTCAACTCAGATACACGTGGGTTCAGGCACAACGATTCCACATGCTTTTCTCACAACCTTTCCCTGCCACTAACATGAGGACGTTAGCAGCTCCTTCTACAGTCAAGCAGGATGCGGGAGGGTTGTGCCCTGTCCTTAGCTCTCACAGGGAAGCATGCCTTGAAGCCAGCTGTCAACTAGCTGCATTCTTATGGCAGGGTGAAGGTAGCAGTATTCTGAGACAGGAGGTTCCCAGATAACCACTCTACTGCACCTGGAGATACCGTCCAGGTCTGCATTGTTAACTTGCGTCTCAGAGGCCTCTGGCAAAAGTCTCTGGTGAAGACGTGGGAAACTCACTCTGCAGGCAGTGTGGAACTGTGAGGGACTGAGGGTGAGCTCAACTCTCAGCAGTAAGATGATTTTGGACAAGGCGTTCAACTACCTACTCACGTATGGAACTTAGTATGTAGCACCAGTCTACCCCAGGAATTACTAGGAAATCGCTTGATTGAGCTTGGAGGCACTCGTCTTGTGTGCCGGGAGATTCCAGTTACCTCTCCCAACACTTGCGTCAAGCAGCGAGCCTAGGCCTTTGGAAGCGAAAGGTAGCGGCAGGCACGATGTAGGGTTACAGGCCATGAGCTCAACTCTCAGAAGTGTGTATGCATGGGAGGCTGACGTCTGCTACCCACTCGGACATGGGAGTTGGAACCTAGCTACACTCCTATTGAAGAAGGATGTTGGAAATCGCTGTATTCAACTCAGATACACGGGAGTTCAGGCCCAATGCTTACACATGCTTTTCCCACAACCTATCCCAGCCACTAACATAAGGAGGTTAGCAGGTACGTCTACAGTCAGGCAGGATGCGGGAGGGTGCTGCCCTGTCCTCAGCTCTCACAGGGAAGCATGCCTAGAAGCCAGCTCTCAACTAGCTGCATTCTTATGACAGTGTCAAGGTAGCAGTATTCTGAGTAAGGAGGTTCCCAGATTACCACTCTACTGCACCTGGAGATACCCTACAGGTGTGCATTGTTAACTTGCGTCTCAGAGGCCTCTGGCAAAAGTCTCTGGTGAAGACGTGGGAAACTCACTCTGCAGGCAGTGTGGAACTGTGAGGGACTGAGGGTGAGCTCAACTCTCAGCAGTAAGATGATTTTGGACAAGGCGTTCAGCTACCTTCTCACATATGGAACTTAGTATGTAGCACCAGTCTACCCCAGGAATTACTGGGAAATCGCTGGATTGAGCTTGGAGGCACTAGTCTTGTGTGCCGGCAGATTCCAGTTACCTCTCCCAACACTTCGGTGAAGCAGCGAGCCTAGGCCTTTTGGAAGCGAAAGGTAGCTGCAGGCAGGAGGTAGGGTTACAGGCCATAAGCTCAACTCTCAGAAGTGGGTATGCATGGGAGGCAGATGTCTGCTACCCACTCGGACATGCGAGTGGGAACCTAGCTACACTCTGATGAAGAAGGACTTTGGAAATCGCTGTATTCAACTCAGATACACGTGGGTTCAGGCACAACGATTCCACATGCTTTTCTCACAACCTTTCCCTGCCACTAACATGAGGACGTTAGCAGCTCCTTCTACAGTCAAGCAGGATGCGGGAGGGTTGTGCCCTGTCCTTAGCTCTCACAGGGAAGCATGCCTTGAAGCCAGCTGTCAACTAGCTGCATTCTTATGGCAGGGTGAAGGTAGCAGTATTCTGAGACAGGTGGTTCCCAGATAACCACTCTACTGCACCTGGAGATACCGTCCAGGTCTGCATTGTTAACTTGCGTCTCAGAGGCCTCTGGCAAAAGTCTCTGGTGAAGACGTGGGAAACTCACTCTGCAGGCAGTGTGGAACTGTGAGGGACTGAGGGTGAGCTCAACTCTCAGCAGTAAGATGATTTTGGACAAGGCGTTCAACTACCTACTCACGTATGGAACTTAGTATGTAGCACCAGTCTACCCCAGGAATTACTAGGAAATCGCTTGATTGAGCTTGGAGGCACTCGTCTTGTGTGCCGGGAGATTCCAGTTACCTCTCCCAACACTTGCGTCAAGCAGCGAGCCTAGGCCTTTGGAAGCGAAAGGTAGCGGCAGGCACGATGTAGGGTTACAGGCCATGAGCTCAACTCTCAGAAGTGTGTATGCATGGGAGGCAGATGTCTGCTACCCACTCGGACATGGGAGTTGGAACCTAGCTACACTCCTATTGAAGAAGGATGTTGGAAATCGCTGTATTCAACTCAGATACACGGGAGTTCAGGCCCAATGCTTACACATGCTTTTCCCACAACCTATCCCAGCCACTAACATAAGGAGGTTAGCAGGTACGTCTACAGTCAGGCAGGATGCAGGAGGGTGCTGCCCTGTCCTCAGCTGTCTCAGGGAAGCATGCCTAGAAGCCAGCTCTCAACTAGCTGCATTCTTATGACAGTGTGAAGGTAGCAGTATTCGGAGACAGGAGTTTCCCAGATTACCACTCTCCTGCACCTGGAGATACCGTCCAGGTCTGCATTGTTAACTTGCGTCTCAGAGGCCTCTGGCAAAAGTCTCTGGTGAAGACGTGGGAAACTCACTCTGCAGGCAGTGTGGAACTGTGAGGGACTGAGGGTGAGCTCAACTCTCAGCAGTAAGATGATTTTGGACAAGGCGTTCAGCTACCTTCTCACATATGGAACTTAGTATGTAGCACCAGTCTACCCCAGGAATTACTGGGAAATCGCTGGATTGAGCTAGGAGGCACTAGTCTTGTGTGCCGGCAGATTCCAGTTACCTCTCCCAACACTTCGGTGAAGCAGCGAGCCTAGGCCTTTTGGAAGCGAAAGGTAGCTGCAGGCAGGAGGTAGGGTTACAGGCCATAAGCTCAACTCTCAGAAGTGGGTATGCATGGGAGGCAGATGTCTGCTACCCACTCGGACATGCGAGTGGGAACCTAGCTACACTCTGATGAAGAAGGACTTTGGAAATCGCTGTATTCAACTCAGATACACGTGGGTTCAGGCACAACGATTCCACATGCTTTTCTCACAACCTTTCCCTGCCACTAACATGAGGACGTTAGCAGCTCCTTCTACAGTCAAGCAGGATGCGGGAGGGTTGTGCCCTGTCCTTAGCTCTCACAGGGAAGCATGCCTTGAAGCCAGCTGTCAACTAGCTGCATTCTTATGGCAGGGTGAAGGTAGCAGTATTCTGAGACAGGAGGTTCCCAGATTACCACTCTACTGCACCTGGAGATACCGTCCAGGTCTGCATTGTTAACTTGCGTCTCAGAGGCCTCTGGCAAAAGTCTCTGATGAAGACGTGGGAAACTCACTCTGCAGGCAGTGTGGAACTGTGAGGGACTGAGGGTGAGCTCAACTCTCAGAAGTAAGATGTTTTTGGACAAGGCGTTCAACTACCTACTCACGTATGGAACTTAGTATGTAGCACCAGTCTACCCCAGGAATTACTAGGAAATCGCTTGATTGAGCTTGGAGGCACTCGTCTTGTGTGCCGGGAGATTCCAGTTACCTCTCCCAACACTTGCGTCAAGCAGCGAGCCTAGGCCTTTGGAAGCGAAAGGTAGCGGCAGGCACGATGTAGGGTTACAGGCCATGAGCTCAACTCTCAGAAGTGTGTATGCATGGGAGGCAGATGTCTGCTACCCACTCGGACATGGGAGTTGGAACCTAGCTACACTCCTATTGAAGAAGGATGTTGGAAATCGCTTATTCAACTCAGATACACGGGAGTTCAGGCCCAATGCTTACACATGCTTTTCCCACAACCTATCCCAGCCACTAACATAAGGAGGTTAGCAGGTACGTCTACAGTCAGGCAGGACGCGGGAGGGTTCTGCCCTGTCCTCAGCTCTCACAGGGAAGCATGCCTAGAAGCCAGCTCTCAACTAGCTGCATTCTTATGACAGTGTCAAGGTAGCAGTGTTCTGAGTAATGAGGTTCCCAGATTACCACTCTACTGCACCTGGAGATACCGTCCAGGTCTGCATTGTTAACTTGCGTCTCAGAGGCCTCTGGCAAAAGTCTCTGGTGAAGACGTGGGAAACTCACTCTGCAGGCAGTGTGGAACTGTGAGGGACTGAGGGTGAGCTCAACTCTCAGCAGTAAGATGATTTTGGACAAGGCGTTCAGCTACCTTCTCACATATGGAACTTAGTATGTAGCACCAGTCTACCCCAGGAATTACTGGGAAATCGCTGGATTGAGCTTGGAGGCACTAGTCTTGTGTGCCGGCAGATTCCAGTTACCTCTCCCAACACTTCGGTGAAGCAGCGAGCCTAGACCTTTTGGAAGCGAAAGGTAGCTGCAGGCAGGAGGTAGGGTTACAGGCCATAAGCTCAACTCTCAGAAGTGGGTATGCATGGGAGGCAGATGTCTGCTACCCACTCGGACATGCGAGTGGGAACCTAGCTACACTCTGATGAAGAAGGACTTTGGAAATCGCTGTATTCAACTCAGATACACGTGGGTTCAGGCACAACGATTCCACATGCTTTTCTCACAACCTTTCCCTGCCACTAACATGAGGACGTTAGCAGCTCCTTCTACAGTCAAGCAGGATGCGGGAGGGTTGTGCCCTGTCCTTAGCTCTCACAGGGAAGCATGCCTTGAAGCCAGCTGTCAACTAGCTGCATTCTTATGGCAGGGTGAAGGTAGCAGTATTCTGAGACAGGAGGTTCCCAGATAACCACTCTACTGCACCTGGAGATAC
The DNA here is from genome assembly GCF_048164855.1 of Canis lupus baileyi. Taxonomy (NCBI): domain Eukaryota; kingdom Metazoa; phylum Chordata; class Mammalia; order Carnivora; family Canidae; genus Canis; species Canis lupus. Next base: position 555,654 of record NC_132868.1, on the reverse strand, counting down.
CGTCCAGGTCTGCATTGTTAACTTGCGTCTCAGAGGCCTCTGGCCAAAGTCTCTGGTGAAGACGTGGGAAACTCACTCTGCAGGCAGTGTGGAACTGTGAGGGACTGAGGGTGAGCTCAACTCTCAGCAGTAAGATGATTTTGGACAAGGCGTTCAACTACCTACTCACGTATGGAACTTAGTATGTAGCACCAGTCTACCCCAGGAATTACTAGGAAATCGCTTGATTGAGCTTGGAGGCACTCGTCTTGTGTGCCGGGAGATTCCAGTTACCTCTCCCAACACTTGCGTCAAGCAGCGAGCCTAGGCCTTTGGAAGCGAAAGGTAGCGGCAGGCACGATGTAGGGTTACAGGCCATGAGCTCAACTCTCAGAAGTGTGTATGCATGGGAGGCAGATGTCTGCTACCCACTCGGACATGGGAGTTGGAACCTAGCTACACTCCTATTGAAGAAGGATGTTGGAAATCGCTGTATTCAACTCAGATACACGGGAGTTCAGGCCCAATGCTTACACATGCTTTTCCCACAACCTATCCCAGCCACTAACATAAGGAGGTTAGCAGGTACGTCTACAGTCAGGCAGGACGCGGGAGGGTTCTGCCCTGTCCTCAGCTCTCACAGGGAAGCATTGCTAGAAGCCAGCTCTCAACTAGCTGCATTCTTATGACAGTGTCAAGGTAGCAGTGTTCTGAGTAAGGAGGTTCCCAGATTACCACTCTACTGCACCTGGAGATACCCTCCAGGTCTGCATTGTTAACTTGCGTCTCAGAGGCCTCTGGCAAAAGTCTCTGTTGAAGACGTGGGAAACTCACTCTGCAGGCAGTGTGGAACTGTGAGGGACTGAGGGTGAGCTCAACTCTCAGCAGTAAGATGATTTTGGACAAGGCGTTCAGCTACCTTCTCACATATGGAACTTAGTATGTAGCACCAGTCTACCCCAGGAATTACTGGGAAATCGTTGGATTGAGCTTGGAGGCACTAGTCTTGTGTGCCGGCAGATTCCAGTTACCTCTCCCAACACTTCGGTGAAGCAGCGAGCCTAGACCTTTTGGAAGCGAAAGGTAGCTGCAGGCAGGAGGTAGGGTTACAGGCCATAAGCTCAACTCTCAGAAGTGAGTATGCATGGGAGGCAGATGTCTGCTACCCACTCGGACATGCGAGTGGGAACCTAGCTACACTCTGATGAAGAAGGACTTTGGAAATCGCTGTATTCAACTCAGATACACGTGGGTTCAGGCACAACGATTCCACATGCTTTTCTCACAACCTTTCCCTGCCACTAACATGAGGACGTTAGCAGCTCCTTCTACAGTCAAGCAGGATGCGGGAGGGTTGTGCCCTGTCCTTAGCTCTCACAGGGAAGCATGCCTTGAAGCCAGCTGTCAACTAGCTGCATTCTTATGGCAGGGTGAAGGTAGCAGTATTCTGAGACAGGAGGTTCCCAGATAACCACTCTACTGCACCTGGAGATACCGTCCAGGTCTGCATTGTTAACTTGCGTCTCAGAGGCCTCTGGCAAAAGTCTCTGGTGAAGACGTGGGAAACTCACTCTGCAGGCAGTGTGGAACTGTGAGGGACTGAGGGTGAGCTCAACTCTCAGCAGTAAGATGATTTTGGACAAGGCGTTCAACTACCTACTCACGTATGGAACTTAGTATGTAGCACCAGTCTACCCCAGGAATTACTAGGAAATCGCTTGATTGAGCTTGGAGGCACTCGTCTTGTGTGCCGGGAGATTCCAGTTACCTCTCCCAACACTTGCGTCAAGCAGCGAGCCTAGGCCTTTGGAAGCGAAAGGTAGCGGCAGGCACGATGTAGGGTTACAGGCCATGAGCTCAACTCTCAGAAGTGTGTATGCATGGGAGGCAGATGTCTGCTACCCACTCGGACATGGGAGTTGGAACCTAGCTACACTCCTATTGAAGAAGGATGTTGGAAATCGCTGTATTCAACTCAGATACACGGGAGTTCAGGCCCAATGCTTACACATGCTTTTCCCACAACCTATCCCAGCCACTAACATAAGGAGGTTAGCAGGTACGTCTACAGTCAGGCAGGACGCGGGAGGGTTCTGCCCTGTCCTCAGCTCTCACAGGGAAGCATGCCTAGAAGCCAGCTCTCAACTAGCTGCATTCTTATGACAGTGTCAAGGTAGCAGTGTTCTGAGTAAGGAGGTTCCCAGATTACCACTCTACTGCACCTGGAGATACCGTCCAGGTCTGCATTGTTAACTTGCGTCTCAGAGGCCTCTGGCAAGTCTCTGGTGAAGACGTGGGAAACTCACTCTGCAGGCAGTGTGGAACTGTGAGGGACTGAGGGTGAGCTCAACTCTCAGCAGTAAGATGATTTTGGACAAGGCGTTCAGCTACCTTCTCACATATGGAACTTAGTATGTAGCACCAGTCTACCCCAGGAATTACTGGGAAATCGCTGGATTGAGCTTGGAGGCACTAGTCTTGTGTGCCGGCAGATTCCAGTTACCTCTCCCAACACTTCGGTGAAGCAGCGAGCCTAGACCTTTTGGAAGCGAAAGGTAGCTGCAGGCAGGAGGTAGGGTTACAGGCCATAAGCTCAACTCTCAGAAGTGGGTATGCATGGGAGGCAGATGTCTGCTACCCAGTCGTACATGCGAGTGGGAACCTAGCTACACTCTGATGAAGAAGGACTTTGGAAATCACTGTATTCAACTCAGATACACGTGGGTTCAGGCACAACGATTCCACATGCTTTTCTCACAACCTTTCCCTGCCACTAACATGAGGACGTTAGCAGCTCCTTCTACAGTCAAGCAGGATGCGGGAGGGTTGTGCCCTGTCCTTAGCTCTCACAGGGAAGCATGCCTTGAAGCCAGCTGTCAACTAGCTGCATTCTTATGGCAGGGTGAAGGTAGCAGTATTCTGAGACAGGAGGTTCCCAGATAACCACTCTACTGCACCTGGAGATACCGTCCAGGTCTGCATTGTTAACTTGCGTCTCAGAGGCCTCTGGCAAAAGTCTCTGGTGAAGACGTGGGAAACTCACTCTGCAGGCAGTGTGGAACTGTGAGGGACTGAGGGTGAGCTCAACTCTCAGCAGTAAGATGATTTTGGACAAGGCGTTCAACTACCTACTCACGTATGGAACTTAGTATGTAGCACCAGTCTACCCCAGGAATTACTAGGAAATCGCTTGATTGAGCTTGGAGGCACTCGTCTTGTGTGCCGGGAGATTCCAGTTACCTCTCCCAACACTTGCGTCAAGCAGCGAGCCTAGGCCTTTGGAAGCGAAAGGTAGCGGCAGGCACGATGTAGGGTTACAGGCCATGAGCTCAACTCTCAGAAGTGTGTATGCATGGGAGGCAGATGTCTGCTACCCACTCGGACATGGGAGTTGGAACCTAGCTACACTCCTATTGAAGAAGGATGTTGGAAATCGCTGTATTCAACTCAGATACACGGGAGTTCAGGCCCAATGCTTACACATGCTTTTCCCACAACCTATCCCAGCCACTAACATAAGGAGGTTAGCAGGTACGTCTACAGTCAGGCAGGATGCGGGAGGGTGCTGCCCTGTCCTCAGCTCTCACAGGGAAGCATGCCTAGAAGCCAGCTCTCAACTAGCTGCATTCTTATGACAGTGTCAAGGTAGCAGTATTCTGAGTAAGGAGGTTCCCAGATTACCACTCTCCTGCACCTGGAGATACCGTCCAGGTGTGCATTGTTAACTTGCGTCTCAGAGGCCTCTGGCAAAAGTCTCTGGTGAAGACGTGGGAAACTCACTCTGCAGGCAGTGTGGAACTGTGAGGGACTGAGGGTGAGCTCAACTCTCAGCAGTAAGATGATTTTGGACAAGGCGTTCAGCTACCTTCTCACATATGGAACTTAGTATGTAGCACCAGTCTACCCCAGGAATTACTGGGAAATCGCTGGATTGAGCTTGGAGGCACTAGTCTTGTGTGCCGACAGATTCCAGTTACCTCTCCCAACACTTCGGTGAAGCAGCGAGCCTAGGCCTTTTGGAAGCGAAAGGTAGCTGCAGGCAGGAGTTAGGGTTACAGGCCATAAGCTCAACTCTCAGAAGTGGGTATGCATGGGAGGCAGATGTCTGCTACCCACTCGGACATGCGAGTGGGAACCTAGCTACACTCTGATGAAGAAGGACTTTGGAAATCGCTGTATTCAACTCAGATACACGTGGGTTCAGGCACAACGATTCCACATGCTTTTCTCACAACCTTTCCCTGCCACTAACATGAGGACGTTAGCAGCTCCTTCTACAGTCAAGCAGGATGCGGGAGGGTTGTGCCCTGTCCTTAGCTCTCACAGGGAAGCATGCCTTGAAGCCAGCTGTCAACTAGCTGCATTCTTATGGCAGGGTGAAGGTAGCAGTATTCTGAGACAGGAGGTTCCCAGGTAACCACTCTACTGCACCTGGAGATACCGTCCAGGTCTGCATTGTTAACTTGCGTCTCAGAGGCCTCTGGCAAAAGTCTCTGGTGAAGACGTGGGAAACTCACTCTGCAGGCAGTGTGGAACTGTGAGGGACTGAGGGTGAGCTCAACTCTCAGAAGTAAGATGATTTTGGACAAGGCGTTCAACTACCTACTCACGTATGGAACTTAGTATGTAGCACCAGTCTACCCCAGGAATTACTAGGAAATCGCTTGATTGAGCTTGGAGGCACTCGTCTTGTGTGCCGGGAGATTCCAGTTACCTCTCCCAACACTTGCGTCAAGCAGCGAGCCTAGGCCTTTGGAAGCGAAAGGTAGCGGCAGGCACGATGTAGGGTTACAGGCCATGAGCTCAACTCTCAGAAGTGTGTATGCATGGGAGGCAGATGTCTGCTACCCACTCGGACATGGGAGTTGGAACCTAGCTACACTCCTATTGAAGAAGGATGTTGGAAATCGCTGTATTCAACTCAGATACACGGGAGTTCAGGCCCAATGCTTACACATGCTTTTCCCACAACCTATCCCAGCCACTAACATAAGGAGGTTAGCAGGTACGTCTACAGTCAGGCAGGATGCGGGAGGGTGCTGCCCTGTCCTCAGCTCTCACAGGGAAGCATGCCTAGAAGCCAGCTCTCAACTAGCTGCATTCCTATGACAGTGTGAAGGTAGCAGTATTCTGAGTAAGGAGGTTCCCAGATTACCACTCTCCTGCACCTGGAGATACCGTCCAGGTCTGCATTGTTAACTTGCGTCTCAGAGGCCTCTGGCAAAAGTCTCTGGTGAAGACGTGGGAAACTCACTCTGCAGGCAGTGTGGAACTGTGAGGGACTGAGGGTGAGCTCAACTCTCAGCAGTAAGATGATTTTGGACAAGGCGTTCAGCTACCTTCTCACATATGGAACTTAGTATGTAGCACCAGTCTACCCCAGGAATTACTGGGAAATCGCTGGATTGAGCTTGGAGGCACTAGTCTTGTGTGCCGACAGATTCCAGTTACCTCTCCCAACACTTCGGTGAAGCAGCGAGCCTAGGCCTTTTGGAAGCGAAAGGTAGCTGCACGCAGGAGGTAAGGTTACAGGCCATAAGCTCAACTCTCAGAAGTGGGTATGCATGGGAGGCAGATGTCTGCTACCCACTCGGACATGCGAGTGGGAACCTAGCTACACTCTGATGAAGAAGGACTTTGGAAATCGCTGTATTCAACTCAGATACACGTGGGTTCAGGCACAACGATTCCACATGCTTTTCTCACAACCTTTCCCTGCCACTAACATGAGGACGTTAGCAGCTCCTTCTACAGTCAAGCAGGATGCGGGAGGGTTGTGCCCTGTCCTTAGCTCTCACAGGGAAGCATGCCTTGAAGCCAGCTGTCAACTAGCTGCATTCTTATGGCAGGGTGAAGGTAGCAGTATTCTGAGACAGGAGGTTCCCAGATAACCACTCTACTGCACCTGGAGATACCGTCCAGGTCTGCATTGTTAACTTGCGTCTCAGAGGCCTCTGGCAAAAGTCTCTGGTGAAGACGTGGGAAACTCACTCTGCAGGCAGTGTGGAACTGTGAGGGACTGAGGGTGAGCTCAACTCTCAGAAGTAAGATGATTTTGGACAAGGCGTTCAACTACCTACTCACGTATGGAACTTAGTATGTAGCACCAGTCTACCCCAGGAATTACTAGGAAATCGCTTGATTGAGCTTGGAGGCACTCGTCTTGTGTGCCGGGAGATTCCAGTTACCTCTCCCAACACTTGCGTCAAGCAGCGAGCCTAGGCCTTTGGAAGCGAAAAGTAGCGGCAGGCACGATGTAGGGTTACAGGCCATGAGCTCAACTCTCAGAAGTGTGTATGCATGGGAGGCAGATGTCTGCTACCCACTCGGACATGGGAGTTGGAACCTAGCTACACTCCTATTGAAGAAGGATGTTGGAAATCGCTGTATTCAACTCAGATACACGGGAGTTCAGGCCCAATGCTTACACATGCTTTTCCCACAACCTATCCGAGCCACTAACATAAGGAGGTTAGCAGGTACGTCTACAGTCAGGCAGGATGCGGGAGGGTGCTGCCCTGTCCTCAGCTCTCACAGGGAAGCATGCCTAGAAGCCAGCTCTCAACTAGCTGCATTCTTATGACAGTGTGAAGGTAGCAGTATTCTGAGTAAGGAGGTTCCCAGATTACCACTCTACTGCACCTGGAGATACCGTCCAGGTCTGCATTGTTAACTTGCGTCTCAGAGGCCTCTGGCAAAAGTCTCTGGTGAAGACGTGGGAAACTCACTCTGCAGGCAGTGTGGAACTGTGAGGGACTGAGGGTGAGCTCAACTCTCAGCAGTAAGATGATTTTGGACAAGGCGTTCAGCTACCTTCTCACATATGGAACTTAGTATGTAGCACCAGTCTACCCCAGGAATTACTGGGAAATCGCTGGATTGAGCTTGGAGGCACTAGTCTTGTGTGCCGGCAGATTCCAGTTACCTCTCCCAACACTTCGGTGAAGCAGCGAGCCTAGGCCTTTTGGAAGCGAAAGGTAGCTGCAGGCAGGAGGTAGGGTTACAGGCCATAAGCTCAAATCTCAGAAGTGGGTATGCATGGGAGGCAGATGTCTGCTACCCACTCGGACATGCGAGTGGGAACCTAGCTACACTCTGATGAAGAAGGACTTTGGAAATCGCTGTATTCAACTCAGATACACGTGGGTTCAGGCACAACGATTCCACATGCTTTTCTCACAACCTTTCCCTGCCACTAACATGAGGACGTTAGCAGCTCCTTCTACAGTCAAGCAGGATGCGGGAGGGTTGTGCCCTGTCCTTAGCTCTCACAGGGAAGCATGCCTTGAAGCCAGCTGTCAACTAGCTGCATTCTTATGGCAGGGTGAAGGTAGCAGTATTCTGAGACAGGAGGTTCCCAGGTAACCACTCTACTGCACCTGGAGATACCGTCCAGGTCTGCAATGTTAACTTGCGTCTCAGAGGCCTCTGGCAAAAGTCTCTGGTGAAGACGTGGGAAACTCACTCTGCAGGCAGTGTGGAACTGTGAGGGACTGAGGGTGAGCTCAACTCTCAGAAGTAAGATGATTTTGGACAAGGCGTTCAACTACCTACTCACGTATGGAACTTAGTATGTAGCACCAGTCTACCCCAGGAATTACTAGGAAATCGCTTGATTGAGCTTGGAGGCACTCGTCTTGTGTGCCGGGAGATTCCAGTTACCTCTCCCAACACTTGCGTCAAGCAGCGAGCCTAGGCCTTTGGAAGCGAAAGGTAGCTGCAGGCACGATGTAGGGTTACAGGCCATGAGCTCAACTCTCAGAAGTGTGTATGCATGGGAGGCAGATGTCTGCTACCCACTCGGACATGGGAGTTGGAACCTAGCTACACTCCTATTGAAGAAGGATGTTGGAAATCGCTGTATTCAACTCAGATACACGGGAGTTCAGGCCCAATGCTTACACATGCTTTTCCCACAACCTATCCCAGCCACTAACATAAGGAGGTTAGCAGGTACGTCTACAGTCAGGCAGGATGCGGGAGGGTGCTGCCCTGTCCTCAGCTCTCACAGGGAAGCATGCCTAGAAGCCAGCTCTCAACTAGCTGCATTCTTATGACAGTGTGAAGGTAGCAGTATTCTGAGTAAGGAGGTTCCCAGATTACCACTCTACTGCACCTGGAGATACCCTCCAGGTGTGCATTGTTAACTTGCGTCTCAGAGGCCTCTGGCAAAAGTCTCTGGTGAAGACGTGGGAAACTCACTCTGCAGGCAGTGTGGAACTGTGAGGGACTGAGGGTGAGCTCAACTCTCAGCAGTAAGATGATTTTGGACAAGGCGTTCAGCTACCTTCTCACGTATGGAACTTAGTATGTAGCACCAGTCTACCCCAGGAATTACTGGGAAATCGCTGGATTGATCTTGGAGGCACTAGTCTTGTGTGCCGGCAGATTCCAGTTACCTCTCCCAACACTTCGGTGAAGCAGCGAGCCTAGGCCTTTTGGAAGCGAAAGGTAGCTGCAGGCAGGAGGTAGGGTTACAGGCCATAAGCTCAACTCTCAGAAGTGGGTATGCATGGGAGGCAGATGTCTGCTACCCACTCGGACATGCGAGTGGGAACCTAGCTACACTCTGATGAAGAAGGACTTTGGAAATCGCTGTATTCAACTCAGATACACGTGGGTTCAGGCACAACGATTCCACATGCTTTTCTCACAACCTTTCCCTGCCACTAACATGAGGACGTTAGCAGCTCCTTCTACAGTCAAGCAGGATGCGGGAGGGTTGTGCCCTGTCCTTAGCTCTCACAGGGAAGCATGCCTTGAAGCCAGCTGTCAACTAGCTGCATTCTTATGGCAGGGTGAAGGTAGCAGTATTCTGAGACAGGAGGTTCCCAGATTACCACTCTACTGCACCTGGAGATACCGTCCAGGTCTGCATTGTTAACTTGCGTCTCAGAGGCCTCTGGCAAAAGTCTCTGATGAAGACGTGGGAAACTCACTCTGCAGGCAGTGTGGAACTGTGAGGGACTGAGGGTGAGCTCAACTCTCAGAAGTAAGATGTTTTTGGACAAGGCGTTCAACTACCTACTCACGTATGGAACTTAGTATGTAGCACCAGTCTACCCCAGGAATTACTAGGAAATCGCTTGATTGAGCTTGGAGGCACTCGTCTTGTGTGCCGGGAGATTCCAGTTACCTCTCCCAACACTTGCGTCAAGCAGCGAGCCTAGGCCTTTGGAAGCGAAAGGTAGCGGCAGGCACGATGTAGGGTTACAGGCCATGAGCTCAACTCTCAGAAGTGTGTATGCATGGGAGGCAGATGTCTGCTACCCACTCGGACATGGGAGTTGGAACCTAGCTACACTCCTATTGAAGAAGGATGTTGGAAATCGCTGTATTCAACTCAGATACACGGGAGTTCAGGCCCAATGCTTACACATGCTTTTCCCACAACCTATCCCAGCCACTAACATAAGGAGGTTAGCAGGTACGTCTACAGTCAGGCAGGATGCGGGAGGGTGCTGCCCTGTCCTCAGCTCTCACAGGGAAGCATGCCTAGAAGCCAGCTCTCAACTAGCTGCATTCTTATGACAGTGTGAAGGTAGCAGTATTCTGAGTAAGGAGGTTCCCAGATTACCACTCTCCTGCACCTGGAGATACCGTCCAGGTCTGCATTGTTAACTTGCGTCTCAGAGGCCTCTGGCAAAAGTCTCTGGTGAAGACGTGGGAAACTCACTCTGCAGGCAGTGTGGAACTGTGAGGGACTGAGGGTGAGCTCAACTCTCAGCAGTAAGATGATTTTGGACAAGGCGTTCAGCTACGTTCTCACATATGGAAGTTAGTATGTAGCACCAGTCTACCCCAGGAATTACTGGGAAATCGCTGGATTGAGCTTGGAGGCACTTGTCTTGTGTGCCGGCAGATTCCAGTTACCTCTCCCAACACTTCGGTGAAGCAGCGAGCCTAGGCCTTTTGGAAGCGAAAGGTAGCTGCAGGCAGGAGGTAGGGTTACAGGCCATAAGCTCAACTCTCAGAAGTGGGTATGCATGGGAGGCAGATGTCTGCTACCCACTCGGACATGCGAGTGGGAACCTAGCTACACTCTGATGAAGAAGGACTTTGGAAATCGCTGTATTCAACTCAGATACACGTGGGTTCAGGCACAACGATTCCACATGCTTTTCTCACAACCTTTCCCTGCCACTAACATGAGGACGTTAGCAGCTCCTTCTACAGTCAAGCAGGATGCGGGAGGGTTGTGCCCTGTCCTTAGCTCTCACAGGGAAGCATGCCTTGAAGCCAGCTGTCAACTAGCTGCATTCTTATGGCAGGGTGAAGGTAGCAGTATTCTGAGACAGGAGGTTCCCAGATAACCACTCTACTGCACCTGGAGATACCGTCCAGGTCTGCATTGTTAACTTGCGTCTCAGAGGCCTCTGGCAAAAGTCTCTGGTGAAGACGTGGGAAACTCACTCTGCAGGCAGTGTGGAACTGTGAGGGACTGAGGGTGAGCTCAACTCTCAGAAGTAAGATGATTTTGGACAAGGCGTTCAACTACCTACTCACGTATGGAACTTAGTATGTAGCACCAGTCTACCCCAGGAATTACTAGGAAATCGCTTGATTGAGCTTGGAGGCACTCGTCTTGTGTGCCGGGAGATTCCAGTTACCTCTCCCAACACTTGCGTCAAGCAGCGAGCCTAGGCCTTTGGAAGCGAAAGGTAGCGGCAGGCACGATGTAGGGTTACAGGCCATGAGCTCAACTCTCAGAAGTGTGTATGCATGGGAGGCAGATGTCTGCTACCCACTCGGACATGGGAGTTGGAACCTAGCTACACTCCTATTGAAGAAGGATGTTGGAAATCGCTGTATTCAACTCAGATACACGGGAGTTCAGGCCCAATGCTTACACATGCTTTTCCCACAACCTATCCCAGCCACTAACATAAGGAGGTTAGCAGGTACGTCTACAGTCAGGCAGGATGCGGGAGGGTGCTGCCCTGTCCTCAGCTCTCACAGGGAAGCATGCCTAGAAGCCAGCTCTCAACTAGCTGCATTCTTATGACAGTGTGAAGGTAGCAGTATTCTGAGTAAGGAGGTTCCCAGATTACCACTCTCCTGCACCTGGAGATACCGTCCAGGTCTGCATTGTTAACTTGCGTCTCAGAGGCCTCTGGCCAAAGTCTCTGGTGAAGACGTGGGAAACTCACTCTGCAGGCAGTGTGGAACTGTGAGGGACTGAGGGTGAGCTCAACTCTCAGCAGTAAGATGATTTTGGACAAGGCGTTCAGCTACCTTCTCACGTATGGAACTTAGTATGTAGCACCAGTCTACCCCAGGAATTACTGGGAAATCGCTGGATTGAGCTTGGAGGCACTAGTCTTGTGTGCCGGCAGATTCCAGTTACCTCTCCCAACACTTCGGTGAAGCAGCGAGCCTAGGCCTTTTGGAAGCGAAAGGTAGCTGCAGGCAGGAGGTAGGGTTACAGGCCATAAGCTCAACTCTCAGAAGTGGGTATGCATGGGAGGCAGATGTCTGCTACCCACTCGGACATGCGAGTGGGAACCTAGCTACACTCTGATGAAGAAGGACTTTGGAAATCGCTGTATTCAACTCAGATACACGTGGGTTCAGGCACAACGATTCCACATGCTTTTCTCACAACCTTTCCCTGCCACTAACATGAGGACGTTAGCAGCTCCTTCTACAGTCAAGCAGGATGCGGGAGGGTTGTGCCCTGTCCTTAGCTCTCACAGGGAAGCATGCCTTGAAGCCAGCTGTCAACTAGCTGCATTCTTATGGCAGGGTGAAGGTAGCAGTATTCTGAGACAGGAGGTTCCCAGATAACCACTCTACTGCACCTGGAGATACCGTCCAGGTCTGCATTGTTAACTTGCGTCTCAGAGGCCTCTGGCAAAAGTCTCTGGTGAAGACGTGGGAAACTCACTCTGCAGGCAGTGTGGAACTGTGAGGGACTGAGGGTGAGCTCAACTCTCAGAAGTTAGATGATTTTGGACAAGGCGTTCAACTACATACTCACGTATGGAACTTAGTATGTAGCACCAGTCTACCCCAGGAATTACTAGGAAATCGCTTGATTGAGCTTGGAGGCACTCGTCTTGTGTGCCGGGAGATTCCAGTTACCTCTCCCAACACTTGCGTCAAGCAGCGAGCCTAGGCCTTTGGAAGCGAAAGGTAGCGGCAGGCACGATGTAGGGTTACAGGCCATGAGCTCAACTCTCAGAAGTGTGTATGCATGGGAGGCAGATGTCTGCTACCCACTCGGACATGGGAGTTGGAACCTAGCTACACTCCTATTGAAGAAGGATGTTGGAAATCGCTGTATTCAACTCAGATACACGGGAGTTCAGGCCCAATGCTTACACATGCTTTTCCCACAACCTATCCCAGCCACTAACATAAGGAGGTTAGCAGGTACGTCTACAGTCAGGCAGGATGCGGGAGGGTGCTGCCCTGTCCTCAGCTCTCACAGGGAAGCATGCCTAGAAGCCAGCTCTCAACTAGCTGCATTCTTATGACAGTGTGAAGGTAGCAGTATTCTGAGTAAGGAGGTTCCCAGATTACCACTCTCCTGCACCTGGAGATACCGTCCAGGTCTGCATTGTTAACTTGCGTCTCAGAGGCCTCTGGCCAAAGTCTCTGGTGAAGACGTGGGAAACTCACTCTGCAGGCAGTGTGGAACTGTGAGGGACTGAGGGTGAGCTCAACTCTCAGCAGTAAGATGATTTTGGACAAGGCGTTCAGCTACCTTCTCACGTATGGAACTTAGTATGTAGCACCAGTCTACCCCAGGAATTACTGGGAAATCGCTGGATTGAGCTTGGAGGCACTAGTCTTGTGTGCCGGCAGATTCCAGTTACCTCTCCCAACACTTCGGTGAAGCAGCGAGCCTAGGCCTTTTGGAAGCGAAAGGTAGCTGCAGGCAGGAGGTAGGGTTACAGGCCATAAGCTCAACTCTCAGAAGTGGGTATGCATGGGAGGCAGATGTCTGCTACCCACTCGGACATGCGAGTGGGAACCTAGCTACACTCTGATGAAGAAGGACTTTGGAAATCGCTGTATTCAACTCAGATACACGTGGGTTCAGGCACAACGATTCCACATGCTTTTCTCACAACCTTTCCCTGCCACTAACATGAGGACGTTAGCAGCTCCTTCTACAGTCAAGCAGGATGCGGGAGGGTTGTGCCCTGTCCTTAGCTCTCACAGGGAAGCATGCCTTGAAGCCAGCTGTCAACTAGCTGCATTCTTATGGCAGGGTGAAGGTAGCAGTATTCTGAGACAGGAGGTTCCCAGATAACCACTCTACTGCACCTGGAGATACCGTCCAGGTCTGCATTGTTAACTTGCGTCTCAGAGGCCTCTGGCAAAAGTCTCTGGTGAAGACGTGGGAAACTCACTCTGCAGGCAGTGTGGAACTGTGAGGGACTGAGGGTGAGCTCAACTCTCAGAAGTAAGATGATTTTGGACAAGGCGTTCAACTACCTACTCACGTATGGAACTTAGTATGTAGCACCAGTCTACCCCACGAATTACTAGGAAATCGCTTGATTGAGCTTGGAGGCACTCGTCTTGTGTGCCGGGAGATTCCAGTTACCTCTCCCAACACTTGCGTCAAGAGCGAGCCTAGGCCTTTGGAAGCGAAAGGTAGCTGCAGGCACGATGTAGGGTTACAGGCCATGAGCTCAACTCTCAGAAGTGTGTATGCATGGGAGGCAGATGTCTGCTACCCACTCGGACATGGGAGTTGGAACCTAGCTACACTCCTATTGAAGAAGGATGTTGGAAATCGCTGTATTCAACTCAGACACACGGGAGTTCAGGCCCAATGCTTACACATGCTTTTCCCACAACCTATCCCAGCCACTAACATAAGGAGGTTAGCAGGTACGTCTACAGTCAGGCAGGATGCGGGAGGGTGCTGCCCTGTCCTCAGCTCTCACAGGGAAGCATGCCTAGAAGCCAGCTCTCAACTAGCTGCATTCTTATGACAGTGTGAAGGTAGCAGTATTCTGAGTAAGGAGGTTCCCAGATTACCACTCTACTGCACCTGGAGATACCCTCCAGGTGTGCATTGTTAACTTGCGTCTCAGAGGCCTCTGGCAAAAGTCTCTGGTGAAGACGTGGGAAACTCACTCTGCAGGCAGTGTGGAACTGTGAGGGACTGAGGGTGAGCTCAACTCTCAGCAGTAAGATGATTTTGGACAAGGCGTTCAGCTACCTTCTCACATATGGAACTTAGTATGTAGCACCAGTCTACCCCAGGAATTACTGGGAAATCGCTGGATTGAGCTTGGAGGCACTAGTCTTGTGTGCCGGCAGATTCCAGTTACCTCTCCCAACACTTCGGTGAAGCAGCGAGCCTAGGCCTTTTGGAAGCGAAAGGTAGCTGCAGGCAGGAGGTAGGGTTACAGGCCATAAGCTCAACTCTCAGAAGTGGGTATGCATGGGAGGCAGATGTCTGCTACCCAGTCGTACATGCGAGTGGGAACCTAGCTACACTCTGATGAAGAAGGACTTTGGAAATCGCTGTATTCAACTCAGATACACGTGGGTTCAGGCACAACGATTCCACATGCTTTTCTCACAACCTTTCCCTGCCACTAACATGAGGACGTTAGCAGCTCCTTCTACAGTCAAGCAGGATGCGGGAGGGTTGTGCCCTGTCCTTAGCTCTCACAGGGAAGCATGCCTTGAAGCCAGCTGTCAACTAGCTGCATTCTTATGGCAGGGTGAAGGTAGCAGTATTCTGAGACAGGAGGTTCCCAGATTACCACTCTACTGCACCTGGAGATACCGTCCAGGTCTGCATTGTTAACTTGCGTCTCAGAGGCCTCTGGCAAAAGTCTCTGGTGAAGACGTGGGAAACTCACTCTGCAGGCAGTGTGGAACTGTGAGGGACTGAGGGTGAGCTCAACTCTCAGAAGTAAGATGTTTTTGGACAAGGCGTTCAACTACCTACTCACGTATGGAACTTAGTATGTAGCACCAGTCTACCCCAGGAATTACTAGGAAATCGCTTGATTGAGCTTGGAGGCACTCGTCTTGTGTGCCGGGAGATTCCAGTTACCTCTCCCAACACTTGCGTCAAGCAGCGAGCCTAGGCCTTTGGAAGCGAAAGGTAGCGGCAGGCACGATGTAGGGTTACAGGCCATGAGCTCAACTCTCAGAAGTGTGTATGCATGGGAGGCAGATGTCTGCTACCCACTCGGACATGGGAGTTGGAACCTAGCTACACTCCTATTGAAGAAGGATGTTGGAAATCGCTGTATTCAACTCAGATACACGGGAGTTCAGGCCCAATGCTTACACATGCTTTTCCCACAACCTATCCCAGCCACTAACATAAGGAGGTTAGCAGGTACGTCTACAGTCAGGCAGGATGCGGGAGGGTGCTGCCCTGTCCTCAGCTCTCACAGGGAAGCATGCCTAGAAGCCAGCTCTCAACTAGCTGCATTCTTATGACAGTGTGAAGGTAGCAGTATTCTGAGTAAGGAGGTTCCCAGATTACCACTCTCCTGCACCTGGAGATACCGTCCAGGTCTGCATTGTTAACTTGCGTCTCAGAGGCCTCTGGCCAAAGTCTCTGGTGAAGACGTGGGAAACTCACTCTGCAGGCAGTGTGGAACTGTGAGGGACTGAGGGTGAGCTCAACTCTCAGCAGTAAGATGATTTTGGACAAGGCGTTCAGCTACCTTCTCACGTATGGAACTTAGTATGTAGCACCAGTCTACCCCAGGAATTACTGGGAAATCGCTGGATTGAGCTTGGAGGCACTAGTCTTGTGTGCCGGCAGATTCCAGTTACCTCTCCCAACACTTCGGTGAAGCAGCGAGCCTAGGCCTTTTGGAAGCGAAAGGTAGCTGCAGGCAGGAGGTAGGGTTACAGGCCATAAGCTCAACTCTCAGAAGTGGGTATGCATGGGAGGCAGATGTCTGCTACCCACTCGGACATGCGAGTGGGAACCTAGCTACACTCTGATGAAGAAGGACTTTGGAAATCGCTGTATTCAACTCAGATACACGTGGGTTCAGGCACAACGATTCCACATGCTTTTCTCACAACCTTTCCCTGCCACTAACATGAGGACGTTAGCAGCTCCTTCTACAGTCAAGCAGGATGCGGGAGGGTTGTGCCCTGTCCTTAGCTCTCACAGGGAAGCATGCCTTGAAGCCAGCTGTCAACTAGCTGCATTCTTATGGCAGGGTGAAGGTAGCAGTATTCTGAGACAGGAGGTTCCCAGATAACCACTCTACTGCACCTGGAGATACCGTCCAGGTCTGCATTGTTAACTTGCGTCTCAGAGGCCTCTGGCCAAAGTCTCTGGTGAAGACGTGGGAAACTCACTCTGCAGGCAGTGTGGAACTGTGAGGGACTGAGGGTGAGCTCAACTCTCAGAAGTAAGATGATTTTGGACAAGGCGTTCAACTACCTACTCACGTATGGAACTTAGTATGTAGCACCAGTCTACCCCAGGAATTACTAGGAAATCGCTTGATTGAGCTTGGAGGCACTCGTCTTGTGTGCCGGGAGATTCCAGTTACCTCTCCCAACACTTGCGTCAAGCAGCGAGCCTAGGCCTTTGGAAGCCAAAGGTAGCGGCAGGCACGATGTAGGGTTACACGCCATGAGCTCAACTCTCAGAAGTGTGTATGCATGGGAGGCAGATGTCTGCTACCCACTCGGACATGGGAGTTGGAACCTAGCTACACTCCTATTGAAGAAGGATGTTGGAAATCGCTGTATTCAACTCAGATACACGGGAGTTCAGGCCCAATGCTTACACATGCTTTTCCCACAACCTATCCCAGCCACTAACATAAGGAGGTTAGCAGGTACGTCTACAGTCAGGCAGGATGCGGGAGGGTGCTGCCCTGTCCTCAGCTCTCACAGGGAAGCATGCCTAGAAGCCAGCTCTCAACTAGCTGCATTCTTATGACAGTGTGAAGGTAGCAGTATTCTGAGTAAGGAGGTTCCCAGATTACCACTCTCCTGCACCTGGAGATACCGTCCAGGTGTGCATTGTTAACTTGCGTCTCAGAGGCCTCTGGCAAAAGTCTCTGGTGAAGACGTGGGAAACTCACTCTGCAGGCAGTGTGGAACTGTGAGGGACTGAGGGTGAGCTCAACTCTCAGCAGTAAGATGATTTTGGACAAGGCGTTCAGCTACCTTCTCACATATGGAACTTAGTATGTAGCACCAGTCTACCCCAGGAATTACTGGGAAATCGCTGGATTGAGCTTGGAGGCACTAGTCTTGTGTGCCGGCAGATTCCAGTTACCTCTCCCAACACTTCGGTGAAGCAGCGAGCCTAGGCCTTTTGGAAGCGAAAGGTAGCTGCAGGCAGGAGGTAGGGTTACCGGCCATAAGCTCAACTCTCAGAAGTGGGTATGCATGGGAGGCAGATGTCTGCTACCCACTCGGACATGCGAGTGGGAACCTAGCTACACTCTGATGAAGAAGGACTTTGGAAATCGCTGTATTCAACTCAGATACACGTGGGTTCAGGCACAACGATTCCACATGCTTTTCTCACAACCTTTCCCTGCCACTAACATGAGGACGTTAGCAGCTCCTTCTACAGTCAAGCAGGATGCGGGAGGGTTGTGCCCTGTCCTTAGCTCTCACAGGGAAGCATGCCTTGAAGCCAGCTGTCAACTAGCTGCATTCTTATGGCAGGGTGAAGGTAGCAGTATTCTGAGACAGGAGGTTCCCAGATTACCACTCTACTGCACCTGGAGATACCGTCCAGGTCTGCATTGTTAACTTGCGTCTCAGAGGCCTCTGGCAAAAGTCTCTGATGAAGACGTGGGAAACTCACTCTGCAGGCAGTGTGGAACTGTGAGGGACTGAGGGTGAGCTCAACTCTCAGAAGTAAGATGTTTTTGGACAAGGCGTTCAACTACCTACTCACGTATGGAACTTAGTATGTAGCACCAGTCTACCCCAGGAATTACTAGGAAATCGCTTGATTGAGCTTGGAGGCACTCGTCTTGTGTGCCGGGAGATTCCAGTTACCTCTCCCAACACTTGCGTCAAGCAGCGAGCCTAGGCCTTTGGAAGCGAAAGGTAGCGGCAGGCACGATGTAGGGTTACAGGCCATGAGCTCAACTCTCAGAAGTGTGTATGCATGGGAGGCAGATGTCTGCTACCCACTCGGACATGGGAGTTGGAACCTAGCTACACTCCTATTGAAGAAGGATGTTGGAAATCGCTGTATTCAACTCAGATACACGGGAGTTCAGGCCCAATGCTTACACATGCTTTTCCCACAACCTATCCCAGCCACTAACATAAGGAGGTTAGCAGGTACGTCTACAGTCAGGCAGGATGCGGGAGGGTGCTGCCCTGTCCTCAGCTCTCACAGGGAAGCATGCCTAGAAGCCAGCTCTCAACTAGCTGCATTCTTATGACAGTGTGAAGGTAGCAGTATTCTGAGTAAGGAGGTTCCCAGATTACCACTCTCCTGGACCTGGAGATACCGTCCAGGTCTGCATTGTTAACTTGCGTCTCAGAGGCCTCTGGCAAAAGTCTCTGGTGAAGACGTGGGAAACTCACTCTGCAGGCAGTGTGGAACTGTGAGGGACTGAGGGTGAGCTCAACTCTCAGCAGTAAGATGATTTTGGACAAGGCGTTCAGCTACCTTCTCACATATGGAACTTAGTATGTAGCACCAGTCTACCCCAGGAATTACTGGGAAATCGCTGGATTGAGCTTGGAGGCACTAGTCTTGTGTGCCGGCAGATTCCAGTTACCTCTCCCAACACTTCGGTGAAGCTTCGAGCCTAGGCCTTTTGGAAGCGAAAGGTAGCTGCAGGCAGGAGGTAGGGTTACAGGCCATAAGCTCAACTCTCAGAAGTGGGTATGCATGGGAGGCAGATGTCTGTTACCCAGTCGTACATGCGAGTGGGAACCTAGCCACACTCTGATGAAGAAGGACTTTGGAAATCGCTGTATTCAACTCAGATACACGTGGGTTCAGGCACAACGATTCCACATGCTTTTCTCACAACCTTTCCCTGCCACTAACATGAGGACGTTAGCAGGTCCTTCTACAGTCAAGCAGGATGCGGGAGGGTTGTGCCCTGTCCTTAGCTCTCACAGGGAAGCATGCCTTGAAGCCAGCTGTCAACTAGCTGCATTCTTATGGCAGGGTGAAGGTAGCAGTATTCTGAGACAGGAGGTTCCCAGATAACCACTCTACTGCACCTGGAGATACCGTCCAGGTCTGCATTGTTAACTTGCGTCTCAGAGGCCTCTGGCAAAAGTCTCTGGTGAAGACGTGGGAAACTCACTCTGCAGGCAGTGTGGAACTGTGAGGGACTGAGGGTGAGCTCAACTCTCAGAAGTAAGATGATTTTGGACAAGGCGTTCAACTACCTACTCACGTATGGAACTTAGTATGTAGCACCAGTCTACCCCAGGAATTACTAGGAAATCGCTTGATTGAGCTTGGAGGCACTCGTATTGTGTGCCGGGGGATTCCAGTTACCTCTCCCAACACTTGCGTCAAGCAGCGAGCCTATGCCTTTGGAAACGAAAGGTAGCGACAGGCACGATGTAGGGTTACAGGCCATGAGCTCAACTCTCAGAAGTGTGTATGCATGGGAGGCAGATGTCTGCTACCCACTCGGACATGGGAGTTGGAGCCTAGCTACACTCCTATTGAAGAAGGATGTTGGAAATCGCTGTATTCAACTCAGATACACGGGAGTTCAGGCCCAATGCTTACACATGCTTTTCCCACAACCTATCCCAGCCACTAACATAAGGAGGTTAGCAGGTACGTCTACAGTCAGGCAGGATGCGGGAGGGTGCTGCCCTGTCCTCAGCTCTCACAGGGAAGCATGCCTAGAAGCCAGCTCTCAACTAGCTGCATTCTTATGACAGTGTCAAGGTAGCAGTATTCTGAGTAAGGAGGTTCCCAGATTACCACTCTGCTGCACCTGGAGATACCGTCCAGGTGTGCATTGTTAACTTGCGTCTCAGAGGCCTCTGGCAAAAGTCTCTGGTGAAGACGTGGGAAACTCACTCTGCAGGCAGTGTGGAACTGTGAGGGACTGAGGGTGAGCTCAACTCTCAGCAGTAAGATGATTTTGGACAAGGCGTTCAGCTACCTTCTCACGTATGGAACTTAGTATGTAGCACCAGTCTACCCCAGGAATTACTGGGAAATCGCTGGATTGAGCTTGGAGGCACTAGTCTTGTGTGCCGGCAGATTCCAGTTACCTCTCCCAACACTTCGGTGAAGCAGCGAGCCTAGGCCTTTTGGAAGCGAAAGGTAGCTGCAGGCAGGAGGTAGGGTTACAGGCCATAAGCTCAACTCTCAGAAGTGGGTATGCATGGGAGGCAGATGTCTGCTACCCACTCGGACATGCGAGTGGGAACCTAGCTACACTCTGATGAAGAAGGACTTTGGAAATCGCTGTATTCAACTCAGATACACGTGGGTTCAGGCACAACGATTCCACATGCTTTTCTCACAACCTTTCCCTGCCACTAACATGAGGACGTTAGCAGCTCCTTCTACAGTCAAGCAGGATGCGGGAGGGTTGTGCCCTGTCCTTAGCTCTCACAGGGAAGCATGCCTTGAAGCCAGCTGTCAACTAGCTGCATTCTTATGGCAGGGTGAAGGTAGCAGTATTCTGAGACAGGAGGTTCCCAGATAACCACTCTACTGCACCTGGAGATACCGTCCAGGTCTGCATTGTTAACTTGCGTCTCAGAGGCCTCTGGCAAAAGTCTCTGGTGAAGACGTGGGAAACTCACTCTGCAGGCAGTGTGGAACTGTGAGGGACTGAGGGTGAGCTCAACTCTCAGAAGAAAGATGATTTTGGACAAGGCGTTCAACTACCTACTCACGTATGGAACTTAGTATGTAGCACCAGTCTACCCCAGGAATTACTAGGAAATCGCTTGATTGAGCTTGGAGGCACTCATCTTGTGTGCCGGGAGATTCCAGTTACCTCTCCCAACACTTGCGTCAAGCAGCGAGCCTAGGCCTTTGGAAGCGAAAGGTAGCGGCAGGCACGATGTAGGGTTACAGGCCATGAGCTCAACTCTCAGAAGTGTGTATGCATGGGAGGCAGATGTCTGCTACCCACTCGGACATGGGAGTTGGAACCTAGCTACACTCTGATGAAGAAGGATGTTGGAAATCGCTGTATTCAACTCAGATAAACGGGAGTTCAGGCCCAATGCTTACACATGCTTTTCCCACAACCTATCTCAGCCACTAACATAAGGAGGTTAGCAGGTACGTCTACAGTCAGGCAGGATGCGGGAGGGTGCTGCCCTGTCCTCAGCTCTCACAGGGAAGCATGGCTAGAAGCCAGCTCTCAACTAGCTGCATTCTTATGACAGTGTCAAGGTAGCAGTATTCTGAGTAAGGAGGTTCCCAGATTACCACTCTCCTGCACCTGGAGATACCGTCCAGGTGTGCATTGTTAACTTGCGTCTCAGAGGCCTCTGGCAAAAGTCTCTGGTGAAGACGTGGGAAACTCACTCTGCAGGCAGTGTGGAACTGTGAGGGACTGAGGGTGAGCTCAACTCTCAGCAGTAAGATGATTTTGGACAAGGCGTTCAGCTACCTTCTCACATATGGAAGTTAGTATGTAGCACCAGTCTACCCCAGGAATTACTGGGAAATCGCTGGATTGAGCTTGGAGGCACTAGTCTTGTGTGCCGGGAGATTCCAGTTACCTCTCCCAACACTTCGGTGAAGCAGCGAGCCTAGGCCTTTTGGAAGCGAAAGGTAGCTGCAGGCAGGAGGTAGGGTTACAGGCCATAAGCTCAACTCTCAGAAGTGGGTATGCATGGGAGGCAGATGTCTGCTACCCACTCGGACATGCGAGTGGGAACCTAGCTACACTCTGATGAAGAAGGACTTTGGAAATCGCTGTATTCAACTCAGATACACGTGGGTTCAGGCACAACGATTCCACATGCTTTTCTCACAACCTTTCCCTGCCACTAACATGAGGACGTTAGCAGCTCCTTCTACAGTCAAGCAGGATGCGGGAGGGTTGTGCCCTGTCCTTAGCTCTCACAGGGAAGCATGCCTTGAAGCCAGCTGTCAAATAGCTGCATTCTTATGGCAGGGTGAATGTAGCAGTATTCTGAGACAGGAGGTTCCCAGATAACCACTCTACTGCACCTGGAGATACCGTCCAGGTCTGCATTGTTAACTTGCGTCTCAGAGGCCTCTGGCAAAAGTCTCTGGTGAAGACGTGGGAAACTCACTCTGCAGGCAGTGTGGAACTGTGAGGGACTGAGGGTGAGCTCAACTCTCAGAAGAAAGATGATTTTGGACAAGGCGTTCAACTACCTACTCACGTATGGAACTTAGTATGTAGCACCAGTCTACCCCAGGAATTACTAGGAAATCGCTTGATTGAGCTTGGGGGCACTCGTCTTGTGTGCCGGGAGATTCCAGTTACCTCTCCCAACACTTGCGTCAAGCAGCGAGCCTAGGTCTTTGGAAGCGAAAGGTAGCTGCAGGCACGTTGTAGGGTTACAGGCCATGAGCTCAACTCTCAGAAATGTGTATGCATGGGAGGCAGATGTCTGCTACCCACTCGGACATGGGAGTTGGAACCTAGCTACACTCCTATTGAAGAAGGATGTTGGAAATCGCTGTATTCAACTCAGATACACGGGAGTTCAGGCCCAATGCTTACACATGCTTTTCCCACAACCTATCCCAGCCACTAACATAAGGAGGTTAGCAGGTACGTCTACAGTCAGGCAGGATGCGGGAGGGTTCTGCCCTGTCCTCAGCTCTCACAGGGAAGCATGCCTAGAAGCCAGCTCTCAACTAGCTGCATTCTTATGACAGTGTGAAGGTAGCAGTATTCTGAGTAAGGAGGTTCCCAGATTACCACTCTCCTGGACCTGGAGATACCGTCCAGGTCTGCATTGTTAACTTGCGTCTCAGAGGCCTCTGGCAAAAGTCTCTGGTGAAGACGTGGGAAACTCACTCTGCAGGCAGTGTGGAACTGTGAGGGACTGAGGGTGAGCTCAACTCTCAGCAGTAAGATGATTTTGGACAAGGCGTTCAGCTACCTTCTCACATATGGAACTTAGTATGTAGCACCAGTCTACCCCAGGAATTACTGGGAAATCGCTGGATTGAGCTTGGAGGCACTAGTCTTGTGTGCCGGCAGATTCCAGTTACCTCTCCCAACACTTCGGTGAAGCAGCGAGCCTAGGCCTTTTGGAAGCGAAAGGTAGCTGCAGGCAGGAGGTAGGGTTACAGGCCATAAGCTCAACTCTCAGAAGTGGGTATGCATGGGAGGCAGATGTCTGTTACCCAGTCGTACATGCGAGTGGGAACCTAGCCACACTCTGATGAAGAAGGACTTTGGAAATCGCTGTATTCAACTCAGATACACGTGGGTTCAGGCACAACGATTCCACATGCTTTTCTCACAACCTTTCCCTGCCACTAACATGAGGACGTTAGCAGCTCCTTCTACAGTCAAGCAGGATGCGGGAGGGTTGTGCCCTGTCCTTAGCTCTCACAGGGAAGCATGCCTTGAAGCCAGCTGTCAACTAGCTGCATTCTTATGGCAGGGTGAAGGTAGCAGTATTCTGAGACAGGAGGTTCCCAGATAACCACTCTACTGCACCTGGAGATACCGTCCAGGTCTGCATTGTTAACTTGCGTCTCAGAGGCCTCTGGCAAAAGTCTCTGGTGAAGACGTGGGAAACTCACTCTGCAGGCAGTGTGGAACTGTGAGGGACTGAGGGTGAGCTCAACTCTCAGAAGAAAGATGATTTTGGACAAGGCGTTCAACTACCTACTCACGTATGGAACTTAGTATGTAGCACCAGTCTACCCCAGGAATTACTAGGAAATCGCTTGATTGAGCTTGGAGGCACTCGTCTTGTGTGCCGGGAGATTCCAGTTACCTCTCCCAACACTTGCGTCAAGCAGCGAGCCTAGGCCTTTGGAAGCGAAAGGTAGCGGCAGGCACGATGTAGGGTTACAGGCCATGAGCTCAACTCTCAGAAGTGTGTATGCATGGGAGGCAGATGTCTGCTACCCACTCGGACATGGGAGTTGGAACCTAGCTACACTCTGATGAAGAAGGATGTTGGAAATCGCTGTATTCAACTCAGATACACGGGAGTTCAGGCCCAATGATTACACATACTTTTCCCACAACCTATCCCAGCCACTAACATAAGGAGGTTAGCAGGTACGTCTACAGTCAGGCAGGATGCGGGAGGGTGCTGCCCTGTCCTCAGCTCTCACAGGGAAGCATGCCTAGAAGCCAGCTCTCAACTAGCTGCATTCTTATGACAGTGTCAAGGTAGCAGTATTCTGAGTAAGGAGGTTCCCAGATTACCACTCTCCTGCACCTGGAGATACCGTCCAGGTCTGCATTGTTAACTTGCGTCTCAGAGGCCTCTGGCAAAAGTCTCTGGTGAAGACGTGGGAAACTCACTCTGCAGGCAGTGTGGAACTGTGAGGGACTGAGGGTGAGCTCAACTCTCAGCAGTAAGATGATTTTGGACAAGGCGTTCAGCTACCTTCTCACATATGGAAGTTAGTATGTAGCACCAGTCTACCCCAGGAATTACTGGGAAATCGCTGGATTGAGCTTGGAGGCACTAGTCTTGTGTGCCGGCAGATTCCAGTTACCTCTCCCAACACTTCGGTGAAGCAGCGAGCCTAGGCCTTTTGGAAGCGAAAGGTAGCTGCAGGCAGGAGGTAGGGTTACAGGCCATAAGCTCAACTCTCAGAAGTGGGTATGCATGGGAGGCAGATGTCTGCTACCCACTCGGACATGCGAGTGGGAACCTAGCTACACTCTGATGAAGAAGGACTTTGGAAATCGCTGTATTCAACTCAGATACACGTGGGTTCAGGCACAACGATTCCACATGCTTTTCTCACAACCTTTCCCTGCCACTAACATGAGGACGTTAGCAGCTCCTTCTACAGTCAAGCAGGATGCGGGAGGGTTGTGCCCTGTCCTTAGCTCTCACAGGGAAGCATGCCTTGAAGCCAGCTGTCAACTAGCTGCATTCTTATGGCAGGGTGAAGGTAGCAGTAATCTGAGACAGGAGGTTCCCAGATAACCACTCTACTGCACCTGGAGATACCGTCCAGGTCTGCATTGTTAACTTGCGTCTCAGAGGCCTCTGGCAAAAGTCTCTGGTGAAGACGTGGGAAACTCACTCTGCAGGCAGTGTGGAACTGTGAGGGACTGAGGGTGAGCTCAACTCTCAGAAGTAAGATGATTTTGGACAAGGCGTTCAACTACCTACTCACGTATGGAACTTAGTATGTAGCACCAGTCTACCCCAGGAATTACTAGGAAATCGCTTGATTGAGCTTGGAGGCACTCGTCTTGTGTGCCGGGAGATTCCAGTTACCTCTCCCAACACTTGCGTCAAGCAGCGAGCCTAGGTCTTTGGAAGCGAAAGGTAGCTGCAGGCACGTTGTAGGGTTACAGGCCATGAGCTCAACTCTCAGAAGTGTGTATGCATGGGAGGCAGATGTCTGCTACCCACTCGGACATGGGAGTTGGAACCTAGCTACACTCCTATTGAAGAAGGATGTTGGAAATCGCTGTATTCAACTCAGATACAAGGGAGTTCAGGCCCAATGCTTACACATGCTTTTCCCACAACCTATCCCAGCCACTAACATAAGGAGGTTAGCAGGTACGTCTACAGTCAGGCAGGATGCGGGAGGGTGCTGCCCTGTCCTCAGCTCTCACAGGGAAGCATGCCTAGAAGCCAGCTCTCAACTAGCTGCATTCTTATGACAGTGTCAAGGTAGCAGTATTCTGAGTAAGGAGGTTCCCAGATTACCACTCTACTGCAACTGGAGATACCCTCCAGGTGTGCATTGTTAACTTGCGTCTCAGAGGCCTCTGGCAAAAGTCTCTGGTGAAGACGTGGGAAACTCACTCTGCAGGCAGTGTGGAACTGTGAGGGACTGAGGGTGAGCTCAACTCTCAGCAGTAAGATGATTTTGGACAAGGCATTCAGCTACCTTCTCACATATGGAACTTAGTATGTAGCACCAGTCTACCCCAGGAATTACTGGGAAAGCGCTGGATTGAGCTTGGAGGCACTAGTCTTGTGTGCCGGCAGATTCCAGTTACCTCTCCCAACACTTCGGTGAAGCAGCGAGCCTAGGCCTTTTGGAAGCGAAAGGTAGCTGCAGGCAGGAGGTAGGGTTACAGGCCATAAGCTCAACTCTCAGAAGTGGGTATGCATGGGAGGCAGATGTCTGCTACCCACTCGGACATGCGAGTGGGAACCTAGCTACACTCTGATGAAGAAGGACTTTGGAAATCGCTGTATTCAACTCAGATACACGTGGGTTCAGGCACAACGATTCCACATGCTTTTCTCACAACCTTTCCCTGCCACTAACATGAGGACGTTAGCAGCTCCTTCTACAGTCAAGCAGGATGCGGGAGGGTTGTGCCCTGTCCTTAGCTCTCACAGGGAAGCATGCCTTGAAGCCAGCTGTCAACTAGCTGCATTCTTATGGCAGGGTGAAGGTAGCAGTATTCTGAGACAGGAGGTTCCCAGATTACCACTCTACTGCACCTGGAGATACCGTCCAGGTCTGCATTGTTAACTTGCGTCTCAGAGGCCTCTGGCAAAAGTCTCTGATGAAGACGTGGGAAACTCACTCTGCAGGCAGTGTGGAACTGTGAGGGACTGAGGGTGAGCTCAACTCTCAGAAGTAAGATGTTTTTGGACAAGGCGTTCAACTACCTACTCACGTATGGAACTTAGTATGTAGCACCAGTCTACCCCAGGAATTACTAGGAAATCGCTTGATTGAGCTTGGAGGCACTCGTCTTCTGTGCCGGGAGATTCCAGTTACCTCTCCCAACACTTGCGTCAAGCAGCGAGCCTAGGCCTTTTGGAAGCGAAAGGTAGCGGCAGGCACGATGTAGGGTTACAGGCCATGAGCTCAACTCTCAGAAGTGTGTATGCATGGGAGGCAGATGTCTGCTACCCACTCGGACATGGGAGTTGGAACCTAGCTACACTCCTATTGAAGAAGGATGTTGGAAATCGCTGTATTCAACTCAGATACACGGGAGTTCAGGCCCAATGCTTACACATGCTTTTCCCACAACCTATCCCAGCCACTAACATAAGGAGGTTAGCAGGTACGTCTACAGTCAGGCAGGATGCGGGAGGGTTCTGCCCTGTCCTCAGCTCTCACAGGGAAGCATGCCTAGAAGCCAGCTCTCAACTAGCTGCATTCTTATGACAGTGTGAAGGTAGCAGTATTCTGAGTAAGGAGGTTCCCAGATTACCACTCTCCTGGACCTGGAGATACCGTCCAGGTCTGCATTGTTAACTTGCGTCTCAGAGGCCTCTGGCAAAAGTCTCTGGTGAAGACGTGGGAAACTCACTCTGCAGGCAGTGTGGAACTGTGAGGGACTGAGGGTGAGCTCAACTCTCAGCAGTAAGATGATTTTGGACAAGGCGTTCAGCTACCTTCTCACATATGGAACTTAGTATGTAGCACCAGTCTACCCCAGGAATTACTGGGAAATCGCTGGATTGAGCTTGGAGGCACTAGTCTTGTGTGCCGGCAGATTCCAGTTACCTCTCCCAACACTTCGGTGAAGCAGCGAGCCTAGGCCTTTTGGAAGCGAAAGGTAGCTGCAGGCAGGAGGTAGGGTTACAGGCCATAAGCTCAACTCTCAGAAGTGGGTATGCATGGGAGGCAGATGTCTGCTACCCACTCGGACATGCGAGTGGGAACCTAGCTACACTCTGATGAAGAAGGACTTTGGAAATCGCTGTATTCAACTCAGATACACGTGGGTTCAGGCACAACGATTCCACATGCTTTTCTCACAACCTTTCCCTGCCACTAACATGAGGACGTTAGCAGCTCCTTCTACAGTCAAGCAGGATGCGGGAGGGTTGTGCCCTGTCCTTAGCTCTCACAGGGAAGCATGCCTTGAAGCCAGCTGTCAACTAGCTGCATTCTTATGGCAGGGTGAAGGTAGCAGTATTCTGAGACACGAGGTTCCCAGATAACCACTCTACTGCACCTGGAGATACCGTCCAGGTCTGCATTGTTAACTTGCGTCTCAGAGGCCTCTGGCAAAAGTCTCTGGTGAAGACGTGGGAAACTCACTCTGCAGGCAGTGTGGAACTGTGAGGGACTGAGGGTGAGCTCAACTCTCAGAAGAAAGATGATTTTGGACAAGGCGTTCAACTACCTACTCACGTATGGAACTTAGTATGTAGCACCAGTCTACCCCAGGAATTACTAGGAAATCGCTTGATTGAGCTTGGAGGCACTCGTCTTGTGTGCCGGGAGATTCCAGTTACCTCTCCCAACACTTGCATCAAGCAGCGAGCCTAGGCCTTTTGGAAGCGAAAGGTAGCGGCAGGCACGATGTAGGGTTACAGGCCATGAGCTCAACTCTCAGAAGTGTGTATGCATGGGAGGCAGATGTCTGCTACCCACTCGGACATGGGAGTTGGAACCTAGCTACACTCCTATTGAAGAAGGATGTTGGAAATCGCTGTATTCAACTCAGATACACGGGAGTTCAGGCCCAATGCTTACACATGCTTTTCCCACAACCTATCCCAGCCACTAACATAAGGAGGTTAGCAGGTACGTCTACAGTCAGGCAGGATGCGGGAGGGTGCTGCCCTGTCCTCAGCTCTCACAGGGAAGCATGCCTAGAAGCCAGCTCTCAACTAGCTGCATTCTTATGACAGTGTGAAGGTAGCAGTATTCTGAGTAAGGAGGTTCCCAGATTACCACTCTCCTGCACCTGGAGATACCGTCCAGGTGTGCATTGTTAACTTGCGTCTCAGAGGCCTCTGGCAAACGTCTCTGGTGAAGACGTGGGAAACTCACTCTGCAGGCAGTGTGGAACTGTGAGGGACTGAGGGTGAGCTCAACTCTCAGCAGTAAGATGATTTTGGACAAGGCGTTCAGCTACCTTCTCACATATGGAACTTAGTATGTAGCACCAGTCTACCCCAGGAATTACTGGGAAATCGCTGGATTGAGCTTGGAGGCACTAGTCTTGTGTGCCGGCAGATTCCAGTTACCTCTCCCAACACTTCGGTGAAGCAGCGAGCCTAGGCCTTTTGGAAGCGAAAGGTAGCTGCAGGCAGGAGGTAGGGTTACAGGCCATAAGCTCAACTCTCAGAAGTGGGTATGCATGGGAGGCAGATGTCTGCTACCCACTCGGACATGCGAGTGGGAACCTAGCTACACTCTGATGAAGAAGGACTTTGGAAATCGCTGTATTCAACTCAGATACACGTGGGTTCAGGCACAACGATTCCACATGCTTTTCTCACAACCTTTCCCTGCCACTAACATGAGGACGTTAGCAGCTCCTTCTACAGTCAAGCAGGATGCGGGAGGGTTGTGCCCTGTCCTTAGCTCTCACAGGGAAGCATGCCTTGAAGCCAGGTGTCAACTAGCTGCATTCTTATGGCAGGGTGAAGGTAGCAGTATTCTGAGACAGGAGGTTCCCAGATAACCACTCTAGTGCACCTGGAGATACCGTCCAGGTCTGCATTGTTAACTTGCGTCTCTGAGGCCTCTGGCAAAAGTCTCTGGTGAAGACGTGGGAAACTCACTCTGCAGGCAGTGTGGAACTGTGAGGGACTGAGGGTGAGCTCAACTCTCAGAAGTAAGATGTTTTTGGACAAGGCGTTCAACTACCTACTCACGTATGGAACTTAGTATGTAGCACCAGTCTACCCCAGGAATTACTAGGAAATCGCTTGATTGAGCTTGGAGGCACTCGTCTTGTGTGCTGGGAGATTCCAGTTACCTCTCCCAACACTTGCGTCAAGCAGCGAGCCTAGGCCTTTTGGAAGCGAAAGGTAGCGGCAGGCACGATGTAGGGTTACAGGCCATGAGCTCAACTCTCAGAAGTGTGTATGCATGGGAGGCAGATGTCTGCTACCCACTCGGACATGGGAGTTGGAACCTAGCTACACTCCTATTGAAGAAGGATGTTGGAAATCGCTGTATTCAACTCAGATACACGGGAGTTCAGGCCCAATGCTTACACATGCTTTTCCCACAACCTATCCCAGCCACTAACATAAGGAGGTTAGCAGGTACGTCTACAGTCAGGCAGGATGCGGGAGGGTGCTGCCCTGTCCTCAGCTCTCACAGGGAAGCATGCCTAGAAGCCAGCTCTCAACTAGCTGCATTCTTATGACAGTGTGAAGGTAGCAGTATTCTGAGTAAGGAGGTTCCCAGATTACCACTCTCCTGCACCTGGAGATACCGTCCAGGTGTGCATTGTTAACTTGCGTCTCAGAGGCCTCTGGCAAAAGTCTCTGGTGAAGACGTGGGAAACTCACTCTGCAGGCAGTGTGGAACTGTGAGGGACTGAGGGTGAGCTCAACTCTCAGCAGTAAGATGATTTTGGTCAAGGCGTTCAGCTACCTTCTCACGTATGGAACTTAGTATGTAGCACCAGTCTACCCCAGGAATTACTGGGAAATCGCTGGATTGAGCTTGGAGGCACTAGTCTTGTGTGCCGGCAGATTCCAGTTACCTCTCCCAACACTTCGGTGAAGCAGCGAGCCTAGGCCTTTTGGAAGCGAAAGGTAGCTGCAGGCAGGAGGTAGGGTTACAGGCCATAAGCTCAACTCTCAGAAGTGGGTATGCATGGGAGGCAGATGTCTGCTACCCACTCGGACATGCGAGTGGGAACCTAGCTACACTCTGATGAAGAAGGACTTTGGAAATCGCTGTATTCAACTCAGATACACGTGGGTTCAGGCACAACGATTCCACATGCTTTTCTCACAACCTTTCCCTGCCACTAACATGAGGACGTTAGCAGCTCCTTCTACAGTCAAGCAGGATGCGGGAGGGTTGTGCCCTGTCCTTAGCTCTCACAGGGAAGCATGCCTTGAAGCCAGCTGTCAACTAGCTGCATTCTTATGGCAGGGTGAAGGTAGCAGTATTCTGAGACAGGAGGTTCCCAGATAACCACTCTACTGCACCTGGAGATACCGTCCAGGTCTGCATTGTTAACTTGCGTCTCAGAGGCCTCTGGCAAAAGTCTCTGGTGAAGACGTGGGAAACTCACTCTGCAGGCCGTGTCGAACTGTGAGGGACTGAGGGTGAGCTCAACTCTCAGAAGTAAGATGATTTTGGACAAGGCGTTCAACTACATACTCACGTATGGAACTTAGTATGTAGCACCAGTCTACCCCAGGAATTACTAGGAAATCGCTTGATTGAGCTTGGAGGCACTCGTCTTGTGTGCCGGGAGATTCCAGTTACCTCTCCCAACACTTGCGTCAAGCAGCGAGCCTAGGCCTTTGGAAGCGAAAGGTAGCGGCAGGCACGATGTAGGGTTACAGGCCATGAGCTCAACTCTCAGAAGTGTGTATGCATGGGAGGCAGATGTCTGCTACCCACTCGGACATGGGAGTTGGAACCTAGCTACACTCCTATTGAAGAAGGATGTTGGAAATCGCTGTATTCAACTCAGATACACGGGAGTTCAGGCCCAATGCTTACACATGCTTTTCCCACAACCTATCCCAGCCACTAACATAAGGAGGTTAGCAGGTACGTCTACAGTCAGGCAGGATGCGGGAGGGTGCTGCCCTGTCCTCAGCTCTCACAGGGAAGCATGCCTAGAAGCCAGCTCTCAACTAGCTGCATTCTTATGACAGTGTGAAGGTAGCAGTATTCTGAGTAAGGAGGTTCCCAGATTACCACTCTCCTGCACCTGGAGATACCGTCCAGGTCTGCATTGTTAACTTGCGTCTCAGAGGCCTCTGGCCAAAGTCTCTGGTGAAGACGTGGGAAACTCACTCTGCAGGCAGTGTGGAACTGTGAGGGACTGAGGGTGAGCTCAACTCTCAGCAGTAAGATGATTTTGGACAAGGCGTTCAGCTACCTTCTCACGTATGGAACTTAGTATGTAGCACCAGTCTACCCCAGGAATTACTGGGAAATCGCTGGATTGAGCTTGGAGGCACTAGTCTTGTGTGCCGGCAGATTCCAGTTACCTCTCCCAACACTTCGGTGAAGCAGCGAGCCTAGGCCTTTTGGAAGCGAAAGGTAGCTGCAGGCAGGAGGTAGGGTTACAGGCCATAAGCTCAACTCTCAGAAGTGGGTATGCATGGGAGGCAGATGTCTGCTACCCACTCGGACATGCGAGTGGGAACCTAGCTACACTCTGATGAAGAAGGACTTTGGAAATCGCTGTATTCAACTCAGATACACGTGGGTTCAGGCACAACGATTCCACATGCTTTTCTCACAACCTTTCCCTGCCACTAACATGAGGACGTTAGCAGCTCCTTCTACAGTCAAGCAGGATGCGGGAGGGTTGTGCCCTGTCCTTAGCTCTCACAGGGAAGCATGCCTTGAAGCCAGCTGTCAACTAGCTGCATTCTTATGGCAGGGTGAAGGTAGCAGTATTCTGAGACAGGAGGTTCCCAGATAACCACTCTACTGCACCTGGAGATACCGTCCAGGTCTGCATTGTTAACTTGCGTCTCAGAGGCCTCTGGCAAAAGTCTCTGGTGAAGACGTGGGAAACTCACTCTGCAGGCAGTGTGGAACTGTGAGGGACTGAGGGTGAGCTCAACTCTCAGAAGTTAGATGATTTTGGACAAGGCGTTCAACTACATACTCACGTATGGAACTTAGTATGTAGCACCAGTCTACCCCAGGAATTACTAGGAAATCGCTTGATTGAGCTTGGAGGCACTCGTCTTGTGTGCCGGGAGATTCCAGTTACCTCTCCCAACACTTGCGTCAAGCAGCGAGCCTAGGCCTTTGGAAGCGAAAGGTAGCGGCAGGCACGATGTAGGGTTACAGGCCATGAGCTCAACTCTCAGAAGTGTGTATGCATGGGAGGCAGATGTCTGCTACCCACTCGGACATGGGAGTTGGAACCTAGCTACACTCCTATTGAAGAAGGATGTTGGAAATCGCTGTATTCAACTCAGATACACGGGAGTTCAGGCCCAATGCTTACACATGCTTTTCCCACAACCTATCCCAGCCACTAACATAAGGAGGTTAGCAGGTACGTCTACAGTCAGGCAGGATGCGGGAGGGTGCTGCCCTGTCCTCAGCTCTCACAGGGAAGCATGCCTAGAAGCCAGCTCTCAACTAGCTGCATTCTTATGACAGTGTGAAGGTAGCAGTATTCTGAGTAAGGAGGTTCCCAGATTACCACTCTCCTGCACCTGGAGATACCGTCCAGGTCTGCATTGTTAACTTGCGTCTCAGAGGCCTCTGGCCAAAGTCTCTGGTGAAGACGTGGGAAACTCACTCTGCAGGCAGTGTGGAACTGTGAGGGACTGAGGGTGAGCTCAACTCTCAGCAGTAAGATGATTTTGGACAAGGCGTTCAGCTACCTTCTCACGTATGGAACTTAGTATGTAGCACCAGTCTACCCCAGGAATTACTGGGAAATCGCTGGATTGAGCTTGGAGGCACTAGTCTTGTGTGCCGGCAGATTCCAGTTACCTCTCCCAACACTTCGGTGAAGCAGCGAGCCTAGGCCTTTTGGAAGCGAAAGGTAGCTGCAGGCAGGAGGTAGGGTTACAGGCCATAAGCTCAACTCTCAGAAGTGGGTATGCATGGGAGGCAGATGTCTGCTACCCACTCGGACATGCGAGTGGGAACCTAGCTACACTCTGATGAAGAAGGACTTTGGAAATCGCTGTATTCAACTCAGATACACGTGGGTTCAGGCACAACGATTCCACATGCTTTTCTCACAACCTTTCCCTGCCACTAACATGAGGACGTTAGCAGCTCCTTCTACAGTCAAGCAGGATGCGGGAGGGTTGTGCCCTGTCCTTAGCTCTCACAGGGAAGCATGCCTTGAAGCCAGCTGTCAACTAGCTGCATTCTTATGGCAGGGTGAAGGTAGCAGTATTCTGAGACAGGAGGTTCCCAGATAACCACTCTACTGCACCTGGAGATACCGTCCAGGTCTGCATTGTTAACTTGCGTCTCAGAGGCCTCTGGCAAAAGTCTCTGGTGAAGACGTGGGAAACTCACTCTGCAGGCAGTGTGGAACTCTGAGGGACTGAGGGTGAGCTCAACTCTCAGAAGTAAGATGATTTTGGACAAGGCGTTCAACTACCTACTCACGTATGGAACTTAGTATGTAGCACCAGTCTACCCCAGGAATTACTAGGAAATCGCTTGATTGAGCTTGGAGGCACTCGTCTTGTGTGCCGGGAGATTCCAGTTACCTCTCCCAACACTTGCGTCAAGCAGCGAGCCTAGGCCTTTGGAAGCCAAAGGTAGCGGCAGGCACGATGTAGGGTTACAGGCCATGAGCTCAACTCTCAGAAGTGTGTATGCATGGGAGGCAGATGTCTGCTACCCACTCGGACATGGGAGTTGGAACCTAGCTACACTCCTATTGAAGAAGGATGTTGGAAATCGCTGTATTCAACTCAGATACACGGGAGTTCAGGCCCAATGCTTACACATGCTTTTCCCACAACCTATCCCAGCCACTAACATAAGGAGGTTAGCAGGTACGTCTACAGTCAGGCAGGATGCGGGAGGGTGCTGCCCTGTCCTCAGCTCTCACAGGGAAGCATGCCTAGAAGCCAGCTCTCAACTAGCTGCATTCTTATGACAGTGTGAAGGTAGCAGTATTCTGAGTAAGGAGGTTCCCAGATTACCACTCTCCTGCACCTGGAGATACCGTCCAGGTGTGCATTGTTAACTTGCGTCTCAGAGGCCTCTTGCAAAAGTCTCTGGTGAAGACGTGGGAAACTCACTCTGCAGGCAGTGTGGAACTGTGAGGGACTGAGGGTGAGCTCAACTCTCAGCAGTAAGATGATTTTGGACAAGGCGTTCAGCTACCTTCTCACATATGGAACTTAGTATGTAGCACCAGTCTACCCCAGGAATTAGTGGGAAATCGCTGGATTGAGCTTGGAGGCACTAGTCTTGTGTGCCGGCAGATTCCAGTTACCTCTCCCAACACTTCGGTGAAGCAGCGAGCCTAGGCCTTTTGGAAGCGAAAGGTAGCTGCAGGCAGGAGGTAGGGTTACAGGCCATAAGCTCAACTCTCAGAAGTGGGTATGCATGGGAGGCAGATGTCTGCTACCCACTCGGACATGCGAGTGGGAACCTAGCTACACTCTGATGAAGAAGGACTTTGGAAATCGCTGTATTCAACTCAGATACACGTGGGTTCAGGCACAACGATTCCACATGCTTTTCTCACAACCTTTCCCTGCCACTAACATGAGGACGTTAGCAGCTCCTTCTACAGTCAAGCAGGATGCGGGAGGGTTGTGCCCTGTCCTTAGCTCTCACAGGGAAGCATGCCTTGAAGCCAGCTGTCAACTAGCTGCATTCTTATGGCAGGGTGAAGGTAGCAGTATTCTGAGACAGGAGGTTCCCAGATAACCACTCTACTGCACCTGGAGATACCGTCCAGGTCTGCATTGTTAACTTGCGTCTCAGAGGCCTCTGGCAAAAGTCTCTGGTGAAGACGTGGGAAACTCACTCTGCAGGCAGTGTGGAACTGTGAGGGACTGAGGGTGAGCTCAACTCTCAGAAGTAAGATGATTTTGGACAAGGCGTTCAACTACCTACTCACGTATGGAACTTAGTATGTAGCACCAGTCTACCCCAGGAATTACTAGGAAATCGCTTGATTGAGCTTGGAGGCACTCGTCTTGTGTGCCGGGAGATTCCAGTTACCTCTCCCAACACTTGCGTCAAGCAGCGAGCCTAGGTCTTTGGAAGCGAAAGGTAGCTGCAGGCACGTTGTAGGGTTACAGGCCATGAGCTCAACTCTCAGAAGTGTGTATGCATGGGAGGCAGATGTCTGCTACCCACTCGGACATGGGAGTTGGAACCTAGCTACACTCCTATTGAAGAAGGATGTTGGAAATCGCTGTATTCAACTCAGATACAAGGGAGTTCAGGCCCAATGCTTACACATGCTTTTCCCACAACCTATCCCAGCCACTAACATAAGGAGGTTAGCAGGTACGTCTACAGTCAGGCAGGATGCGGGAGGGTGCTGCCCTGTCCTCAGCTCTCACAGGGAAGCATGCCTAGAAGCCAGCTCTCAACTAGCTGCATTCTTATGACAGTGTCAAGGTAGCAGTATTCTGAGTAAGGAGGTTCCCAGATTACCACTCTACTGCAACTGGAGATACCCTCCAGGTGTGCATTGTTAACTTGCGTCTCAGAGGCCTCTGGCAAAAGTCTCTGGTGAAGACGTGGGAAACTCACTCTGCAGGCAGTGTGGAACTGTGAGGGACTGAGGGTGAGCTCAACTCTCAGCAGTAAGATGATTTTGGACAAGGCATTCAGCTACCTTCTCACATATGGAACTTAGTATGTAGCACCAGTCTACCCCAGGAATTACTGGGAAAGCGCTGGATTGAGCTTGGAGGCACTAGTCTTGTGTGCCGGCAGATTCCAGTTACCTCTCCCAACACTTCGGTGAAGCAGCGAGCCTAGGCCTTTTGGAAGCGAAAGGTAGCTGCAGGCAGGAGGTAGGGTTACAGGCCATAAGCTCAACTCTCAGAAGTGGGTATGCATGGGAGGCAGATGTCTGCTACCCACTCGGACATGCGAGTGGGAACCTAGCTACACTCTGATGAAGAAGGACTTTGGAAATCGCTGTATTCAACTCAGATACACGTGGGTTCAGGCACAACGATTCCACATGCTTTTCTCACAACCTTTCCCTGCCACTAACATGAGGACGTTAGCAGCTCCTTCTACAGTCAAGCAGGATGCGGGAGGGTTGTGCCCTGTCCTTAGCTCTCACAGGGAAGCATGCCTTGAAGCCAGCTGTCAACTAGCTGCATTCTTATGGCAGGGTGAAGGTAGCAGTATTCTGAGACAGGAGGTTCCCAGATTACCACTCTACTGCACCTGGAGATACCGTCCAGGTCTGCATTGTTAACTTGCGTCTCAGAGGCCTCTGGCAAAAGTCTCTGATGAAGACGTGGGAAACTCACTCTGCAGGCAGTGTGGAACTGTGAGGGACTGAGGGTGAGCTCAACTCTCAGAAGTAAGATGTTTTTGGACAAGGCGTTCAACTACCTACTCACGTATGGAACTTAGTATGTAGCACCAGTCTACCCCAGGAATTACTAGGAAATCGCTTGATTGAGCTTGGAGGCACTCGTCTTCTGTGCCGGGAGATTCCAGTTACCTCTCCCAACACTTGCGTCAAGCAGCGAGCCTAGGCCTTTTGGAAGCGAAAGGTAGCGGCAGGCACGATGTAGGGTTACAGGCCATGAGCTCAACTCTCAGAAGTGTGTATGCATGGGAGGCAGATGTCTGCTACCCACTCGGACATGGGAGTTGGAACCTAGCTACACTCCTATTGAAGAAGGATGTTGGAAATCGCTGTATTCAACTCAGATACACGGGAGTTCAGGCCCAATGCTTACACATGCTTTTCCCACAACCTATCCCAGCCACTAACATAAGGAGGTTAGCAGGTACGTCTACAGTCAGGCAGGATGCGGGAGGGTTCTGCCCTGTCCTCAGCTCTCACAGGGAAGCATGCCTAGAAGCCAGCTCTCAACTAGCTGCATTCTTATGACAGTGTGAAGGTAGCAGTATTCTGAGTAAGGAGGTTCCCAGATTACCACTCTCCTGGACCTGGAGATACCGTCCAGGTCTGCATTGTTAACTTGCGTCTCAGAGGCCTCTGGCAAAAGTCTCTGGTGAAGACGTGGGAAACTCACTCTGCAGGCAGTGTGGAACTGTGAGGGACTGAGGGTGAGCTCAACTCTCAGCAGTAAGATGATTTTGGACAAGGCGTTCAGCTACCTTCTCACATATGGAACTTAGTATGTAGCACCAGTCTACCCCAGGAATTACTGGGAAATCGCTGGATTGAGCTTGGAGGCACTAGTCTTGTGTGCCGGCAGATTCCAGTTACCTCTCCCAACACTTCGGTGAAGCAGCGAGCCTAGGCCTTTTGGAAGCGAAAGGTAGCTGCAGGCAGGAGGTAGGGTTACAGGCCATAAGCTCAACTCTCAGAAGTGGGTATGCATGGGAGGCAGATGTCTGCTACCCACTCGGACATGCGAGTGGGAACCTAGCTACACTCTGATGAAGAAGGACTTTGGAAATCGCTGTATTCAACTCAGATACACGTGGGTTCAGGCACAACGATTCCACATGCTTTTCTCACAACCTTTCCCTGCCACTAACATGAGGACGTTAGCAGCTCCTTCTACAGTCAAGCAGGATGCGGGAGGGTTGTGCCCTGTCCTTAGCTCTCACAGGGAAGCATGCCTTGAAGCCAGCTGTCAACTAGCTGCATTCTTATGGCAGGGTGAAGGTAGCAGTATTCTGAGACACGAGGTTCCCAGATAACCACTCTACTGCACCTGGAGATACCGTCCAGGTCTGCATTGTTAACTTGCGTCTCAGAGGCCTCTGGCAAAAGTCTCTGGTGAAGACGTGGGAAACTCACTCTGCAGGCAGTGTGGAACTGTGAGGGACTGAGGGTGAGCTCAACTCTCAGAAGAAAGATGATTTTGGACAAGGCGTTCAACTACCTACTCACGTATGGAACTTAGTATGTAGCACCAGTCTACCCCAGGAATTACTAGGAAATCGCTTGATTGAGCTTGGAGGCACTCGTCTTGTGTGCCGGGAGATTCCAGTTACCTCTCCCAACACTTGCATCAAGCAGCGAGCCTAGGCCTTTTGGAAGCGAAAGGTAGCGGCAGGCACGATGTAGGGTTACAGGCCATGAGCTCAACTCTCAGAAGTGTGTATGCATGGGAGGCAGATGTCTGCTACCCACTCGGACATGGGAGTTGGAACCTAGCTACACTCCTATTGAAGAAGGATGTTGGAAATCGCTGTATTCAACTCAGATACACGGGAGTTCAGGCCCAATGCTTACACATGCTTTTCCCACAACCTATCCCAGCCACTAACATAAGGAGGTTAGCAGGTACGTCTACAGTCAGGCAGGATGCGGGAGGGTGCTGCCCTGTCCTCAGCTCTCACAGGGAAGCATGCCTAGAAGCCAGCTCTCAACTAGCTGCATTCTTATGACAGTGTGAAGGTAGCAGTATTCTGAGTAAGGAGGTTCCCAGATTACCACTCTCCTGCACCTGGAGATACCGTCCAGGTCTGCATTGTTAACTTGCGTCTCAGAGGCCTCTGGCAAACGTCTCTGGTGAAGACGTGGGAAACTCACTCTGCAGGCAGTGTGGAACTGTGAGGGACTGAGGGTGAGCTCAACTCTCAGCAGTAAGATGATTTTGGACAAGGCGTTCAGCTACCTTCTCACATATGGAACTTAGTATGTAGCACCAGTCTACCCCAGGAATTACTGGGAAATCGCTGGATTGAGCTTGGAGGCACTAGTCTTGTGTGCCGGCAGATTCCAGTTACCTCTCCCAACACTTCGGTGAAGCAGCGAGCCTAGGCCTTTTGGAAGCGAAAGGTAGCTGCAGGCAGGAGGTAGGGTTACAGGCCATAAGCTCAACTCTCAGAAGTGGGTATGCATGGGAGGCAGATGTCTGCTACCCACTCGGACATGCGAGTGGGAACCTAGCTACACTCTGATGAAGAAGGACTTTGGAAATCGCTGTATTCAACTCAGATACACGTGGGTTCAGGCACAACGATTCCACATGCTTTTCTCACAACCTTTCCCTGCCACTAACATGAGGACGTTAGCAGCTCCTTCTACAGTCAAGCAGGATGCGGGAGGGTTGTGCCCTGTCCTTAGCTCTCACAGGGAAGCATGCCTTGAAGCCAGGTGTCAACTAGCTGCATTCTTATGGCAGGGTGAAGGTAGCAGTATTCTGAGACAGGAGGTTCCCAGATAACCACTCTAGTGCACCTGGAGATACCGTCCAGGTCTGCATTGTTAACTTGCGTCTCAGAGGCCTCTGGCAAAAGTCTCTGGTGAAGACGTGGGAAACTCACTCTGCAGGCAGTGTGGAACTGTGAGGGAC
This sequence comes from Canis lupus baileyi, assembly GCF_048164855.1. Classification (NCBI taxonomy): domain Eukaryota; kingdom Metazoa; phylum Chordata; class Mammalia; order Carnivora; family Canidae; genus Canis; species Canis lupus. Next base: position 515,751 of record NC_132868.1, on the reverse strand, counting down.
TGAGGGTGAGCTCAACTCTCAGAAGTAAGATGTTTTTGGACAAGGCGTTCAACTACCTACTCACGTATGGAACTTAGTATGTAGCACCAGTCTACCCCAGGAATTACTAGGAAATCGCTTGATTGAGCTTGGAGGCACTCGTCTTGTGTGCTGGGAGATTCCAGTTACCTCTCCCAACACTTGCGTCAAGCAGCGAGCCTAGGCCTTTTGGAAGCGAAAGGTAGCGGCAGGCACGATGTAGGGTTACAGGCCATGAGCTCAACTCTCAGAAGTGTGTATGCATGGGAGGCAGATGTCTGCTACCCACTCGGACATGGGAGTTGGAACCTAGCTACACTCCTATTGAAGAAGGATGTTGGAAATCGCTGTATTCAACTCAGATACACGGGAGTTCAGGCCCAATGCTTACACATGCTTTTCCCACAACCTATCCCAGCCACTAACATAAGGAGGTTAGCAGGTACGTCTACAGTCAGGCAGGATGCGGGAGGGTGCTGCCCTGTCCTCAGCTCTCACAGGGAAGCATGCCTAGAAGCCAGCTCTCAACTAGCTGCATTCTTATGACAGTGTGAAGGTAGCAGTATTCTGAGTAAGGAGGTTCCCAGATTACCACTCTCCTGCACCTGGAGATACCGTCCAGGTGTGCATTGTTAACTTGCGTCTCAGAGGCCTCTGGCAAAAGTCTCTGGTGAAGACGTGGGAAACTCACTCTGCAGGCAGTGTGGAACTGTGAGGGACTGAGGGTGAGCTCAACTCTCAGCAGTAAGATGATTTTGGTCAAGGCGTTCAGCTACCTTCTCACGTATGGAACTTAGTATGTAGCACCAGTCTACCCCAGGAATTACTGGGAAATCGCTGGATTGAGCTTGGAGGCACTAGTCTTGTGTGCCGGCAGATTCCAGTTACCTCTCCCAACACTTCGGTGAAGCAGCGAGCCTAGGCCTTTTGGAAGCGAAAGGTAGCTGCAGGCAGGAGGTAGGGTTACAGGCCATAAGCTCAACTCTCAGAAGTGGGTATGCATGGGAGGCAGATGTCTGCTACCCACTCGGACATGCGAGTGGGAACCTAGCTACACTCTGATGAAGAAGGACTTTGGAAATCGCTGTATTCAACTCAGATACACGTGGGTTCAGGCACAACGATTCCACATGCTTTTCTCACAACCTTTCCCTGCCACTAACATGAGGACGTTAGCAGCTCCTTCTACAGTCAAGCAGGATGCGGGAGGGTTGTGCCCTGTCCTTAGCTCTCACAGGGAAGCATGCCTTGAAGCCAGCTGTCAACTAGCTGCATTCTTATGGCAGGGTGAAGGTAGCAGTATTCTGAGACAGGAGGTTCCCAGATAACCACTCTACTGCACCTGGAGATACCGTCCAGGTCTGCATTGTTAACTTGCGTCTCAGAGGCCTCTGGCAAAAGTCTCTGGTGAAGACGTGGGAAACTCACTCTGCAGGCCGTGTCGAACTGTGAGGGACTGAGGGTGAGCTCAACTCTCAGAAGTAAGATGATTTTGGACAAGGCGTTCAACTACATACTCACGTATGGAACTTAGTATGTAGCACCAGTCTACCCCAGGAATTACTAGGAAATCGCTTGATTGAGCTTGGAGGCACTCGTCTTGTGTGCCGGGAGATTCCAGTTACCTCTCCCAACACTTGCGTCAAGCAGCGAGCCTAGGCCTTTGGAAGCGAAAGGTAGCGGCAGGCACGATGTAGGGTTACAGGCCATGAGCTCAACTCTCAGAAGTGTGTATGCATGGGAGGCAGATGTCTGCTACCCACTCGGACATGGGAGTTGGAACCTAGCTACACTCCTATTGAAGAAGGATGTTGGAAATCGCTGTATTCAACTCAGATACACGGGAGTTCAGGCCCAATGCTTACACATGCTTTTCCCACAACCTATCCCAGCCACTAACATAAGGAGGTTAGCAGGTACGTCTACAGTCAGGCAGGATGCGGGAGGGTGCTGCCCTGTCCTCAGCTCTCACAGGGAAGCATGCCTAGAAGCCAGCTCTCAACTAGCTGCATTCTTATGACAGTGTGAAGGTAGCAGTATTCTGAGTAAGGAGGTTCCCAGATTACCACTCTCCTGCACCTGGAGATACCGTCCAGGTCTGCATTGTTAACTTGCGTCTCAGAGGCCTCTGGCCAAAGTCTCTGGTGAAGACGTGGGAAACTCACTCTGCAGGCAGTGTGGAACTGTGAGGGACTGAGGGTGAGCTCAACTCTCAGCAGTAAGATGATTTTGGACAAGGCGTTCAGCTACCTTCTCACGTATGGAACTTAGTATGTAGCACCAGTCTACCCCAGGAATTACTGGGAAATCGCTGGATTGAGCTTGGAGGCACTAGTCTTGTGTGCCGGCAGATTCCAGTTACCTCTCCCAACACTTCGGTGAAGCAGCGAGCCTAGGCCTTTTGGAAGCGAAAGGTAGCTGCAGGCAGGAGGTAGGGTTACAGGCCATAAGCTCAACTCTCAGAAGTGGGTATGCATGGGAGGCAGATGTCTGCTACCCACTCGGACATGCGAGTGGGAACCTAGCTACACTCTGATGAAGAAGGACTTTGGAAATCGCTGTATTCAACTCAGATACACGTGGGTTCAGGCACAACGATTCCACATGCTTTTCTCACAACCTTTCCCTGCCACTAACATGAGGACGTTAGCAGCTCCTTCTACAGTCAAGCAGGATGCGGGAGGGTTGTGCCCTGTCCTTAGCTCTCACAGGGAAGCATGCCTTGAAGCCAGCTGTCAACTAGCTGCATTCTTATGGCAGGGTGAAGGTAGCAGTATTCTGAGACAGGAGGTTCCCAGATAACCACTCTACTGCACCTGGAGATACCGTCCAGGTCTGCATTGTTAACTTGCGTCTCAGAGGCCTCTGGCAAAAGTCTCTGGTGAAGACGTGGGAAACTCACTCTGCAGGCAGTGTGGAACTGTGAGGGACTGAGGGTGAGCTCAACTCTCAGAAGTTAGATGATTTTGGACAAGGCGTTCAACTACATACTCACGTATGGAACTTAGTATGTAGCACCAGTCTACCCCAGGAATTACTAGGAAATCGCTTGATTGAGCTTGGAGGCACTCGTCTTGTGTGCCGGGAGATTCCAGTTACCTCTCCCAACACTTGCGTCAAGCAGCGAGCCTAGGCCTTTGGAAGCGAAAGGTAGCGGCAGGCACGATGTAGGGTTACAGGCCATGAGCTCAACTCTCAGAAGTGTGTATGCATGGGAGGCAGATGTCTGCTACCCACTCGGACATGGGAGTTGGAACCTAGCTACACTCCTATTGAAGAAGGATGTTGGAAATCGCTGTATTCAACTCAGATACACGGGAGTTCAGGCCCAATGCTTACACATGCTTTTCCCACAACCTATCCCAGCCACTAACATAAGGAGGTTAGCAGGTACGTCTACAGTCAGGCAGGATGCGGGAGGGTGCTGCCCTGTCCTCAGCTCTCACAGGGAAGCATGCCTAGAAGCCAGCTCTCAACTAGCTGCATTCTTATGACAGTGTGAAGGTAGCAGTATTCTGAGTAAGGAGGTTCCCAGATTACCACTCTCCTGCACCTGGAGATACCGTCCAGGTCTGCATTGTTAACTTGCGTCTCAGAGGCCTCTGGCCAAAGTCTCTGGTGAAGACGTGGGAAACTCACTCTGCAGGCAGTGTGGAACTGTGAGGGACTGAGGGTGAGCTCAACTCTCAGCAGTAAGATGATTTTGGACAAGGCGTTCAGCTACCTTCTCACGTATGGAACTTAGTATGTAGCACCAGTCTACCCCAGGAATTACTGGGAAATCGCTGGATTGAGCTTGGAGGCACTAGTCTTGTGTGCCGGCAGATTCCAGTTACCTCTCCCAACACTTCGGTGAAGCAGCGAGCCTAGGCCTTTTGGAAGCGAAAGGTAGCTGCAGGCAGGAGGTAGGGTTACAGGCCATAAGCTCAACTCTCAGAAGTGGGTATGCATGGGAGGCAGATGTCTGCTACCCACTCGGACATGCGAGTGGGAACCTAGCTACACTCTGATGAAGAAGGACTTTGGAAATCGCTGTATTCAACTCAGATACACGTGGGTTCAGGCACAACGATTCCACATGCTTTTCTCACAACCTTTCCCTGCCACTAACATGAGGACGTTAGCAGCTCCTTCTACAGTCAAGCAGGATGCGGGAGGGTTGTGCCCTGTCCTTAGCTCTCACAGGGAAGCATGCCTTGAAGCCAGCTGTCAACTAGCTGCATTCTTATGGCAGGGTGAAGGTAGCAGTATTCTGAGACAGGAGGTTCCCAGATAACCACTCTACTGCACCTGGAGATACCGTCCAGGTCTGCATTGTTAACTTGCGTCTCAGAGGCCTCTGGCAAAAGTCTCTGGTGAAGACGTGGGAAACTCACTCTGCAGGCAGTGTGGAACTCTGAGGGACTGAGGGTGAGCTCAACTCTCAGAAGTAAGATGATTTTGGACAAGGCGTTCAACTACCTACTCACGTATGGAACTTAGTATGTAGCACCAGTCTACCCCAGGAATTACTAGGAAATCGCTTGATTGAGCTTGGAGGCACTCGTCTTGTGTGCCGGGAGATTCCAGTTACCTCTCCCAACACTTGCGTCAAGCAGCGAGCCTAGGCCTTTGGAAGCCAAAGGTAGCGGCAGGCACGATGTAGGGTTACAGGCCATGAGCTCAACTCTCAGAAGTGTGTATGCATGGGAGGCAGATGTCTGCTACCCACTCGGACATGGGAGTTGGAACCTAGCTACACTCCTATTGAAGAAGGATGTTGGAAATCGCTGTATTCAACTCAGATACACGGGAGTTCAGGCCCAATGCTTACACATGCTTTTCCCACAACCTATCCCAGCCACTAACATAAGGAGGTTAGCAGGTACGTCTACAGTCAGGCAGGATGCGGGAGGGTGCTGCCCTGTCCTCAGCTCTCACAGGGAAGCATGCCTAGAAGCCAGCTCTCAACTAGCTGCATTCTTATGACAGTGTGAAGGTAGCAGTATTCTGAGTAAGGAGGTTCCCAGATTACCACTCTCCTGCACCTGGAGATACCGTCCAGGTGTGCATTGTTAACTTGCGTCTCAGAGGCCTCTTGCAAAAGTCTCTGGTGAAGACGTGGGAAACTCACTCTGCAGGCAGTGTGGAACTGTGAGGGACTGAGGGTGAGCTCAACTCTCAGCAGTAAGATGATTTTGGACAAGGCGTTCAGCTACCTTCTCACATATGGAACTTAGTATGTAGCACCAGTCTACCCCAGGAATTAGTGGGAAATCGCTGGATTGAGCTTGGAGGCACTAGTCTTGTGTGCCGGCAGATTCCAGTTACCTCTCCCAACACTTCGGTGAAGCAGCGAGCCTAGGCCTTTTGGAAGCGAAAGGTAGCTGCAGGCAGGAGGTAGGGTTACAGGCCATAAGCTCAACTCTCAGAAGTGGGTATGCATGGGAGGCAGATGTCTGCTACCCACTCGGACATGCGAGTGGGAACCTAGCTACACTCTGATGAAGAAGGACTTTGGAAATCGCTGTATTCAACTCAGATACACGTGGGTTCAGGCACAACGATTCCACATGCTTTTCTCACAACCTTTCCCTGCCACTAACATGAGGACGTTAGCAGCTCCTTCTACAGTCAAGCAGGATGCGGGAGGGTTGTGCCCTGTCCTTAGCTCTCACAGGGAAGCATGCCTTGAAGCCAGCTGTCAACTAGCTGCATTCTTATGGCAGGGTGAAGGTAGCAGTATTCTGAGACAGGAGGTTCCCAGATAACCACTCTACTGCACCTGGAGATACCGTCCAGGTCTGCATTGTTAACTTGCGTCTCAGAGGCCTCTGGCAAAAGTCTCTGGTGAAGACGTGGGAAACTCACTCTGCAGGCAGTGTGGAACTGTGAGGGACTGAGGGTGAGCTCAACTCTCAGAAGTAAGATGATTTTGGACAAGGCGTTCAACTACCTACTCACGTATGGAACTTAGTATGTAGCACCAGTCTACCCCAGGAATTACTAGGAAATCGCTTGATTGAGCTTGGAGGCACTCGTCTTGTGTGCCGGGAGATTCCAGTTACCTCTCCCAACACTTGCGTCAAGCAGCGAGCCTAGGCCTTTGGAAGCGAAAGGTAGCGGCAGGCACGATGTAGGGTTACAGGCCATGAGCTCAACTCTCAGAAGTGTGTATGCATGGGAGGCAGATGTCTGCTACCCACTCGGACATGGGAGTTGGAACCTCGCTACACTCCTATTGAAGAAGGATGTTGGAAATCGCTGTATTCAACTCAGATACACGGGAGTTCAGGCCCAATGCTTACACATGCTTTTCCCACAACCTATCCCAGCCACTAACATAAGGAGGTTAGCAGGTACGTCTACAGTCAGGCAGGATGCGGGAGGGTGCTGCCCTGTCCTCAGCTCTCACAGGGAAGCATGCCTAGAAGCCAGCTCTCAACTAGCTGCATTCTTATGACAGTGTGAAGGTAGCAGTATTCTGAGTAAGGAGGTTCCCAGATTACCACTCTCCTGCACCTGGAGATACCGTCCAGGTCTGCATTGTTAACTTGCGTCTCAGAGGCCTCTGGCCAAAGTCTCTGGTGAAGACGTGGGAAACTCACTCTGCAGGCAGTGTGGAACTGTGAGGGACTGAGGGTGAGCTCAACTCTCAGCAGTAAGATGATTTTGGACAAGGCGTTCAGCTACCTTCTCACGTATGGAACTTAGTATGTAGCACCAGTCTACCCCAGGAATTACTGGGAAATCGCTGGATTGAGCTTGGAGGCACTAGTCTTGTGTGCAGGCAGATTCCAGTTACCTCTCCCAACACTTCGGTGAAGCAGCGAGCCTAGGCCTTTTGGAAGCGAAAGGTAGCTGCAGGCAGGAGGTAGGGTTACAGGCCATAAGCTCAACTCTCAGAAGTGGGTATGCATGGGAGGCAGATGTCTGCTACCCACTCGGACATGCGAGTGGGAACCTAGCTACACTCTGATGAAGAAGGACTTTGGAAATCGCTGTATTCAACTCAGATACACGTGGGTTCAGGCACAACGATTCCACATGCTTTTCTCACAACCTTTCCCTGCCACTAACATGAGGACGTTAGCAGCTCCTTCTACAGTCAAGCAGGATGCGGGAGGGTTGTGCCCTGTCCTTAGCTCTCACAGGGAAGCATGCCTTGAAGCCAGCTGTCAACTAGCTGCATTCTTATGGCAGGGTGAAGGTAGCAGTATTCTGAGACACGAGGTTCCCAGATAACCACTCTACTGCACCTGGAGATACCGTCCAGGTCTGCATTGTTAACTTGCGTCTCAGAGGCCTCTGGCAAAAGTCTCTGGTGAAGACGTGGGAAACTCACTCTGCAGGCAGTGTGGAACTGTGAGGGACTGAGGGTGAGCTCAACTCTCAGAAGTAAGATGATTTTGGACAAGGCGTTCAACTACCTACTCACGTATGGAACTTAGTATGTAGCACCAGTCTACACCAGGAATTACTAGGAAATCGCTTGATTGAGCTTGGAGGCACTCGTCTTGTGTGCCGGCAGATTCCAGTTACCTCTCCCAACACTTGCGTCAAGCAGCGAGCCTAGGCCTTTGGAAGCCAAAGGTAGCGGCAGGCACGATGTAGGGTTACACGCCATGAGCTCAACTCTCAGAAGTGTGTATGCATGGGAGGCAGATGTCTGCTACCCACTCGGACATGGGAGTTGGAACCTAGCTACACTCCTATTGAAGAAGGATGTTGGAAATCGCTGTATTCAACTCAGATACACGGGAGTTCAGGCCCAATGCTTACACATGCTTTTCCCACAACCTATCCCAGCCACTAACATAAGGAGGTTAGCAGGTACGTCTACAGTCAGGCAGGATGCGGGAGGGTGCTGCCCTGTCCTCAGCTCTCACAGGGAAGCATGCCTAGAAGCCAGCTCTCAACTAGCTGCATTCTTATGACAGTGTGAAGGTAGCAGTATTCTGAGTAAGGAGGTTCCCAGATTACCACTCTCCTGCACCTGGAGATACCGTCCAGGTGTGCATTGTTAACTTGCGTCTCAGAGGCCTCTGGCAAAAGTCTCTGGTGAAGACGTGGGAAACTCACTCTGCAGGCAGTGTGGAACTGTGAGGGACTGAGGGTGAGCTCAACTCTCAGCAGTAAGATGATTTTGGACAAGGCGTTCAGCTACCTTCTCACATATGGAACTTAGTATGTAGCACCAGTCTACCCCAGGAATTAGTGGGAAATCGCTGGATTGAGCTTGGAGGCACTAGTCTTGTGTGCCGGCAGATTCCAGTTACCTCTCCCAACACTTCGGTGAAGCAGCGAGCCTAGGCCTTTTGGAAGCGAAAGGTAGCTGCAGGCAGGAGGTAGGGTTACAGGCCATAAGCTCAACTCTCAGAAGTGGGTATGCATGGGAGGCAGATGTCTGCTACCCACTCGGACATGCGAGTGGGAACCTAGCTACACTCTGATGAAGAAGGACTTTGGAAATCGCTGTATTCAACTCAGATACACGTGGGTTCAGGCACAACGATTCCACATGCTTTTCTCACAACCTTTCCCTGCCACTAACATGAGGACGTTAGCAGCTCCTTCTACAGTCAAGCAGGATGCGGGAGGGTTGTGCCCTGTCCTTAGCTCTCACAGGGAAGCATGCCTTGAAGCCAGCTGTCAACTAGCTGCATTCTTATGGCAGGGTGAAGGTAGCAGTATTCTGAGACAGGAGGTTCCCAGATAACCACTCTACTGCACCTGGAGATACCGTCCAGGTCTGCATTGTTAACTTGCGTCTCAGAGGCCTCTGGCAAAAGTCTCTGGTGAAGACGTGGGAAACTCACTCTGCAGGCAGTGTGGAACTGTGAGGGACTGAGGGTGAGCTCAACTCTCAGAAGTAAGATGATTTTGGACAAGGCGTTCAACTACCTACTCACGTATGGAACTTAGTATGTAGCACCAGTCTACCCCAGGAATTACTAGGAAATCGCTTGATTGAGCTTGGAGGCACTCGTCTTGTGTGCCGGGAGATTCCAGTTACCTCTCCCAACACTTGCGTCAAGCAGCGAGCCTAGGCCTTTGGAAGCGAAAGGTAGCGGCAGGCACGATGTAGGGTTACAGGCCATGAGCTCAACTCTCAGAAGTGTGTATGCATGGGAGGCAGATGTCTGCTACCCACTCGGACATGGGAGTTGGAACCTAGCTACACTCCTATTGAAGAAGGATGTTGGAAATCGCTGTATTCAACTCAGATACACGGGAGTTCAGGCCCAATGCTTACACATGCTTTTCCCACAACCTATCCCAGCCACTAACATAAGGAGGTTAGCAGGTACGTCTACAGTCAGGCAGGATGCGGGAGGGTGCTGCCCTGTCCTCAGCTCTCACAGGGAAGCATGCCTAGAAGCCAGCTCTCAACTAGCTGCATTCTTATGACAGTGTGAAGGTAGCAGTATTCTGAGTAAGGAGGTTCCCAGATTACCACTCTCCTGCACCTGGAGATACCGTCCAGGTCTGCATTGTTAACTTGCGTCTCAGAGGCCTCTGGCCAAAGTCTCTGGTGAAGACGTGGGAAACTCACTCTGCAGGCAGTGTGGAACTGTGAGGGACTGAGGGTGAGCTCAACTCTCAGCAGTAAGATGATTTTGGACAAGGCGTTCAGCTACCTTCTCACGTATGGAACTTAGTATGTAGCACCAGTCTACCCCAGGAATTACTGGGAAATCGCTGGATTGAGCTTGGAGGCACTAGTCTTGTGTGCCGGCAGATTCCAGTTACCTCTCCCAACACTTCGGTGAAGCAGCGAGCCTAGGCCTTTTGGAAGCGAAAGGTAGCTGCAGGCAGGAGGTAGGGTTACAGGCCATAAGCTCAACTCTCAGAAGTGGGTATGCATGGGAGGCAGATGTCTGCTACCCACTCGGACATGCGAGTGGGAACCTAGCTACACTCTGATGAAGAAGGACTTTGGAAATCGCTGTATTCAACTCAGATACACGTGGGTTCAGGCACAACGATTCCACATGCTTTTCTCACAACCTTTCCCTGCCACTAACATGAGGACGTTAGCAGCTCCTTCTACAGTCAAGCAGGATGCGGGAGGGTTGTGCCCTGTCCTTAGCTCTCACAGGGAAGCATGCCTTGAAGCCAGCTGTCAACTAGCTGCATTCTTATGGCAGGGTGAAGGTAGCAGTATTCTGAGACAGGAGGTTCCCAGATAACCACTCTACTGCACCTGGAGATACCGTCCAGGTCTGCATTGTTAACTTGCGTCTCAGAGGCCTCTGGCCAAAGTCTCTGGTGAAGACGTGGGAAACTCACTCTGCAGGCAGTGTGGAACTGTGAGGGACTGAGGGTGAGCTCAACTCTCAGAAGTAAGATGATTTTGGACAAGGCGTTCAACTACCTACTCACGTATGGAACTTAGTATGTAGCACCAGTCTACCCCAGGAATTACTAGGAAATCGCTTGATTGAGCTTGGAGGCACTCGTCTTGTGTGCCGGGAGATTCCAGTTACCTCTCCCAACACTTGCGTCAAGCAGCGAGCCTAGGCCTTTGGAAGCCAAAGGTAGCGGCAGGCACGATGTAGGGTTACACGCCATGAGCTCAACTCTCAGAAGTGTGTATGCATGGGAGGCAGATGTCTGCTACCCACTCGGACATGGGAGTTGGAACCTAGCTACACTCCTATTGAAGAAGGATGTTGGAAATCGCTGTATTCAACTCAGATACACGGGAGTTCAGGCCCAATGCTTACACATGCTTTTCCCACAACCTATCCCAGCCACTAACATAAGGAGGTTAGCAGGTACGTCTACAGTCAGGCAGGATGCGGGAGGGTGCTGCCCTGTCCTCAGCTCTCACAGGGAAGCATGCCTAGAAGCCAGCTCTCAACTAGCTGCATTCTTATGACAGTGTGAAGGTAGCAGTATTCTGAGTAAGGAGGTTCCCAGATTACCACTCTCCTGCACCTGGAGATACCGTCCAGGTGTGCATTGTTAACTTGCGTCTCAGAGGCCTCTGGCAAAAGTCTCTGGTGAAGACGTGGGAAACTCACTCTGCAGGCAGTGTGGAACTGTGAGGGACTGAGGGTGAGCTCAACTCTCAGCAGTAAGATGATTTTGGACAAGGCGTTCAGCTACCTTCTCACATATGGAACTTAGTATGTAGCACCAGTCTACCCCAGGAATTACTGGGAAATCGCTGGATTGAGCTTGGAGGCACTAGTCTTGTGTGCCGGCAGATTCCAGTTACCTCTCCCAACACTTCGGTGAAGCAGCGAGCCTAGGCCTTTTGGAAGCGAAAGGTAGCTGCAGGCAGGAGGTAGGGTTACAGGCCATAAGCTCAACTCTCAGAAGTGGGTATGCATGGGAGGCAGATGTCTGCTACCCACTCGGACATGCGAGTGGGAACCTAGCTACACTCTGATGAAGAAGGACTTTGGAAATCGCTGTATTCAACTCAGATACACGTGGGTTCAGGCACAACGATTCCACATGCTTTTCTCACAACCTTTCCCTGCCACTAACATGAGGACGTTAGCAGCTCCTTCTACAGTCAAGCAGGATGCGGGAGGGTTGTGCCCTGTCCTTAGCTCTCACAGGGAAGCATGCCTTGAAGCCAGCTGTCAACTAGCTGCATTCTTATGGCAGGGTGAAGGTAGCAGTATTCTGAGACAGGAGGTTCCCAGATAACCACTCTACTGCACCTGGAGATACCGTCCAGGTCTGCATTGTTAACTTGCGTCTCAGAGGCCTCTGGCCAAAGTCTCTGGTGAAGACGTGGGAAACTCACTCTGCAGGCAGTGTGGAACTGTGAGGGACTGAGGGTGAGCTCAACTCTCAGAAGTAAGATGATTTTGGACAAGGCGTTCAACTACCTACTCACGTATGGAACTTAGTATGTAGCACCAGTCTACCCCAGGAATTACTAGGAAATCGCTTGATTGAGCTTGGAGGCACTCGTCTTGTGTGCCGGGAGATTCCAGTTACCTCTCCCAACACTTGCGTCAAGCAGCGAGCCTAGGCCTTTGGAAGCGAAAGGTAGCGGCAGGCACGATGTAGGGTTACAGGCCATGAGCTCAACTCTCAGAAGTGTGTATGCATGGGAGGCAGATGTCTGCTACCCACTCGGACATGGGAGTTGGAACCTCGCTACACTCCTATTGAAGAAGGATGTTGGAAATCGCTGTATTCAACTCAGATACACGGGAGTTCAGGCCCAATGCTTACACATGCTTTTCCCACAACCTATCCCAGCCACTAACATAAGGAGGTTAGCAGGTACGTCTACAGTCAGGCAGGATGCGGGAGGGTGCTGCCCTGTCCTCAGCTCTCACAGGGAAGCATGCCTAGAAGCCAGCTCTCAACTAGCTGCATTCTTATGACAGTGTGAAGGTAGCAGTATTCTGAGTAAGGAGGTTCCCAGATTACCACTCTCCTGCACCTGGAGATACCGTCCAGGTCTGCATTGTTAACTTGCGTCTCAGAGGCCTCTGGCCAAAGTCTCTGGTGAAGACGTGGGAAACTCACTCTGCAGGCAGTGTGGAACTGTGAGGGACTGAGGGTGAGCTCAACTCTCAGCAGTAAGATGATTTTGGACAAGGCGTTCAGCTACCTTCTCACGTATGGAACTTAGTATGTAGCACCAGTCTACCCCAGGAATTACTGGGAAATCGCTGGATTGAGCTTGGAGGCACTAGTCTTGTGTGCCGGCAGATTCCAGTTACCTCTCCCAACACTTCGGTGAAGCAGCGAGCCTAGGCCTTTTGGAAGCGAAAGGTAGCTGCAGGCAGGAGGTAGGGTTACAGGCCATAAGCTCAACTCTCAGAAGTGGGTATGCATGGGAGGCAGATGTCTGCTACCCACTCGGACATGCGAGTGGGAACCTAGCTACACTCTGATGAAGAAGGACTTTGGAAATCGCTGTATTCAACTCAGATACACGTGGGTTCAGGCACAACGATTCCACATGCTTTTCTCACAACCTTTCCCTGCCACTAACATGAGGACGTTAGCAGCTCCTTCTACAGTCAAGCAGGATGCGGGAGGGTTGTGCCCTGTCCTTAGCTCTCACAGGGAAGCATGCCTTGAAGCCAGCTGTCAACTAGCTGCATTCTTATGGCAGGGTGAAGGTAGCAGTATTCTGAGACAGGAGGTTCCCAGATAACCACTCTACTGCACCTGGAGATACCGTCCAGGTCTGCATTGTTAACTTGCGTCTCAGAGGCCTCTGGCAAAAGTCTCTGGTGAAGACGTGGGAAACTCACTCTGCAGGCAGTGTGGAACTCTGAGGGACTGAGGGTGAGCTCAACTCTCAGAAGTAAGATGATTTTGGACAAGGCGTTCAACTACCTACTCACGTATGGAACTTAGTATGTAGCACCAGTCTACCCCAGGAATTACTAGGAAATCGCTTGATTGAGCTTGGAGGCACTCGTCTTGTGTGCCGGGAGATTCCAGTTACCTCTCCCAACACTTGCGTCAAGCAGCGAGCCTAGGCCTTTGGAAGCCAAAGGTAGCGGCAGGCACGATGTAGGGTTACAGGCCATGAGCTCAACTCTCAGAAGTGTGTATGCATGGGAGGCAGATGTCTGCTACCCACTCGGACATGGGAGTTGGAACCTCGCTACACTCCTATTGAAGAAGGATGTTGGAAATCGCTGTATTCAACTCAGATACACGGGAGTTCAGGCCCAATGCTTACACATGCTTTTCCCACAACCTATCCCAGCCACTAACATAAGGAGGTTAGCAGGTACGTCTACAGTCAGGCAGGATGCGGGAGGGTGCTGCCCTGTCCTCAGCTCTCACAGGGAAGCATGCCTAGAAGCCAGCTCTCAACTAGCTGCATTCTTATGACAGTGTGAAGGTAGCAGTATTCTGAGTAAGGAGGTTCCCAGATTACCACTCTCCTGCACCTGGAGATACCGTCCAGGTGTGCATTGTTAACTTGCGTCTCAGAGGCCTCTGGCAAAAGTCTCTGGTGAAGACGTGGGAAACTCACTCTGCAGGCAGTGTGGAACTGTGAGGGACTGAGGGTGAGCTCAACTCTCAGCAGTAAGATGATTTTGGACAAGGCGTTCAGCTACCTTCTCACATATGGAACTTAGTATGTAGCACCAGTCTACCCCAGGAATTACTGGGAAATCGCTGGATTGAGCTTGGAGGCACTAGTCTTGTGTGCCGGCAGATTCCAGTTACCTCTCCCAACACTTCGGTGAAGCAGCGAGCCTAGGCCTTTTGGAAGCGAAAGGTAGCTGCAGGCAGGAGGTAGGGTTACAGGCCATAAGCTCAACTCTCAGAAGTGGGTATGCATGGGAGGCAGATGTCTGCTACCCACTCGGACATGCGAGTGGGAACCTAGCTACACTCTGATGAAGAAGGACTTTGGAAATCGCTGTATTCAACTCAGATACACGTGGGTTCAGGCACAACGATTCCACATGCTTTTCTCACAACCTTTCCCTGCCACTAACATGAGGACGTTAGCAGCTCCTTCTACAGTCAAGCAGGATGCGGGAGGGTTGTGCCCTGTCCTTAGCTCTCACAGGGAAGCATGCCTTGAAGCCAGCTGTCAACTAGCTGCATTCTTATGGCAGGGTGAAGGTAGCAGTATTCTGAGACAGGAGGTTCCCAGATAACCACTCTACTGCACCTGGAGATACCGTCCAGGTCTGCATTGTTAACTTGCGTCTCAGAGGCCTCTGGCCAAAGTCTCTGGTGAAGACGTGGGAAACTCACTCTGCAGGCAGTGTGGAACTGTGAGGGACTGAGGGTGAGCTCAACTCTCAGAAGTAAGATGATTTTGGACAAGGCGTTCAACTACCTACTCACGTATGGAACTTAGTATGTAGCACCAGTCTACCCCAGGAATTACTAGGAAATCGCTTGATTGAGCTTGGAGGCACTCGTCTTGTGTGCCGGGAGATTCCAGTTACCTCTCCCAACACTTGCGTCAAGCAGCGAGCCTAGGCCTTTGGAAGCCAAAGGTAGCGGCAGGCACGATGTAGGGTTACACGCCATGAGCTCAACTCTCAGAAGTGTGTATGCATGGGAGGCAGATGTCTGCTACCCACTCGGACATGGGAGTTGGAACCTCGCTACACTCCTATTGAAGAAGGATGTTGGAAATCGCTGTATTCAACTCAGATACACGGGAGTTCAGGCCCAATGCTTACACATGCTTTTCCCACAACCTATCCCAGCCACTAACATAAGGAGGTTAGCAGGTACGTCTACAGTCAGGCAGGATGCGGGAGGGTGCTGCCCTGTCCTCAGCTCTCACAGGGAAGCATGCCTAGAAGCCAGCTCTCAACTAGCTGCATTCTTATGACAGTGTGAAGGTAGCAGTATTCTGAGTAAGGAGGTTCCCAGATTACCACTCTCCTGCACCTGGAGATACCGTCCAGGTCTGCATTGTTAACTTGCGTCTCAGAGGCCTCTGGCCAAAGTCTCTGGTGAAGACGTGGGAAACTCACTCTGCAGGCAGTGTGGAACTGTGAGGGACTGAGGGTGAGCTCAACTCTCAGCAGTAAGATGATTTTGGACAAGGCGTTCAGCTACCTTCTCACGTATGGAACTTAGTATGTAGCACCAGTCTACCCCAGGAATTACTGGGAAATCGCTGGATTGAGCTTGGAGGCACTAGTCTTGTGTGCCGGCAGATTCCAGTTACCTCTCCCAACACTTCGGTGAAGCAGCGAGCCTAGGCCTTTTGGAAGCGAAAGGTAGCTGCAGGCAGGAGGTAGGGTTACAGGCCATAAGCTCAACTCTCAGAAGTGGGTATGCATGGGAGGCAGATGTCTGCTACCCACTCGGACATGCGAGTGGGAACCTAGCTACACTCTGATGAAGAAGGACTTTGGAAATCGCTGTATTCAACTCAGATACACGTGGGTTCAGGCACAACGATTCCACATGCTTTTCTCACAACCTTTCCCTGCCACTAACATGAGGACGTTAGCAGCTCCTTCTACAGTCAAGCAGGATGCGGGAGGGTTGTGCCCTGTCCTTAGCTCTCACAGGGAAGCATGCCTTGAAGCCAGCTGTCAACTAGCTGCATTCTTATGGCAGGGTGAAGGTAGCAGTATTCTGAGACAGGAGGTTCCCAGATAACCACTCTACTGCACCTGGAGATACCGTCCAGGTCTGCATTGTTAACTTGCGTCTCAGAGGCCTCTGGCCAAAGTCTCTGGTGAAGACGTGGGAAACTCACTCTGCAGGCAGTGTGGAACTGTGAGGGACTGAGGGTGAGCTCAACTCTCAGAAGTAAGATGATTTTGGACAAGGCGTTCAACTACCTACTCACGTATGGAACTTAGTATGTAGCACCAGTCTACCCCAGGAATTACTAGGAAATCGCTTGATTGAGCTTGGAGGCACTCGTCTTGTGTGCCGGGAGATTCCAGTTACCTCTCCCAACACTTGCGTCAAGCAGCGAGCCTAGGCCTTTGGAAGCCAAAGGTAGCGGCAGGCACGATGTAGGGTTACACGCCATGAGCTCAACTCTCAGAAGTGTGTATGCATGGGAGGCAGATGTCTGCTACCCACTCGGACATGGGAGTTGGAACCTAGCTACACTCCTATTGAAGAAGGATGTTGGAAATCGCTGTATTCAACTCAGATACACGGGAGTTCAGGCCCAATGCTTACACATGCTTTTCCCACAACCTATCCCAGCCACTAACATAAGGAGGTTAGCAGGTACGTCTACAGTCAGGCAGGATGCGGGAGGGTGCTGCCCTGTCCTCAGCTCTCACAGGGAAGCATGCCTAGAAGCCAGCTCTCAACTAGCTGCATTCTTATGACAGTGTGAAGGTAGCAGTATTCTGAGTAAGGAGGTTCCCAGATTACCACTCTCCTGCACCTGGAGATACCGTCCAGGTCTGCATTGTTAACTTGCGTCTCAGAGGCCTCTGGCAAAAGTCTCTGGTGAAGACGTGGGAAACTCACTCTGCAGGCAGTGTGGAACTGTGAGGGACTGAGGGTGAGCTCAACTCTCAGCAGTAAGATGATTTTGGACAAGGCGTTCAGCTACCTTCTCACGTATGGAACTTAGTATGTAGCACCAGTCTACCCCAGGAATTAGTGGGAAATCGCTGGATTGAGCTTGGAGGCACTAGTCTTGTGTGCCGGCAGATTCCAGTTACCTCTCCCAACACTTCGGTGAAGCAGCGAGCCTAGGCCTTTTGGAAGCGAAAGGTAGCTGCAGGCAGGAGGTAGGGTTACAGGCCATAAGCTCAACTCTCAGAAGTGGGTATGCATGGGAGGCAGATGTCTGCTACCCACTCGGACATGCGAGTGGGAACCTAGCTACACTCTGATGAAGAAGGACTTTGGAAATCGCTGTATTCAACTCAGATACACGTGGGTTCAGGCACAACGATTCCACATGCTTTTCTCACAACCTTTCCCTGCCACTAACATGAGGACGTTAGCAGCTCCTTCTACAGTCAAGCAGGATGCGGGAGGGTTGTGCCCTGTCCTTAGCTCTCACAGGGAAGCATGCCTTGAAGCCAGCTGTCAACTAGCTGCATTCTTATGGCAGGGTGAAGGTAGCAGTATTCTGAGACAGGAGGTTCCCAGATAACCACTCTACTGCACCTGGAGATACCGTCCAGGTCTGCATTGTTAACTTGCGTCTCAGAGGCCTCTGGCAAAAGTCTCTGGTGAAGACGTGGGAAACTCACTCTGCAGGCAGTGTGGAACTCTGAGGGACTGAGGGTGAGCTCAACTCTCAGAAGTAAGATGATTTTGGACAAGGCGTTCAACTACCTACTCACGTATGGAACTTAGTATGTAGCACCAGTCTACCCCAGGAATTACTAGGAAATCGCTTGATTGAGCTTGGAGGCACTCGTCTTGTGTGCCGGGAGATTCCAGTTACCTCTCCCAACACTTGCGTCAAGCAGCGAGCCTAGGCCTTTGGAAGCGAAAGGTAGCGGCAGGCACGATGTAGGGTTACAGGCCATGAGCTCAACTCTCAGAAGTGTGTATGCATGGGAGGCAGATGTCTGCTACCCACTCGGACATGGGAGTTGGAACCTCGCTACACTCCTATTGAAGAAGGATGTTGGAAATCGCTGTATTCAACTCAGATACACGGGAGTTCAGGCCCAATGCTTACACATGCTTTTCCCACAACCTATCCCAGCCACTAACATAAGGAGGTTAGCAGGTACGTCTACAGTCAGGCAGGATGCGGGAGGGTGCTGCCCTGTCCTCAGCTCTCACAGGGAAGCATGCCTAGAAGCCAGCTCTCAACTAGCTGCATTCTTATGACAGTGTGAAGGTAGCAGTATTCTGAGTAAGGAGGTTCCCAGATTACCACTCTCCTGCACCTGGAGATACCGTCCAGGTCTGCATTGTTAACTTGCGTCTCAGAGGCCTCTGGCAAAAGTCTCTGGTGAAGACGTGGGAAACTCACTCTGCAGGCAGTGTGGAACTGTGAGGGACTGAGGGTGAGCTCAACTCTCAGCAGTAAGATGATTTTGGACAAGGCGTTCAGCTACCTTCTCACGTATGGAACTTAGTATGTAGCACCAGTCTACCCCAGGAATTACTGGGAAATCGCTGGATTGAGCTTGGAGGCACTAGTCTTGTGTGCCGGCAGATTCCAGTTACCTCTCCCAACACTTCGGTGAAGCAGCGAGCCTAGGCCTTTTGGAAGCGAAAGGTAGCTGCAGGCAGGAGGTAGGGTTACAGGCCATAAGCTCAACTCTCAGAAGTGGGTATGCATGGGAGGCAGATGTCTGCTACCCACTCGGACATGCGAGTGGGAACCTAGCTACACTCTGATGAAGAAGGACTTTGGAAATCGCTGTATTCAACTCAGATACACGTGGGTTCAGGCACAACGATTCCACATGCTTTTCTCACAACCTTTCCCTGCCACTAACATGAGGACGTTAGCAGCTCCTTCTACAGTCAAGCAGGATGCGGGAGGGTTGTGCCCTGTCCTTAGCTCTCACAGGGAAGCATGCCTTGAAGCCAGCTGTCAACTAGCTGCATTCTTATGGCAGGGTGAAGGTAGCAGTATTCTGAGACAGGAGGTTCCCAGATAACCACTCTACTGCACCTGGAGATACCGTCCAGGTCTGCATTGTTAACTTGCGTCTCAGAGGCCTCTGGCAAAAGTCTCTGGTGAAGACGTGGGAAACTCACTCTGCAGGCAGTGTGGAACTGTGAGGGACTGAGGGTGAGCTCAACTCTCAGAAGTAAGATGATTTTGGACAAGGCGTTCAACTACCTACTCACGTATGGAACTTAGTATGTAGCACCAGTCTACCCCAGGAATTACTAGGAAATCGCTTGATTGAGCTTGGAGGCACTCGTCTTGTGTGCCGGGAGATTCCAGTTACCTCTCCCAACACTTGCGTCAAGCAGCGAGCCTAGGCCTTTGGAAGCGAAAGGTAGCGGCAGGCACGATGTAGGGTTACAGGCCATGAGCTCAACTCTCAGAAGTGTGTATGCATGGGAGGCAGATGTCTGCTACCCACTCGGACATGGGAGTTGGAACCTCGCTACACTCCTATTGAAGAAGGATGTTGGAAATCGCTGTATTCAACTCAGATACACGGGAGTTCAGGCCCAATGCTTACACATGCTTTTCCCACAACCTATCCCAGCCACTAACATAAGGAGGTTAGCAGGTACGTCTACAGTCAGGCAGGATGCGGGAGGGTGCTGCCCTGTCCTCAGCTCTCACAGGGAAGCATGCCTAGAAGCCAGCTCTCAACTAGCTGCATTCTTATGACAGTGTGAAGGTAGCAGTATTCTGAGTAAGGAGGTTCCCAGATTACCACTCTCCTGCACCTGGAGATACCGTCCAGGTCTGCATTGTTAACTTGCGTCTCAGAGGCCTCTGGCCAAAGTCTCTGGTGAAGACGTGGGAAACTCACTCTGCAGGCAGTGTGGAACTGTGAGGGACTGAGGGTGAGCTCAACTCTCAGCAGTAAGATGATTTTGGACAAGGCGTTCAGCTACCTTCTCACGTATGGAACTTAGTATGTAGCACCAGTCTACCCCAGGAATTACTGGGAAATCGCTGGATTGAGCTTGGAGGCACTAGTCTTGTGTGCCGGCAGATTCCAGTTACCTCTCCCAACACTTCGGTGAAGCAGCGAGCCTAGGCCTTTTGGAAGCGAAAGGTAGCTGCAGGCAGGAGGTAGGGTTACAGGCCATAAGCTCAACTCTCAGAAGTGGGTATGCATGGGAGGCAGATGTCTGCTACCCACTCGGACATGCGAGTGGGAACCTAGCTACACTCTGATGAAGAAGGACTTTGGAAATCGCTGTATTCAACTCAGATACACGTGGGTTCAGGCACAACGATTCCACATGCTTTTCTCACAACCTTTCCCTGCCACTAACATGAGGACGTTAGCAGCTCCTTCTACAGTCAAGCAGGATGCGGGAGGGTTGTGCCCTGTCCTTAGCTCTCACAGGGAAGCATGCCTTGAAGCCAGCTGTCAACTAGCTGCATTCTTATGGCAGGGTGAAGGTAGCAGTATTCTGAGACAGGAGGTTCCCAGATAACCACTCTACTGCACCTGGAGATACCGTCCAGGTCTGCATTGTTAACTTGCGTCTCAGAGGCCTCTGGCCAAAGTCTCTGGTGAAGACGTGGGAAACTCACTCTGCAGGCAGTGTGGAACTGTGAGGGACTGAGGGTGAGCTCAACTCTCAGAAGTAAGATGATTTTGGACAAGGCGTTCAACTACCTACTCACGTATGGAACTTAGTATGTAGCACCAGTCTACCCCAGGAATTACTAGGAAATCGCTTGATTGAGCTTGGAGGCACTCGTCTTGTGTGCCGGGAGATTCCAGTTACCTCTCCCAACACTTGCGTCAAGCAGCGAGCCTAGGCCTTTGGAAGCCAAAGGTAGCGGCAGGCACGATGTAGGGTTACACGCCATGAGCTCAACTCTCAGAAGTGTGTATGCATGGGAGGCAGATGTCTGCTACCCACTCGGACATGGGAGTTGGAACCTAGCTACACTCCTATTGAAGAAGGATGTTGGAAATCGCTGTATTCAACTCAGATACACGGGAGTTCAGGCCCAATGCTTACACATGCTTTTCCCACAACCTATCCCAGCCACTAACATAAGGAGGTTAGCAGGTACGTCTACAGTCAGGCAGGATGCGGGAGGGTGCTGCCCTGTCCTCAGCTCTCACAGGGAAGCATGCCTAGAAGCCAGCTCTCAACTAGCTGCATTCTTATGACAGTGTGAAGGTAGCAGTATTCTGAGTAAGGAGGTTCCCAGATTACCACTCTCCTGCACCTGGAGATACCGTCCAGGTGTGCATTGTTAACTTGCGTCTCAGAGGCCTCTGGCAAAAGTCTCTGGTGAAGACGTGGGAAACTCACTCTGCAGGCAGTGTGGAACTGTGAGGGACTGAGGGTGAGCTCAACTCTCAGCAGTAAGATGATTTTGGACAAGGCGTTCAGCTACCTTCTCACATATGGAACTTAGTATGTAGCACCAGTCTACCCCAGGAATTAGTGGGAAATCGCTGGATTGAGCTTGGAGGCACTAGTCTTGTGTGCCGGCAGATTCCAGTTACCTCTCCCAACACTTCGGTGAAGCAGCGAGCCTAGGCCTTTTGGAAGCGAAAGGTAGCTGCAGGCAGGAGGTAGGGTTACAGGCCATAAGCTCAACTCTCAGAAGTGGGTATGCATGGGAGGCAGATGTCTGCTACCCACTCGGACATGCGAGTGGGAACCTAGCTACACTCTGATGAAGAAGGACTTTGGAAATCGCTGTATTCAACTCAGATACACGTGGGTTCAGGCACAACGATTCCACATGCTTTTCTCACAACCTTTCCCTGCCACTAACATGAGGACGTTAGCAGCTCCTTCTACAGTCAAGCAGGATGCGGGAGGGTTGTGCCCTGTCCTTAGCTCTCACAGGGAAGCATGCCTTGAAGCCAGCTGTCAACTAGCTGCATTCTTATGGCAGGGTGAAGGTAGCAGTATTCTGAGACAGGAGGTTCCCAGATAACCACTCTACTGCACCTGGAGATACCGTCCAGGTCTGCATTGTTAACTTGCGTCTCAGAGGCCTCTGGCAAAAGTCTCTGGTGAAGACGTGGGAAACTCACTCTGCAGGCAGTGTGGAACTGTGAGGGACTGAGGGTGAGCTCAACTCTCAGAAGTAAGATGATTTTGGACAAGGCGTTCAACTACCTACTCACGTATGGAACTTAGTATGTAGCACCAGTCTACCCCAGGAATTACTAGGAAATCGCTTGATTGAGCTTGGAGGCACTCGTCTTGTGTGCCGGGAGATTCCAGTTACCTCTCCCAACACTTGCGTCAAGCAGCGAGCCTAGGCCTTTGGAAGCGAAAGGTAGCGGCAGGCACGATGTAGGGTTACAGGCCATGAGCTCAACTCTCAGAAGTGTGTATGCATGGGAGGCAGATGTCTGCTACCCACTCGGACATGGGAGTTGGAACCTCGCTACACTCCTATTGAAGAAGGATGTTGGAAATCGCTGTATTCAACTCAGATACACGGGAGTTCAGGCCCAATGCTTACACATGCTTTTCCCACAACCTATCCCAGCCACTAACATAAGGAGGTTAGCAGGTACGTCTACAGTCAGGCAGGATGCGGGAGGGTGCTGCCCTGTCCTCAGCTCTCACAGGGAAGCATGCCTAGAAGCCAGCTCTCAACTAGCTGCATTCTTATGACAGTGTGAAGGTAGCAGTATTCTGAGTAAGGAGGTTCCCAGATTACCACTCTCCTGCACCTGGAGATACCGTCCAGGTGTGCATTGTTAACTTGCGTCTCAGAGGCCTCTGGCAAAAGTCTCTGGTGAAGACGTGGGAAACTCACTCTGCAGGCAGTGTGGAACTGTGAGGGACTGAGGGTGAGCTCAACTCTCAGCAGTAAGATGATTTTGGACAAGGCGTTCAGCTACCTTCTCACATATGGAACTTAGTATGTAGCACCAGTCTACCCCAGGAATTACTGGGAAATCGCTGGATTGAGCTTGGAGGCACTAGTCTTGTGTGCCGGCAGATTCCAGTTACCTCTCCCAACACTTTGGTGAAGCAGCGAGCCTAGGCCTTTTGGAAGCGAAAGGTAGCTGCAGGCAGGAGGTAGGGTTACAGGCCATAAGCTCAACTCTCAGAAGTGGGTATGCATGGGAGGCAGATGTCTGCTACCCACTCGGACATGCGAGTGGGAACCTAGCTACACTCTGATGAAGAAGGACTTTGGAAATCGCTGTATTCAACTCAGATACACGTGGGTTCAGGCACAACGATTCCACATGCTTTTCTCACAACCTTTCCCTGCCACTAACATGAGGACGTTAGCAGCTCCTTCTACAGTCAAGCAGGATGCGGGAGGGTTGTGCCCTGTCCTTAGCTCTCACAGGGAAGCATGCCTTGAAGCCAGGTGTCAACTAGCTGCATTCTTATGGCAGGGTGAAGGTAGCAGTATTCTGAGACAGGAGGTTCCCAGATAACCACTCTACTGCACCTGGAGATACCGTCCAGGTCTGCATTGTTAACTTGCGTCTCAGAGGCCTCTGGCAAAAGTCTCTGGTGAAGACGTGGGAAACTCACTCTGCAGGCAGTGTGGAACTGTGAGGGACTGAGGGTGAGCTCAACTCTCAGAAGTAAGATGATTTTGGACAAGGCGTTCAACTACCTACTCACATATGGAACTTAGTATGTAGCACCAGTCTACCCCAGGAATTACTAGGAAATCGCTTGATTGAGCTTGGAGGCACTCGTCTTGTGTGCCGGGAGATTCCAGTTACCTCTCCCAACACTTGCGTCAAGCAGCGAGCCTAGGCCTTTTGGAAGCGAAAGGTAGCGGCAGGCACGATGTAGGGTTACAGGCCATGAGCTCAACTCTCAGAAGTGTGTATGCATGGGAGGCAGATGTCTGCTACCCACTCGGACATGGGAGTTGGAACCTCGCTACACTCCTATTGAAGAAGGATGTTGGAAATCGCTGTATTCAACTCAGATACACGGGAGTTCAGGCCCAATGCTTACACATGCTTTTCCCACAACCTATCCCAGCCACTAACATAAGGAGGTTAGCAGGTACGTCTACAGTCAGGCAGGATGCGGGAGGGTGCTGCCCTGTCCTCAGCTCTCACAGGGAAGCATGCCTAGAAGCCAGCTCTCAACTAGCTGCATTCTTATGACAGTGTGAAGGTAGCAGTATTCTGAGTAAGGAGGTTCCCAGATTACCACTCTCCTGCACCTGGAGATACCGTCCAGGTGTGCATTGTTAACTTGCGTCTCAGAGGCCTCTGGCAAAAGTCTCTGGTGAAGACGTGGGAAACTCACTCTGCAGGCAGTGTGGAACTGTGAGGGACTGAGGGTGAGCTCAACTCTCAGCAGTAAGATGATTTTGGACAAGGCGTTCAGCTACCTTCTCACATATGGAACTTAGTATGTAGCACCAGTCTACCCCAGGAATTAGTGGGAAATCGCTGGATTGAGCTTGGAGGCACTAGTCTTGTGTGCCGGCAGATTCCAGTTACCTCTCCCAACACTTCGGTGAAGCAGCGAGCCTAGGCCTTTTGGAAGCGAAAGGTAGCTGCAGGCAGGAGGTAGGGTTACAGGCCATAAGCTCAACTCTCAGAAGTGGGTATGCATGGGAGGCAGATGTCTGCTACCCACTCGGACATGCGAGTGGGAACCTAGCTACACTCTGATGAAGAAGGACTTTGGAAATCGCTGTATTCAACTCAGATACACGTGGGTTCAGGCACAACGATTCCACATGCTTTTCTCACAACCTTTCCCTGCCACTAACATGAGGACGTTAGCAGCTCCTTCTACAGTCAAGCAGGATGCGGGAGGGTTGTGCCCTGTCCTTAGCTCTCACAGGGAAGCATGCCTTGAAGCCAGGTGTCAACTAGCTGCATTCTTATGGCAGGGTGAAGGTAGCAGTATTCTGAGACAGGAGGTTCCCAGATAACCACTCTACTGCACCTGGAGATACCGTCCAGGTCTGCATTGTTAACTTGCGTCTCAGAGGCCTCTGGCAAAAGTCTCTGGTGAAGACGTGGGAAACTCACTCTGCAGGCAGTGTGGAACTGTGAGGGACTGAGGGTGAGCTCAACTCTCAGAAGTAAGATGATTTTGGACAAGGCGTTCAACTACCTACTCACGTATGGAACTTAGTATGTAGCACCAGTCTACCCCAGGAATTACTAGGAAATCGCTTGATTGAGCTTGGAGGCACTCGTCTTGTGTGCCGGGAGATTCCAGTTACCTCTCCCAACACTTGCGTCAAGCAGCGAGCCTAGGCCTTTGGAAGCGAAAGGTAGCGGCAGGCACGATGTAGGGTTACAGGCCATGAGCTCAACTCTCAGAAGTGTGTATGCATGGGAGGCAGATGTCTGCTACCCACTCGGACATGGGAGTTGGAACCTCGCTACACTCCTATTGAAGAAGGATGTTGGAAATCGCTGTATTCAACTCAGATACACGGGAGTTCAGGCCCAATGCTTACACATGCTTTTCCCACAACCTATCCCAGCCACTAACATAAGGAGGTTAGCAGGTACGTCTACAGTCAGGCAGGATGCGGGAGGGTGCTGCCCTGTCCTCAGCTCTCACAGGGAAGCATGCCTAGAAGCCAGCTCTCAACTAGCTGCATTCTTATGACAGTGTCAAGGTAGCAGTATTCTGAGTAAGGAGGTTCCCAGATTACCACTCTCCTGCACCTGGAGATACCGTCCAGGTGTGCATTGTTAACTTGCGTCTCAGAGGCCTCTGGCAAAAGTCTCTGGTGAAGACGTGGGAAACTCACTCTGCAGGCAGTGTGGAACTGTGAGGGACTGAGGGTGAGCTCAACTCTCAGCAGGAAGATGATTTTGGACAAGGCGTTCAGCTACCTTCTCACGTACGGAACTTAGTATGTAGCACCAGTCTACCCCAGGAATTACTGGGAAATCGCTGGATTGAGCTTGGAGGCACTAGTCTTGTGTGCCGGCAGATTCCAGTTACCTCTCCCAACACTTCGGTGAAGCAGCGAGCCTAGGCCTTTTGGAAGCGAAAGGTAGCTGCAGGCAGGAGGTAGGGTTACAGGCCATAAGCTCAACTCTCAGAAGTGGGTATGCATGGGAGGCAGATGTCTGCTACCCACTCGGACATGCGAGTGGGAACCTAGCTACACTCTGATGAAGAAGGACTTTGGAAATCGCTGTATTCAACTCAGATACACGTGGGTTCAGGCACAACGATTCCACATGCTTTTCTCACAACCTTTCCCTGCCACTAACATGAGGACGTTAGCAGCTCCTTCTACAGTCAAGCAGGATGCGGGAGGGTTGTGCCCTGTCCTTAGCTCTCACAGGGAAGCATGCCTTGAAGCCAGGTGTCAACTAGCTGCATTCTTATGGCAGGGTGAAGGTAGCAGTATTCTGAGACAGGAGGTTCCCAGATAACCACTCTACTGCACCTGGAGATACCGTCCAGGTCTGCATTGTTAACTTGCGTCTCAGAGGCCTCTGGCAAAAGTCTCTGGTGAAGACGTGGGAAACTCACTCTGCAGGCAGTTGGAACTGTGAGGGACTGAGGGTGAGCTCAACTCTCAGAAGTAAGATGATTTTGGACAAGGCGTTCAACTACCTACTCACGTATGGAACTTAGTATGTAGCACCAGTCTACCCCAGGAATTACTAGGAAATCGCTTGATTGAGCTTGGAGGCACTCGTCTTGTGTGCCGGGAGATTCCAGTTACCTCTCCCAACACTTGCGTCAAGCAGCGAGCCTAGGCCTTTGGAAGCGAAAGGTAGCGGCAGGCACGATGTAGGGTTACAGGCCATAAGCTCAACTCTCAGAAGTGTGTATGCATGGGAGGCAGATGTCTGCTACCCACTCGGACATGCGAGTGGGAACCTAGCTACACTCTGATGAAGAAGGACTTTGGAAATCGCTGTATTCAACTCAGATACACGTGGGTTCAGGCACAACGATTCCACATGCTTTTCTCACAACCTTTCCCTGCCACTAACATGAGGACGTTAGCAGCTCCTTCTACAGTCAAGCAGGATGCGGGAGGGTTGTGCCCTGTCCTTAGCTCTCACAGGGAAGCATGCCTTGAAGCCAGCTGTCAACTAGCTGCATTCTTATGGCAGGGTGAAGGTAGCAGTATTCTGAGACAGGAGGTTCCCAGATAACCACTCTACTGCACCTGGAGATACCGTCCAGGTCTGCATTGTTAACTTGCGTCTCAGAGGCCTCTGGCAAAAGTCTCTGGTGAAGACGTGTGAAACTCACTCTGCAGGCAGTGTGGAACTGTGAGGGACTGAGGGTGAGCTCAACTCTCAGAAGTAAGATGATTTTGGACAAGGCGTTCAACTACCTACTCACGTATGGAACTTAGTATGTAGCACCAGTCTACCCCAGGAATTACTAGGAAATCGCTTGATTGAGCTTGGAGGCACTCGTCTTGTGTGCCGGGAGATTCCAGTTACCTCTCCCAACACTTGCGTCAAGCAGCGAGCCTAGGCCTTTGGAAGCGAAAGGTAGCGGCAGGCACGATGTAGGGTTACAGGCCATGAGCTCAACTCTCAGAAGTGTGTATGCATGGGAGGCAGATGTCTGCTACCCACTCGGACATGGGAGTTGGAACCTCGCTACACTCCTATTGAAGAAGGATGTTGGAAATCGCTGTATTCAACTCAGATACACGGGAGTTCAGGCCCAATGCTTACACATGCTTTTCCCACAACCTATCCCAGCCACTAACATAAGGAGGTTAGCAGGTACGTCTACAGTCAGGCAGGATGCGGGAGGGTGCTGCCCTGTCCTCAGCTCTCACAGGGAAGCATGCCTAGAAGCCAGCTCTCAACTAGCTGCATTCTTATGACAGTGTGAAGGTAGCAGTATTCTGAGTAAGGAGGTTCCCAGATTACCACTCTCCTGCACCTGGAGATACCGTCCAGGTGTGCATTGTTAACTTGCGTCTCAGAGGCCTCTGGCAAAAGTCTCTGGTGAAGACGTGGGAAACTCACTCTGCAGGCAGTGTGGAACTGTGAGGGACTGAGGGTGAGCTCAACTCTCAGCAGGAAGATGATTTTGGACAAGGCGTTCAGCTACCTTCTCACGTACGGAACTTAGTATGTAGCAACAGTCTACCCCAGGAATTACTGGGAAATCGCTGGATTGAGCTTGGAGGCACTAGTCTTGTGTGCCGGCAGATTCCAGTTACCTCTCCCAACACTTCGGTGAAGCAGCGAGCCTAGGCCTTTTGGAAGCGAAAGGTAGCTGCAGGCAGGAGGTAGGGTTACAGGCCATAAGCTCAACTCTCAGAAGTGGGTATGCATGGGAGGCAGATGTCTGCTACCCACTCGGACATGCGAGTGGGAACCTAGCTACACTCTGATGAAGAAGGACTTTGGAAATCGCTGTATTCAACTCAGATACACGTGGGTTCAGGCACAACGATTCCACATGCTTTTCTCACAACCTTTCCCTGCCACTAACATGAGGACGTTAGCAGCTCCTTCTACAGTCAAGCAGGATGCGGGAGGGTTGTGCCCTGTCCTTAGCTCTCACAGGGAAGCATGCCTTGAAGCCAGCTGTCAACTAGCTGCATTCTTATGGCAGGGTGAAGGTAGCAGTATTCTGAGACAGGAGGTTCCCAGATAACCACTCTACTGCACCTGGAGATACCGTCCAGGTCTGCATTGTTAACTTGCGTCTCAGAGGCCTCTGGCAAAAGTCTCTGGTGAAGACGTGGGAAACTCACTCTGCAGGCAGTGTGGAACTGTGAGGGACTGAGGGTGAGCTCAACTCTCAGAAGTAAGATGATTTTGGACAAGGCGTTCAACTACATACTCACGTATGGAACTTAGTATGTAGCACCAGTCTACCCCAGGAATTACTAGGAAATCGCTTGATTGAGCTTGGAGGCACTCGTCTTGTGTGCCGGGAGATTCCAGTTACCTCTCCCAACACTTGCGTCAAGCAGCGAGCCTAGGCCTTTGGAAGCGAAAGGTAGCGGCAGGCACGATGTAGGGTTACAGGCCATGAGCTCAACTCTCAGAAGTGTGTATGCATGGGAGGCAGATGTCTGCTACCCACTCGGACATGGGAGTTGGAACCTCGCTACACTCCTATTGAAGAAGGATGTTGGAAATCGCTGTATTCAACTCAGATACACGGGAGTTCAGGCCCAATGCTTACACATGCTTTTCCCACAACCTATCCCAGCCATTAACATAAGGAGGTTAGCAGGTACGTCTACAGTCAGGCAGGATGCGGGAGGGTGCTGCACTGTCCTCAGCTCTCACAGGGAAGCATGCCTAGAAGCCAGCTCTCAACTAGCTGCATTCTTATGACAGTGTCAAGGTAGCAGTATTCTGAGTAAGGAGGTTCCCAGATTACCACTCTCCTGCACCTGGAGATACCGTCCAGGTGTGCATTGTTAACTTGCGTCTCAGAGGCCTCTGGCAAAAGTCTCTGGTGAAGACGTGGGAAACTCACTCTGCAGGCAGTGTGGAACTGTGAGGGACTGAGGGTGAGCTCAACTCTCAGCAGGAAGATGATTTTGGACAAGGCGTTCAGCTACCTTCTCACGTATGGAACTTAGTATGTAGCACCAGTCTACCCCAGGAATTACTGGGAAATCGCTGGATTGAGCTTGGAGGCACTAGTCTTGTGTGCCGGCAGATTCCAGTTACCTCTCCCAACACTTCGGTGAAGCAGCGAGCCTAGGCCTTTTGGAAGCGAAAGGTAGCTGCAGGCAGGAGGTAGGGTTACAGGCCATAAGCTCAACTCTCAGAAGTGGGTATGCATGGGAGGCAGATGTCTGCTACCCACTCGGACATGCGAGTGGGAACCTAGCTACACTCTGATGAAGAAGGACTTTGGAAATCGCTGTATTCAACTCAGATACACGTGGGTTCAGGCACAACGATTCCACATGCTTTTCTCACAACCTTTCCCTGCCACTAACATGAGGACGTTAGCAGCTCCTTCTACAGTCAAGCAGGATGCGGGAGGGTTGTGCCCTGTCCTTAGCTCTCACAGGGAAGGATGCCTTGAAGCCAGCTGTCAACTAGCTGCATTCTTATGGCAGGGTGAAGGTAGCAGTATTCTGAGACAGGAGGTTCCCAGATTACCACTCTACTGCACCTGGAGATACCGTCCAGGTCTGCATTGTTAACTTGCGTCTCAGAGGCCTCTGGCAAAAGTCTCTGATGAAGACGTGGGAAACTCACTCTGCAGGCAGTGTGGAACTGTGAGGGACTGAGGGTGAGCTCAACTCTCAGAAGTAAGTTGTTTTTGGACAAGGCGTTCAACTACCTACTCACGTATGGAACTTAGTATGTAGCACCAGTCTACCCCAGGAATTACTAGGAAATCGCTTGATTGAGCTTGGAGGCACTCGTCTTGTGTGCCGGGAGATTCCAGTTACCTCTCCCAACACTTGCGTCAAGCAGCGAGCCTAGGCCTTTGGAAGCGAAAGGTAGCGGCAGGCACGATGTAGGGTTACAGGCCATGAGCTCAACTCTCAGAAGTGTGTATGCATGGGAGGCAGATGTCTGCTACCCACTCGGACATGGGAGTTGGAACCTCGCTACACTCCTATTGAAGAAGGATGTTGGAAATCGCTGTATTCAACTCAGATACACGGGAGTTCAGGCCCAATGCTTACACATGCTTTTCCCACAACCTATCCCAGCCACTAACATAAGGAGGTTAGCAGGTACGTCTACAGTCAGGCAGGATGCGGGAGGGTGCTGCCCTGTCCTCAGCTCTCACAGGGAAGCATGCCTAGAAGCCAGCTCTCAACTAGCTGCATTCTTATGACAGTGTCAAGGTAGCAGTATTCTGAGTAAGGAGGTTCCCAGATTACCACTCTCCTGCACCTGGAGATACCGTCCAGGTGTGCATTGTTAACTTGCGTCTCAGAGGCCTCTGGCAAAAGTCTCTGGTGAAGACGTGGGAAACTCACTCTGCAGGCAGTGTGGAACTGTGAGGGACTGAGGGTGAGCTCAACTCTCAGCAGGAAGATGATTTTGGACAAGGCGTTCAGCTACCTTCTCACGTACGGAACTTAGTATGTAGCACCAGTCTACCCCAGGAATTACTGGGAAATCGCTGGATTGAGCTTGGAGGCACTAGTCTTGTGTGCCGGCAGATTCCAGTTACCTCTCCCAACACTTCGGTGAAGCAGCGAGCCTAGGCCTTTTGGAAGCGAAAGGTAGCTGCAGGCAGGAGGTAGGGTTACAGGCCATAAGCTCAACTCTCAGAAGTGGGTATGCATGGGAGGCAGATGTCTGCTACCCACTCGGACATGCGAGTGGGAACCTAGCTACACTCTGATGAAGAAGGACTTTGGAAATCGCTGTATTCAACTCAGATACACGTGGGTTCAGGCACAACGATTCCACATGCTTTTCTCACAACCTTTCCCTGCCACTAACATGAGGACGTTAGCAGCTCCTTCTACAGTCAAGCAGGATGCGGGAGGGTTGTGCCCTGTCCTTAGCTCTCACAGGGAAGCATGCCTTGAAGCCAGGTGTCAACTAGCTGCATTCTTATGGCAGGGTGAAGGTAGCAGTATTCTGAGACAGGAGGTTCCCAGATAACCACTCTACTGCACCTGGAGATACCGTCCAGGTCTGCATTGTTAACTTGCGTCTCAGAGGCCTCTGGCAAAAGTCTCTGGTGAAGACGTGGGAAACTCACTCTGCAGGCAGTGTGGAACTGTGAGGGACTGAGGGTGAGCTCAACTCTCAGAAGTAAGATGATTTTGGACAAGGCGTTCAACTACCTACTCACGTATGGAACTTAGTATGTAGCACCAGTCTACCCCAGGAATTACTAGGAAATCGCTTGATTGAGCTTGGAGGCACTCGTCTTGTGTGCCGGGAGATTCCAGTTACCTCTCCCAACACTTGCGTCAAGCAGCGAGCCTAGGCCTTTGGAAGCGAAAGGTAGCGGCAGGCACGATGTAGGGTTACAGGCCATGAGCTCAACTCTCAGAAGTGTGTATGCATGGGAGGCAGATGTCTGCTACCCACTCGGACATGCGAGTGGGAACCTAGCTACACTCTGATGAAGAAGGACTTTGGAAATCGCTGTATTCAACTCAGATACACGTGGGTTCAGGCACAACGATTCCACATGCTTTTCTCACAACCTTTCCCTGCCACTAACATGAGGACGTTAGCAGCTCCTTCTACAGTCAAGCAGGATGCGGGAGGGTTGTGCCCTGTCCTTAGCTCTCACAGGGAAGCATGCCTTGAAGCCAGCTGTCAACTAGCTGCATTCTTATGGCAGGGTGAAGGTAGCAGTATTCTGAGACAGGAGGTTCCCAGATAACCACTCTACTGCACCTGGAGATACCGTCCAGGTCTGCATTGTTAACTTGCGTCTCAGAGGCCTCTGGCAAAAGTCTCTGGTGAAGACGTGTGAAACTCACTCTGCAGGCAGTGTGGAACTGTGAGGGACTGAGGGTGAGCTCAACTCTCAGAAGTAAGATGATTTTGGACAAGGCGTTCAACTACCTACTCACGTATGGAACTTAGTATGTAGCACCAGTCTACCCCAGGAATTACTAGGAAATCGCTTGATTGAGCTTGGAGGCACTCGTCTTGTGTGCCGGGAGATTCCAGTTACCTCTCCCAACACTTGCGTCAAGCAGCGAGCCTAGGCCTTTGGAAGCGAAAGGTAGCGGCAGGCACGATGTAGGGTTACAGGCCATGAGCTCAACTCTCAGAAGTGTGTATGCATGGGAGGCAGATGTCTGCTACCCACTCGGACATGGGAGTTGGAACCTCGCTACACTCCTATTGAAGAAGGATGTTGGAAATCGCTGTATTCAACTCAGATACACGGGAGTTCAGGCCCAATGCTTACACATGCTTTTCCCACAACCTATCCCAGCCACTAACATAAGGAAGTTAGCAGGTACGTCTACAGTCAGGCAGGATGCGGGAGGGTGCTGCCCTGTCCTCAGCTCTCACAGGGAAGCATGCCTAGAAGCCAGCTCTCAACTAGCTGCATTCTTATGACAGTGTGAAGGTAGCAGTATTCTGAGTAAGGAGGTTCCCAGATTACCACTCTCCTGCACCTGGAGATACCGTCCAGGTGTGCATTGTTAACTTGCGTCTCAGAGGCCTCTGGCAAAAGTCTCTGGTGAAGACGTGGGAAACTCACTCTGCAGGCAGTGTGGAACTGTGAGGGACTGAGGGTGAGCTCAACTCTCAGCAGGAAGATGATTTTGGACAAGGCGTTCAGCTACCTTCTCACGTACGGAACTTAGTATGTAGCAACAGTCTACCCCAGGAATTACTGGGAAATCGCTGGATTGAGCTTGGAGGCACTAGTCTTGTGTGCCGGCAGATTCCAGTTACCTCTCCCAACACTTCGGTGAAGCAGCGAGCCTAGGCCTTTTGGAAGCGAAAGGTAGCTGCAGGCAGGAGGTAGGGTTACAGGCCATAAGCTCAACTCTCAGAAGTGGGTATGCATGGGAGGCAGATGTCTGCTACCCACTCGGACATGCGAGTGGGAACCTAGCTACACTCTGATGAAGAAGGACTTTGGAAATCGCTGTATTCAACTCAGATACACGTGGGTTCAGGCACAACGATTCCACATGCTTTTCTCACAACCTTTCCCTGCCACTAACATGAGGACGTTAGCAGCTCCTTCTACAGTCAAGCAGGATGCGGGAGGGTTGTGCCCTGTCCTTAGCTCTCACAGGGAAGCATGCCTTGAAGCCAGCTGTCAACTAGCTGCATTCTTATGGCAGGGTGAAGGTAGCAGTATTCTGAGACAGGAGGTTCCCAGATAACCACTCTACTGCACCTGGAGATACCGTCCAGGTCTGCATTGTTAACTTGCGTCTCAGAGGCCTCTGGCAAAAGTCTCTGGTGAAGACGTGGGAAACTCACTCTGCAGGCAGTGTGGAACTGTGAGGGACTGAGGGTGAGCTCAACTCTCAGAAGTAAGATGATTTTGGACAAGGCGTTCAACTACATACTCACGTATGGAACTTAGTATGTAGCACCAGTCTACCCCAGGAATTACTAGGAAATCGCTTGATTGAGCTTGGAGGCACTCGTCTTGTGTGCCGGGAGATTCCAGTTACCTCTCCCAACACTTGCGTCAAGCAGCGAGCCTAGGCCTTTGGAAGCGAAAGGTAGCGGCAGGCACGATGTAGGGTTACAGGCCATGAGCTCAACTCTCAGAAGTGTGTATGCATGGGAGGCAGATGTCTGCTACCCACTCGGACATGGGAGTTGGAACCTCGCTACACTCCTATTGAAGAAGGATGTTGGAAATCGCTGTATTCAACTCAGATACACGGGAGTTCAGGCCCAATGCTTACACATGCTTTTCCCACAACCTATCCCAGCCATTAACATAAGGAGGTTAGCAGGTACGTCTACAGTCAGGCAGGATGCGGGAGGGTGCTGCACT
This sequence comes from Canis lupus baileyi, assembly GCF_048164855.1. NCBI lineage: Eukaryota > Metazoa > Chordata > Mammalia > Carnivora > Canidae > Canis > Canis lupus. Next base: position 481,350 of record NC_132868.1, on the reverse strand, counting down.
GTCCTCAGCTCTCACAGGGAAGCATGCCTAGAAGCCAGCTCTCAACTAGCTGCATTCTTATGACAGTGTCAAGGTAGCAGTATTCTGAGTAAGGAGGTTCCCAGATTACCACTCTCCTGCACCTGGAGATACCGTCCAGGTGTGCATTGTTAACTTGTGTCTCAGAGGCCTCTGGCAAAAGTCTCTGGTGAAGACGTGGGAAACTCACTCTGCAGGCAGTGTGGAACTGTGAGGGACTGAGGGTGAGCTCAACTCTCAGCAGGAAGATGATTTTGGACAAGGCGTTCAGCTACCTTCTCACGTATGGAACTTAGTATGTAGCACCAGTCTACCCCAGGAATTACTGGGAAATCGCTGGATTGAGCTTGGAGGCACTAGTCTTGTGTGCCGGCAGATTCCAGTTACCTCTCCCAACACTTCGGTGAAGCAGCGAGCCTAGGCCTTTTGGAAGCGAAAGGTAGCTGCAGGCAGGAGGTAGGGTTACAGGCCATAAGCTCAACTCTCAGAAGTGGGTATGCATGGGAGGCAGATGTCTGCTACCCACTCGGACATGCGAGTGGGAACCTAGCTACACTCTGATGAAGAAGGACTTTGGAAATCGCTGTATTCAACTCAGATACACGTGGGTTCAGGCACAACGATTCCACATGCTTTTCTCACAACCTTTCCCTGCCACTAACATGAGGACGTTAGCAGCTCCTTCTACAGTCAAGCAGGATGCGGGAGGGTTGTGCCCTGTCCTTAGCTCTCACAGGGAAGGATGCCTTGAAGCCAGCTGTCAACTAGCTGCATTCTTATGGCAGGGTGAAGGTAGCAGTATTCTGAGACAGGAGGTTCCCAGATTACCACTCTACTGCACCTGGAGATACCGTCCAGGTCTGCATTGTTAACTTGCGTCTCAGAGGCCTCTGGCAAAAGTCTCTGATGAAGACGTGGGAAACTCACTCTGCAGGCAGTGTGGAACTGTGAGGGACTGAGGGTGAGCTCAACTCTCAGAAGTAAGTTGTTTTTGGACAAGGCGTTCAACTACCTACTCACGTATGGAACTTAGTATGTAGCACCAGTCTACCCCAGGAATTACTAGGAAATCGCTTGATTGAGCTTGGAGGCACTCGTCTTGTGTGCCGGGAGATTCCAGTTACCTCTCCCAACACTTGCGTCAAGCAGCGAGCCTAGGCCTTTGGAAGCGAAAGGTAGTGGCAGGCACGATGTAGGGTTACAGGCCATGAGCTCAACTCTCAGAAGTGTGTATGCATGGGTGGCAGATGTCTGCTACCCACTCGGACATGGGAGTTGGAACCTAGCTACACTCTGATGAAGAAGGATGTTGGAAATCGCTGTATTCAACTCAGATACACGGGAGTTCAGGCCCAATGCTTACACATGCTTTTCCCACAACCTATCCCAGCCACTAACATAAGGAGGTTAGCAGGTACGTCTACAGTCAGGCAGGATGCGGGAGGGTTCTGCCCTGTCCTCAGCTCTCACAGGGAAGCATGCCTAGAAGCCAGCTCTCAACTAGCTGCATTCTTATGACAGTGTCAAGGTAGCAGTATTCTGAGTAAGGAGGTTCCCAGATTACCACTCTCCTGCACCTGGAGATACCGTCCAGGTCTGCATTGTTAACTTGCGTCTCAGAGGCCTCTGGCAAAAGTCTCTGGTGAAGACGTGGGAAACTCACTCTGCAGGCAGTGTGGAACTGTGAGGGACTGAGGGTGAGCTCAACTCTCAGCAGTAAGATGATTTTGGACAAGGCGTTCAGCTACCTTCTCACATATGGAACTTAGTATGTAGCACCAGTCTACCCCAGGAATTACTGGGAAATCGCTGGATTGAGCTTGGAGGCACTAGTCTTGTGTGCCGGCAGATTCCAGTTACCTCTCCCAACACTTCGGTGAAGCAGCGAGCCTAGTCCTTTTGGAAGCGAAAGGTAGCTGCAGGCAGGAGGTAGGGTTACAGGCCATAAGCTCAACTCTCAGAAGTGGGTATGCATGGGAGGCAGATGTCTGCTACCCACTCGGACATGCGAGTGGGAACCTAGCTACACTCTGATGAAGAAGGACTTTGGAAATCGCTGTATTCAACTCAGATACACGTGGGTTCAGGCACAACGATTCCACATGCTGTTCTCACAACCTTTCCCTGCCACTAACCTGAGGACGTTAGCAGCTCCTTCTACAGTCAGGCAGGATGCGGGAGGGTTGTGCCCTGTCCTTAGCTCTCACAGGGAAGCATGCCTTGAAGCCAGCTGTCAACTAGCTGCATTCTTATGGCAGGGTGAAGGTAGCAGTATTCTGAGACAGGAGGTTCCCAGATTACCACTCTACTGCACCTGGAGATACCCTCCAGGTCTGCATTATTAACTTGCGTCTCAGAAGCCTCTGACAAAAGTCTCTGGTGAAGACGTGGGAAACTCACTCTGCAGGCAGTGTGGAACTGTGAGGGACTGAGGGTGAGCTCAACTCTCAGCAGTAAGATGATTTTGGACAAGGCGTTCAGCTACCTTCTCACGTATGGAACTTAGTATGTAGCACCAGTCTACCCCAGGAATTACTGGGAAATCGCTGGATTGAGCTTGGAGGCACTAGTCTTGTGTGCCGGCAGATTCCAGTTACCTCTCCCAACACTTCGGTGAAGCAGCGAGCCTAGGCCTTTTGGAAGCGAAAGGTAGCTGCAGGCACGATGTAGGGTTACAGGCCATGAGCTCAACTCTCAGAAGTGTGTATGCATGGGAGGCAGATGTCTGCTTCCCACTCGGACATGGGGGTTGGAACCTAGCTACACTCCTATTGAAGAAGGATGTTGGAAATCGCTGTATTCAACTCAGATACACAGGAGTTCAGGCCCAATGCTTACACATGCTTTTCCCACAACCTATCCCAGCCACTAACATAAGGAGGTTAGCAGGTACGTCTACAGTCAGGCAGGATGCGGGAGGGTGATGTCCTGTCCTCAGCTCTCACAGGGAAGCATGCCTAGAAGCCAGCTCTCAACTAGCTGCATTCTTATGACAGTGTCAAGGTAGCAGTATTCTGAGTAAGGAGGTTCCCAGATTACCACTCTACTGCACCTGGAGATACCCTCCAGGTGTGCATTGTTAACTTGCGTCTCAGAGGCCTCTGGCAAAAGTCTCTGGTGAAGACGTGGGAAACTCACTCTGCAGGCAGTGTGGAACTGTGAGGGACTGAGGGTGAGCTCAACTCTCAGCAGTAAGATGATTTTGGACAAGGCATTCAACTACCTTCTCACATATGGAACTTAGTATGTAGCACCAGTCTACCCCAGGAATTACTGGGAAATCGCTGGATTGAGCTTGGAGGCACTAGTCTTGTGTGCCGGCAGATTCCAGTTACCTCTCCCAACACTTCGGTGAAGCAGCGAGCCTAGGCCTTTTGGAAGCGAAAGGTAGCTGCAGGCAGGAGGTAGGGTTACAGGCCATAAGCTCAACTCTCAGAAGTGGGTATGCATGGGAGGCAGATGTCTGCTACCCACTCGGACATGCGAGTGGGAACCTAGCTACACTCTGATGAAGAAGGACTTTGGAAATCGCTGTATTCAACTCAGATACACGTGGGTTCAGGCACAACGATTCCACATGCTTTTCTCACAACCTTTCCCTGCCACTAACATGAGGACGTTAGCAGCTCCTTCTACAGTCAAGCAGGATGCGGGAGGGTTGTGCCCTGTCCTTAGCTCTCACAGGGAAGCATGCCTTGAAGCCAGCTGTCAACTAGCTGCATTCTTATGGCAGGGTGAAGGTAGCAGTATTCTGAGACAGGAGGTTCCCAGATAACCACTCTACTGCACCTGGAGATACCGTCCAGGTCTGCATTGTTAACTTGCGTCTCAGAGGCCTCTGGCAAAAGTCTCTGGTGAAGACGTGGGAAACTCACTCTGCAGGCACTGTGGAACTGTGAGGGACTGAGGGTGAGCTCAACTCTCAGAAGTAAGATGATTTTGGACAAGGCGTTCAACTACCTACTCACGTATGGAACTTAGTATGTAGCACCAGTCTACCCCAGGAATTACTAGGAAATCGCTTGATTGAGCTTGGAGGCACTCGTCTTGTGTGCCGGGAGATTCCAGTTACCTCTCCCAACACTTGCGTCAAGCAGCGAGCCTAGGCCTTTGGAAGCGAAAGGTAGTGGCAGGCACGATGTAGGGTTACAGGCCATGAGCTCAACTCTCAGAAGTGTGTATGCATGGGAGGCAGATGTCTGCTACCCACTCGGACATGGGAGTTGGAACCTAGCTACACTCCTATTGAAGAAGGATGTTGGAAATCGCTGTATTCAACTCAGATACACGGGAGTTCAGGCCCAATGCTTACACATGCTTTTCCCACAACCTATCCCAGCCACTAAAATAAGGAGGTTAGCAGGTACGTCTACAGTCAGGCAGGATGCGGGAGGGTGCTGCCCTGTCCTCAGCTCTCACAGGGAAGCATGCCTAGAAGCCAGCTCTCAACTAGCTGCATTCTTATGACAGTGTCAAGGTAGCAGTATTCTGAGTAAGGAGGTTCCCAGATTACCACTCTCCTGCACCTGGAGATACCGTCCAGGTCTGCATTGTTAACTTGCGTCTCAGAGGCCTCTGGCAAAAGTCTCTGGTGAAGACGTGGGAAACTCACTCTGCAGGCAGTGTGGAACTGTGAGGGACTGAGGGTGAGCTCAACTCTCAGCAGTAAGATGATTTTGGACAAGGCGTTCAGCTACCTTCTCACGTATGGAACTTAGTATGTAGCACCAGTCTACCCCAGGAATTACTGGGAAATCGCTGGATTGAGCTTGGAGGCACTAGTCTTGTGTGCCGGCAGATTCCAGTTACCTCTCCCAACACTTCGGTGAAGCAGCGAGCCTAGGCCTTTTGGAAGCGAAAGGTAGCTGCAGGCAGGATGTAGGGTTACAGGCCATAAGCTCAACTCTCAGAAGTGGGTATGCATGGGAGGCAGATGTCTGCTACCCACTCGGACATGCGAGTGGGAACCTAGCTACACTCTGATGAAGAAGGACTTTGGAAATCGCTGTATTCAACTCAGATACACGTGGGTTCAGGCACAACGATTCCACATGCTTTTCTCACAACCTTTCCCTGCCACTAACATGAGGACGTTAGCAGCTCCTTCTACAGTCAAGCAGGATGCGGGAGGGTTGTGCCCTGTCCTTAGCTCTCACAGGGAAGCATGCCTTGAAGCCAGCTGTCAAATAGCTGCATTCTTATGGCAGGGTGAAGGTAGCAGTATTCTGAGACAGGAGGTTCCCAGATAACCACTCTACTGCACCTGGAGATACCGTCCAGGTCTGCATTGTTAACTTGCGTCTCAGAGGCCTCTGGCAAAAGTCTCTGGTGAAGACGTGGGAAACTCACTCTGCAGGCAGTGTGGAACTGTGAGGGACTGAGGGTGAGCTCAACTCTCAGAAGTAAGATGATTTTGGACAAGGCGTTCAACTACATACTCACGTATGGAACTTAGTATGTAGCACCAGTCTACCCCAGGAATTACTAGGAAATCGCTTGATTGAGCTTGGAGGCACTCGTCTTGTGTGCCGGGAGATTCCAGTTACCTCTCCCAACACTTGCGTCAAGCAGCGAGCCTAGGCCTTTGGAAGCGAAAGGTAGCGGCAGGCACGATGTAGGGTTACAGGCCATGAGCTCAACTCTCAGAAATGTGTATGCATGGGAGGCAGATGTCTGCTACCCACTCGGACATGGGAGTTGGAACCTAGCTACACTCCTATTGAAGAAGGATGTTGGAAATCGCTGTATTCAACTCAGATACACGGGAGTTCAGGCCCAATGCTTACACATGCTTTTCCCACAACCTATCCCAGCCACTAACATAAGGAGGTTAGCAGGTACGTCTACAGTCAGGCAGGATGCGGGAGGGTGCTGCCCTGTCCTCAGCTCTCACAGGGAAGCATGCCTAGAAGCCAGCTCTCAACTAGCTGCATTCTTATGACAGTGTGAAGGTAGCAGTATTCTGAGTAAGGAGGTTCCCAGATTACCACTCTCCTGGACCTGGAGATACCGTCCAGGTCTGCATTGTTAACTTGCGTCTCAGAGGCCTCTGGCCAAAGTCTCTGGTGGAGACGTGGGAAACTCACTCTGCAGGCAGTGTGGAACTGTGAGGGACTGAGGGTGAGCTCAACTCTCAGCAGTAAGATGATTTTGGACAAGGCGTTCAGCTACCTTCTCACATATGGAACTTAGTATGTAGCACCAGTCTACCCCAGGAATTACTGGGAAATGGCTGGATTGAGCTTGGAGGCACTAGTCTTGTGTGCCGGCAGATTCCAGTTACCTCTCCCAACACTTCGGTGAAGCAGCGAGCCTAGGCCTTTTGGAAGCGAAAAGTAGCTGCGGGCAGGAGGTAGGGTTACAGGCCATAAGCTCAACTCTCAGAAGTGGGGATGCATGGGAGGCAGATGTCTGCTACCCACTCGGACATGCGAGTGGGAACCTAGCTACACTCTGATGAAGAAGGACTTTGGAAATCGCTGTATTCAACTCAGATACACGTGGGTTCAGGCACAACGATTCCACATGCTTTTCTCACAACCTTTCCCTGCCACTAACATGAGGACGTTAGCAGCTCCTTCTACAGTCAAGCAGGATGCGGGAGGGTTGTGCCCTGTCCTTAGCTCTCACAGGGAAGCATGCCTTGAAGCCAGCTGTCAACTAGCTGCATTCTTATGGCAGGGTGAAGGTAGCAGTATTCTGAGACAGGAGGTTCCCAGATAACCACTCTACTGCACCTGGAGATACCGTCCAGGTCTGCATTGTTAACTTGCGTCTCAGAGGCCTCTGGCAAAAGTCTCTGGTGAAGACGTGGGAAACTCACTCTGCAGGCAGTGTGGAACTGTGAGGGACTGAGGGTGAGCTCAACTCTCAGAAGAAAGATGATTTTGGACAAGGCGTTCAACTACCTACTCACGTATGGAACTTAGTATGTAGCACCAGTCTACCCCAGGAATTACTAGGAAATCGCTTGATTGAGCTTGGAGGCACTCGTCTTGTGTGCCGGGAGATTCCAGTTACCTCTCCCAACCCTTGCGTCAAGCAGCGAGCCTAGGCCTTTGGAAGCGAAAGGTAGCGGCAGGCACGATGTAGGGTTACAGGCCATGAGCTCAACTCTCAGAAGTGTGTATGCATGGGAGGCAGATGTCTGCTACCCACTCGGACATGGGAGTTGGAACCTAGCTACACTCCTATTGAAGAAGGATGTTGGAAATCGCTGTATTCAACTCAGATACACGGGAGTTCAGGCCCAATGCTTACACATGCTTTTCCCACAACCTATCCCAGCCACTAACATAAGGAGGTTAGCAGGTACGTCTACAGTCAGGCAGGATGCGGGAGGGTGCTGCCCTGTCCTCAGCTCTCACAGGGAAGCATGCCTAGAAGCCAGCTCTCAACTAGCTGCATTCTTATGACAGTGTGAAGGTAGCAGTATTCTGAGTAAGGAGGTTCCCAGATTACCACTCTACTGCACCTGGAGATACCCTCCAGGTGTGCATTGTTAACTTGCGTCTCAGAGGCCTCTGGCAAAAGTCTCTGGTGAAGACGTGGGAAACTCACTCTGCAGGCAGTGTGGAACTGTGAGGGACTGAGGGTGAGCTCAACTCTCAGCAGTAAGATGATTTTGGACAAGGCGTTCAGCTACCTTCTCACGTATGGAACTTAGTATGTAGCACCAGTCTACCCCAGGAATTACTGGGAAATCGCTGGATTGAGCTTGGAGGCACTAGTCTTGTGTGCCGGCAGATTCCAGTTACCTCTCCCAACACTTCGGTGAAGCAGCGAGCCTAGGCCTTTTGGAAGCGAAAGGTAGCTGCGGGCAGGAGGTAGGGTTACAGGCCATAAGCTCAACTCTCAGAAGTGGGTATGCATGGGAGGCAGATGTCTGCTACCCACTCGGACATGCGAGTGGGAACCTAGCTACACTCTGATGAAGAAGGACTTTGGAAATCGCTGTATTCAACTCAGATACACGAGGGTTCAGGCACAACGATTCCACATGCTTTTCTCACAACCTTTCCCTGCCACTAACATGAGGACGTTAGCAGCTCCTTCTACAGTCAAGCAGGATGCGGGAGGGTTGTGCCCTGTCCTTAGCTCTCACAGGGAAGCATGCCTTGAAGCCAGCTGTCAACTAGCTGCATTCTTATGGCAGGGTGAAGGTAGCAGTATTCTGAGACAGGAGGTTCCCAGATAACCACTCTACTGCACCTGGAGATACCGTCCAGGTCTGCATTGTTAACTTGCGTCTCAGAGGCCTCTGGCAAAAGTCTCTGGTGAAGACGTGGGAAACTCACTCTGCAGGCAGTGTGGAACTGTGAGGGACTGAGGGTGAGCTCAACTCTCAGAAGTAAGATGATTTTGGACAAGGCTTTCAACTACCTACTCACGTATGGAACTTAGTATGTAGCACCAGTCTACCCCAGGAATTACTAGGAAATCGCTTGATTGACCTTGGAGGCACTCGTCTTGTGTGCCGGGAGATTCCAGTTACCTCTCCCAACACTTGCGTCAAGCAGCGAGCCTAGGCCTTTGGAAGCGAAAGGTAGCGGCAGGCACGATGTAGGGTTACAGGCCATGAGCTCAACTCTCAGAAGTGTGTATGCATGGGAGGCAGATGTCTGCTAACCACTCGGACATGGGAGTTGGAACCTAGCTACACTCTGATGAAGAAGGATGTTGGAAATCGCTGTATTCAACTCAGATAAACGGGAGTTCAGGCCCAATGCTTACACATGCTTTTCCCACAACCTATCCCAGCCACTAACATAAGGAGGTTAGCAGGTACGTCTACAGTCAGGCAGGATGCGGGAGGGTGCTGCCCTGTCCTCAGCTCTCACAGGGAAGCATGCCTAGAAGCCAGCTCTCAACTAGCTGCATTCTTATGACAGTGTCAAGGTAGCAGTATTCTGAGTAAGGAGGTTCCCAGATTACCACTCTCCTGCACCTGGAGATACCGTCCAGGTCTGCATTGTTAACTTGCGTCTCAGAGGCCTCTGGCAAAAGTCTCTGGTGAAGACGTGGGAAACTCACTCTGCAGGCAGTGTGGAACTGTGAGGGACTGAGGGTGAGCTCAACTCTCAGCAGTAAGATGATTTTGGACAAGGCGTTCAGCTACCTTCTCACATATGGAAGTTAGTATGTAGCACCAGTCTACCCCAGGAATTACTGGGAAATCGCTGGATTGAGCTTGGAGGCACTAGTCTTGTGTGCCGGGAGATTCCAGTTACCTCTCCCAACACTTCGGTGAAGCAGCGAGCCTAGGCCTTTTGGAAGCGAAAGGTAGCTGCAGGCAGGAGGTAGGGTTACAGGCCATAAGCTCAACTCTCAGAAGTGGGTATGCATGGGAGGCAGATGTCTGCTACCCACTCGGACATGCGAGTGGGAACCTAGCTACACTCTGATGAAGAAGGACTTTGGAAATCGCTGTATTCAACTCAGATACACGTGGGTTCAGGCACAACGATTCCACATGCTTTTCTCACAACCTTTCCCTGCCACTAACATGAGGACGTTAGCAGCTCCTTCTACAGTCAAGCAGGATGCGGGAGGGTTGTGCCCTGTCCTTAGCTCTCACAGGGAAGCATGCCTTGAAGCCAGCTGTCAACTAGCTGCATTCTTATGGCAGGGTGAAGGTAGCAGTATTCTGAGACACGAGGTTCCCAGATAACCACTCTACTGCACCTGGAGATACCGTCCAGGTCTGCATTGTTAACTTGCGTCTCAGAGGCCTCTGGCAAAAGTCTCTGGTGAAGACGTGGGAAACTCACTCTGCAGGCAGTGTGGAACTGTGAGGGACTGAGGGTGAGCTCAACTCTCAGAAGTAAGATGATTTTGGACAAGGCGTTCAACTACCTACTCACGTATGGAACTTAGTATGTAGCACCAGTCTACCCCAGGAATTACTAGGAAATCGCTTGATTGAGCTTGGAGGCACTCGTCTTGTGTGCCGGGAGATTCCAGTTACCTCTCCCAACACTTGCGTCAAGCAGCGAGCCTAGGCCTTTGGAAGCGAAAGGTAGCGGCAGGCACGATGTAGGGTTACAGGCCATGAGCTCAACTCTCAGAAGTGTGTATGCATGGGAGGCAGATGTCTGCTACCCACTCGGACATGGGAGTTGGAACCTCGCTACACTCCTATTGAAGAAGGATGTTGGAAATCGCTGTATTCAACTCAGATACACGGGAGTTCAGGCCCAATGCTTACACATGCTTTTCCCACAACCTATCCCAGCCACTAACATAAGGAGGTTAGCAGGTACGTCTACAGTCAGGCAGGATGCGGGAGGGTGCTGCCCTGTCCTCAGCTCTCACAGGGAAGCATGCCTAGAAGCCAGCTCTCAACTAGCTGCATTCTTATGACAGTGTCAAGGTAGCAGTATTCTGAGTAAGGAGGTTCCCAGATTACCACTCTCCTGCACCTGGAGATACCGTCCAGGTGTGCATTGTTAACTTGCGTCTCAGAGGCCTCTGGCAAAAGTCTCTGGTGAAGACGTGGGAAACTCACTCTGCAGGCAGTGTGGAACTGTGAGGGACTGAGGGTGAGCTCAACTCTCAGCAGGAAGATGATTTTGGACAAGGCGTTCAGCTACCTTCTCACGTACGGAACTTAGTATGTAGCACCAGTCTACCCCAGGAATTACTGGGAAATCGCTGGATTGAGCTTGGAGGCACTAGTCTTGTGTGCCGGCAGATTCCAGTTACCTCTCCCAACACTTCGGTGAAGCAGCGAGCCTAGGCCTTTTGGAAGCGAAAGGTAGCTGCAGGCAGGAGGTAGGGTTACAGGCCATAAGCTCAACTCTCAGAAGTGGGTATGCATGGGAGGCAGATGTCTGCTACCCACTCGGACATGCGAGTGGGAACCTAGCTACACTCTGATGAAGAAGGACTTTGGAAATCGCTGTATTCAACTCAGATACACGTGGGTTCAGGCACAACGATTCCACATGCTTTTCTCACAACCTTTCCCTGCCACTAACATGAGGACGTTAGCAGCTCCTTCTACAGTCAAGCAGGATGCGGGAGGGTTGTGCCCTGTCCTTAGCTCTCACAGGGAAGCATGCCTTGAAGCCAGCTGTCAACTAGCTGCATTCTTATGGCAGGGTGAAGGTAGCAGTATTCTGAGACAGGAGGTTCCCAGATAACCACTCTACTGCACCTGGAGATACCGTCCAGGTCTGCATTGTTAACTTGCGTCTCAGAGGCCTCTGGCAAAAGTCTCTGGTGAAGACGTGGGAAACTCACTCTGCAGGCAGTGTGGAACTGTGAGGGACTGAGGGTGAGCTCAACTCTCAGAAGTAAGATGATTTTGGACAAGGCGTTCAACTACATACTCACGTATGGAACTTAGTATGTAGCACCAGTCTACCCCAGGAATTACTAGGAAATCGCTTGATTGAGCTTGGAGGCACTCGTCTTGTGTGCCGGGAGATTCCAGTTACCTCTCCCAACACTTGCGTCAAGCAGCGAGCCTAGGCCTTTGGAAGCGAAAGGTAGCGGCAGGCACGATGTAGGGTTACAGGCCATGAGCTCAACTCTCAGAAGTGTGTATGCATGGGAGGCAGATGTCTGCTACCCACTCGGACATGGGAGTTGGAACCTCGCTACACTCCTATTGAAGAAGGATGTTGGAAATCGCTGTATTCAACTCAGATACACGGGAGTTCAGGCCCAATGCTTACACATGCTTTTCCCACAACCTATCCCAGCCACTAACATAAGGAGGTTAGCAGGTACGTCTACAGTCAGGCAGGATGCGGGAGGGTGCTGCCCTGTCCTCAGCTCTCACAGGGAAGCATGCCTAGAAGCCAGCTCTCAACTAGCTGCATTCTTATGACAGTGTCAAGGTAGCAGTATTCTGAGTAAGGAGGTTCCCAGATTACCACTCTCCTGCACCTGGAGATACCGTCCAGGTGTGCATTGTTAACTTGCGTCTCAGAGGCCTCTGGAAAAGTCTCTGGTGAAGACGTGGGAAACTCACTCTGCAGGCAGTGTGGAACTGTGAGGGACTGAGGGTGAGCTCAACTCTCAGCAGGAAGATGATTTTGGACAAGGCGTTCAGCTACCTTCTCACGTATGGAACTTAGTATGTAGCACCAGTCTACCCCAGGAATTACTGGGAAATCGCTGGATTGAGCTTGGAGGCACTAGTCTTGTGTGCCGGCAGATTCCAGTTACCTCTCCCAACACTTCGGTGAAGCAGCGAGCCTAGGCCTTTTGGAAGCGAAAGGTAGCTGCAGGCAGGAGGTAGGGTTACAGGCCATAAGCTCAACTCTCAGAAGTGGGTATGCATGGGAGGCAGATGTCTGCTACCCACTCGGACATGCGAGTGGGAACCTAGCTACACTCTGATGAAGAAGGACTTTGGAAATCGCTGTATTCAACTCAGATACACGTGGGTTCAGGCACAACGATTCCACATGCTTTTCTCACAACCTTTCCCTGCCACTAACATGAGGACGTTAGCAGCTCCTTCTACAGTCAAGCAGGATGCGGGAGGGTTGTGCCCTGTCCTTAGCTCTCACAGGGAAGGATGCCTTGAAGCCAGCTGTCAACTAGCTGCATTCTTATGGCAGGGTGAAGGTAGCAGTATTCTGAGACAGGAGGTTCCCAGATTACCACTCTACTGCACCTGGAGATACCGTCCAGGTCTGCATTGTTAACTTGCGTCTCAGAGGCCTCTGGCAAAAGTCTCTGATGAAGACGTGGGAAACTCACTCTGCAGGCAGTGTGGAACTGTGAGGGACTGAGGGTGAGCTCAACTCTCAGAAGTAAGTTGTTTTTGGACAAGGCGTTCAACTACCTACTCACGTATGGAACTTAGTATGTAGCACCAGTCTACCCCAGGAATTACTAGGAAATCGCTTGATTGAGCTTGGAGGCACTCGTCTTGTGTGCCGGGAGATTCCAGTTACCTCTCCCAACACTTGCGTCAAGCAGCGAGCCTAGGCCTTTGGAAGCGAAAGGTAGTGGGAGGCACGATGTAGGGTTACAGGCCATGAGCTCAACTCTCAGAAGTGTGTATGCATGGGTGGCAGATGTCTGCTACCCACTCGGACATGGGAGTTGGAACCTAGCTACACTCTGATGAAGAAGGATGTTGGAAATCGCTGTATTCAACTCAGATACACGGGAGTTCAGGCCCAATGCTTACACATGCTTTTCCCACAACCTATCCCAGCCACTAACATAAGGAGGTTAGCAGGTAAGTCTACAGTCAGGCAGGATGCGGGAGGGTTCTGCCCTGTCCTCAGCTCTCACAGGGAAGCATGCCTAGAAGCCAGCTCTCAACTAGCTGCATTCTTATGACAGTGTCAAGGTAGCAGTATTCTGAGTAAGGAGGTTCCCAGATTACCACTCTCCTGCACCTGGAGATACCGTCCAGGTCTGAATTGTTAACTTGCGTCTCAGAGGCCTCTGGCAAAAGTCTCTGGTGAAGACGTGGGAAAATCACTCTGCAGGCAGTGTGGAACTGTGAGGGACTGAGGGTGAGCTCAACTCTCAGCAGTAAGATGATTTTGGACAAGGCGTTCAGCTACCTTCTCACATATGGAAGTTAGTATGTAGCACCAGTCTACCCCAGGAATTACTGGGAAATCGCTGGATTGAGCTTGGAGGCACTAGTCTTGTGTGCCGGCAGATTCCAGTTACCTCTCCCAACACTTCGGTGAAGCAGCGAGCCTAGTCCTTTTGGAAGCGAAAGGTAGCTGCAGGCAGGAGGTAGGGTTACAGGCCATAAGCTCAACTCTCAGAAGTGGGTATGCATGGGAGGCAGATGTCTGCTACCCACTCGGACATGCGAGTGGGAACCTAGCTACACTCTGATGAAGAAGGACTTTGGAAATCGCTGTATTCAACTCAGATACACGTGGGTTCAGGCACAACGATTCCACATGCTGTTCTCACAACCTTTCCCTGCCACTAACCTGAGGACGTTAGCAGCTCCTTCTACAGTCAGGCAGGATGCGGGAGGGTTGTGCCCTGTCCTTAGCTCTCACAGGGAAGCATGCCTTGAAGCCAGCTGTCAACTAGCTGCATTCTTATGGCAGGGTGAAGGTAGCAGTATTCTGAGACAGGAGGTTCCCAGATTACCACTCTACTGCACCTGGAGATACCCTCCAGGTCTGCATTGTTAACTTGCGTCTCAGAAGCCTCTGGCAAAAGTCTCTGGTGAAGACGTGGGAAACTCACTCTGCAGGCAGTGTGGAACTGTGAGGGACTGAGGGTGAGCTCAACTCTCAGCAGTAAGATGATTTTGGACAAGGCGTTCAGCTACCTTCTCACGTATGGAACTTAGTATGTAGCACCAGTCTACCCCAGGAATTACTGGGAAATCGCTGGATTGAGCTTGGAGGCACTAGTCTTGTGTGCCGGCAGATTCCAGTTACCTCTCCCAACACTTCGGTGAAGCAGCGAGCCTAGGCCTTTTGGAAGCGAAAGGTAGCTGCAGGCACGATGTAGGGTTACAGGCCATGAGCTCAACTCTCAGAAGTGTGTATGCATGGGAGGCAGATGTCTGCTTCCCACTCGGACATGGGGGTTGGAACCTAGCTACACTCCTATTGAAGAAGGATGTTGGAAATCGCTGTATTCAACTCAGATACACAGGAGTTCAGGCCCAATGCTTACACATGCTTTTCCCACAACCTATCCCAGCCACTAACATAAGGAGGTTAGCAGGTACGTCTACAGTCAGGCAGGATGCGGGAGGGTGATGTCCTGTCCTCAGCTCTCACAGGGAAGCATGCCTAGAAGCCAGCTCTCAACTAGCTGCATTCTTATGACAGTGTCAAGGTAGCAGTATTCTGAGTAAGGAGGTTCCCAGATTACCACTCTACTGCACCTGGAGATACCCTCCAGGTGTGCATTGTTAACTTGCGTCTCAGAGGCCTCTGGCAAAAGTCTCTGGTGAAGACGTGGGAAACTCACTCTGCAGGCAGTGTGGAACTGTGAGGGACTGAGGGTGAGCTCAACTCTCAGCAGTAAGATGATTTTGGACAAGGCATTCAACTACCTTCTCACATATGGAACTTAGTATGTAGCACCAGTCTACCCCAGGAATTACTGGGAAATCGCTGGATTGAGCTTGGAGGCACTAGTCTTGTGTGCCGGCAGATTCCAGTTACCTCTCCCAACACTTCGGTGAAGCAGCGAGCCTAGGCCTTTTGGAAGCGAAAGGTAGCTGCAGGCAGGAGGTAGGGTTACAGGCCATAAGCTCAACTCTCAGAAGTGGGTATGCATGGGAGGCAGATGTCTGCTACCCACTCGGACATGCGAGTGGGAACCTAGCTACACTCTGATGAAGAAGGACTTTGGAAATCGCTGTATTCAACTCAGATACACGTGGGTTCAGGCACAACGATTCCACATGCTTTTCTCACAACCTTTCCCTGCCACTAACATGAGGACGTTAGCAGCTCCTTCTACAGTCAAGCAGGATGCGGGAGGGTTGTGCCCTGTCCTTAGCTCTCACAGGGAAGCATGCCTTGAAGCCAGCTGTCAACTAGCTGCATTCTTATGGCAGGGTGAAGGTAGCAGTATTCTGAGACAGGAGGTTCCCAGATAACCACTCTACTGCACCTGGAGATACCGTCCAGGTCTGCATTGTTAACTTGCGTCTCAGAGGCCTCTGGCAAAAGTCTCTGGTGAAGACGTGGGAAACTCACTCTGCAGGCAGTGTGGAACTGTGAGGGACTGAGGGTGAGCTCAACTCTCAGAAGTAAGATGATTTTGGACAAGGCGTTCAACTACCTACTCACGTATGGAACTTAGTATGTAGCACCAGTCTACCCCAGGAATTACTAGGAAATCGCTTGATTGAGCTTGGAGGCACTCGTCTTGTGTGCCGGGAGATTCCAGTTACCTCTCCCAACACTTGCGTCAAGCAGCGAGCCTAGGCCTTTGGAAGCGAAAGGTAGTGGCAGGCACGATGTAGGGTTACAGGCCATGAGCTCAACTCTCAGAAGTGTGTATGCATGGGAGGCAGATGTCTGCTACCCACTCGGACATGGGAGTTGGAACCTAGCTACACTCCTATTGAAGAAGGATGTTGGAAATCGCTGTATTCAACTCAGATACACGGGAGTTCAGGCCCAATGCTTACACATGCTTTTCCCACAACCTATCCCAGCCACTAAAATAAGGAGGTTAGCAGGTACGTCTACAGTCAGGCAGGATGCGGGAGGGTGCTGCCCTGTCCTCAGCTCTCACAGGGAAGCATGCCTAGAAGCCAGCTCTCAACTAGCTGCATTCTTATGACAGTGTGAAGGTAGCAGTATTCTGAGTAAGGAGGTTCCCAGATTACCACTCTCCTGCACCTGGAGATACCGTCCAGGTCTGCATTGTTAACTTGCGTCTCAGAGGCCTCTGGCAAAAGTCTCTGGTGAAGACGTGGGAAACTCACTCTGCAGGCAGTGTGGAACTGTGAGGGACTGAGGGTGAGCTCAACTCTCAGCAGTAAGATGATTTTGGACAAGGCGTTCAGCTACCTTCTCACGTATGGAACTTAGTATGTAGCACCAGTCTACCCCAGGAATTACTGGGAAATCGCTGGATTGAGCTTGGAGGCACTAGTCTTGTGTGCCGGCAGATTCCAGTTACCTCTCCCAACACTTCGGTGAAGCAGCGAGCCTAGGCCTTTTGGAAGCGAAAGGTAGCTGCAGGCAGGATGTAGGGTTACAGGCCATAAGCTCAACTCTCAGAAGTGGGTATGCATGGGAGGCAGATGTCTGCTACCCACTCGGACATGCGAGTGGGAACCTAGCTACACTCTGATGAAGAAGGACTTTGGAAATCGCTGTATTCAACTCAGATACACGTGGGTTCAGGCACAACGATTCCACATGCTTTTCTCACAACCTTTCCCTGCCACTAACATGAGGACGTTAGCAGCTCCTTCTACAGTCAAGCAGGATGCGGGAGGGTTGTGCCCTGTCCTTAGCTCTCACAGGGAAGCATGCCTTGAAGCCAGCTGTCAAATAGCTGCATTCTTATGGCAGGGTGAAGGTAGCAGTATTCTGAGACAGGAGGTTCCCAGATAACCACTCTACTGCACCTGGAGATACCGTCCAGGTCTGCATTGTTAACTTGCGTCTCAGAGGCCTCTGGCAAAAGTCTCTGGTGAAGACGTGGGAAACTCACTCTGCAGGCAGTGTGGAACTGTGAGGGACTGAGGGTGAGCTCAACTCTCAGAAGTAAGATGATTTTGGACAAGGCGTTCAACTACATACTCACGTATGGAACTTAGTATGTAGCACCAGTCTACCCCAGGAATTACTAGGAAATCGCTTGATTGAGCTTGGAGGCACTCGTCTTGTGTGCCGGGAGATTCCAGTTACCTCTCCCAACACTTGCGTCAAGCAGCGAGCCTAGGCCTTTGGAAGCGAAAGGTAGCGGCAGGCACGATGTAGGGTTACAGGCCATGAGCTCAACTCTCAGAAGTGTGTATGCATGGGAGGCAGATGTCTGCTACCCACTCGGACATGGGAGTTGGAACCTAGCTACACTCCTATTGAAGAAGGATGTTGGAAATCGCTGTATTCAACTCAGATACACGGGAGTTCAGGCCCAATGCTTACACATGCTTTTCCCACAACCTATCCCAGCCACTAACATAAGGAGGTTAGCAGGTACGTCTACAGTCAGGCAGGATGGGGGAGGGTGCTGCCCTGTCCTCAGCTCTCACAGGGAAGCATGCCTAGAAGCCAGCTCTCAACTAGCTGCATTCTTATGACAGTGTGAAGGTAGCAGTATTCTGAGTAAGGAGGTTCCCAGATTACCACTCTACTGCACCTGGAGATACCCTCCAGGTGTGCATTGTTAACTTGCGTCTCAGAGGCCTCTGGCAAAAGTCTCTGGTGAAGACGTGGGAAACTCACTCTGCAGGCAGTGTGGAACTGTGAGGGACTGAGGGTGAGCTCAACTCTCAGCAGTAAGATGATTTTGGACAAGGCGTTCAGCTACCTTCTCACGTATGGAACTTAGTATGTAGTACCAGTCTACCCCAGGAATTACTGGGAAATCGCTGGATTGAGCTTGGAGGCACTAGTCTTGTGTGCCGGCAGATTCCAGTTACCTCTCCCAACACTTCGGTGAAGCAGCGAGCCTAGGCCTTTTGGAAGCGAAAGGTAGCTGCGGGCAGGAGGTAGGGTTACAGGCCATAAGCTCAACTCTCAGAAGTGGGTATGCATGGGAGGCAGATGTCTGCTACCCACTCGGACATGCGAGTGGGAACCTAGCTACACTCTGATGAAGAAGGACTTTGGAAATCGCTGTATTCAACTCAGATACACGAGGGTTCAGGCACAACGATTCCACATGCTTTTCTCACAACCTTTCCCTGCCACTAACATGAGGACGTTAGCAGCTCCTTCTACAGTCAAGCAGGATGCGGGAGGGTTGTGCCCTGTCCTTAGCTCTCACAGGGAAGCATGCCTTGAAGCCAGCTGTCAACTAGCTGCATTCTTATGGCAGGGTGAAGGTAGCAGTATTCTGAGACAGGAGGTTCCCAGATAACCACTCTACTGCACCTGGAGATACCGTCCAGGTCTGCATTGTTAACTTGCGTCTCAGAGGCCTCTGGCAAAAGTCTCTGGTGAAGACGTGGGAAACTCACTCTGCAGGCAGTGTGGAACTGTGAGGGACAAAGGGTGAGCTCAACTCTCAGAAGTAAGATGATTTTGGACAAGGCTTTCAACTACCTACTCACGTATGGAACTTAGTATGTAGCACCAGTCTACCCCAGGAATTACTAGGAAATCGCTTGATTGAGCTTGGAGGCACTCGTCTTGTGTGCCGGGAGATTCCAGTTACCTCTCCCAACACTTGCGTCAAGCAGCGAGCCTAGGCCTTTGGAAGCGAAAGGTAGCGGCAGGCACGATGTAGGGTTACAGGCCATGAGCTCAACTCTCAGAAGTGTGTATGCATGGGAGGCAGATGTCTGCTACCCACTCGGACATGGGAGTTGGAACCTAGCTACACTCCTATTGAAGAAGGATGTTGGAAATCGCTGTATTCAACTCAGATACACGGGAGTTCAGGCCCAATGCTTACACATGCTTTTCCCACAACCTATCCCAGCCACTAACATAAGGAGGTTAGCAGGTACGTCTACAGTCAGGCAGGATGCGGGAGGGTGCTGCCCTGTCCTCAGCTCTCACAGGGAAGCATGCCTAGAAGCCAGCTCTCAACTAGCTGCATTCTTATGACAGTGTGAAGGTAGCAGTATTCTGAGTAAGGAGGTTCCCAGATTACCACTCTCCTGCACCTGGAGATACCGTCCAGGTGTGCATTGTTAACTTGCGTCTCAGAGGCCTCTGGCCAAAGTCTCTGGTGAAGACGTGGGAAACTCACTCTGCAGGCAGTGTGGAACTGTGAGGGACTGAGGGTGAGCTCAACTCTCAGCAGTAAGATGATTTTGGACAAGGCGTTCAGCTACCTTCTCACGTATGGAAGTTAGTATGTAGCACCAGTCTACCCCAGGAATTACTGGGAAATCGCTGGATTGAGCTTGGAGGCACTAGTCTTGTGTGCCGGGAGATTCCAGTTACCTCTCCCAACACTTCGGTGAAGCAGCGAGCCTAGGCCTTTTGGAAGCGAAAGGTAGCTGCAGGCAGGAGGTAGGGTTACAGGCCATAAGCTCAACTCTCAGAAGTGGGGATGCATGGGAGGCAGATGTCTGCTACCCACTCGGACATGCGAGTGGGAACCTAGCTACACTCTGATGAAGAAGGACTTTGGAAATCGCTGTATTCAACTCAGATACACGTGGGTTCAGGCACAACGATTCCACATGCTTTTCTCACAACCTTTCCCTGCCACTAACATGAGGACGTTAGCAGCTCCTTCTACAGTCAAGCAGGATGCGGGAGGGTTGTGCCCTGTCCTTAGCTCTCACAGGGAAGCATGCCTTGAAGCCAGCTGTCAACTAGCTGCATTCTTATGGCAGGGTGAAGGTAGCAGTATTCTGAGACAGGAGGTTCCCAGATAACCACTCTACTGCACCTGGAGATACCGTCCAGGTCTGCATTGTTAACTTGCGTCTCAGAGGCCTCTGGCAAAAGTCTCTGGTGAAGACGTGGGAAACTCACTCTGCAGGCAGTGTGGAACTGTGAGGGACTGAGGGTGAGCTCAACTCTCAGAAGTAAGATGATTTTGGACAAGGCGTTCAACTACCTACTCACGTATGGAACTTAGTATGTAGCACCAGTCTACCCCAGGAATTACTAGGAAATCGCTTGATTGAGCTTGGAGGCACTCGTCTTGTGTGCCGGGAGATTCCAGTTACCTCTCCCAACCCTTGCGTCAAGCAGCGAGCCTAGGCCTTTGGAAGCGAAAGGTAGCGGCAGGCACGATGTAGGGTTACAGGCCATGAGCTCAACTCTCAGAAGTGTGTATGCATGGGAGGCAGATGTCTGCTACCCACTCGGACATGGGAGTTGGAACCTAGCTACACTCCTATTGAAGAAGGATGTTGGAAATCGCTGTATTCAACTCAGATACACGGGAGTTCAGGCCCAATGCTTACACATGCTTTTCCCACAACCTATCCCAGCCACTAACATAAGGAGGTTAGCAGGTACGTCTACAGTCAGGCAGGATGCGGGAGGGTGCTGCCCTGTCCTCAGCTCTCACAGGGAAGCATGCCTAGAAGCCAGCTCTCAACTAGCTGCATTCTTATGACAGTGTGAAGGTAGCAGTATTCTGAGTAAGGAGGTTCCCAGATTACCACTCTCCTGGACCTGGAGATACCGTCCAGGTCTGCATTGTTAACTTGCGTCTCAGAGGCCTCTGGCCAAAGTCTCTGGTGAAGACGTGGGAAACTCACTCTGCAGGCAGTGTGGAACTGTGAGGGACTGAGGGTGAGCTCAACTCTCAGCAGTAAGATGATTTTGGACAAGGCGTTCAGCTACCTTCTCACATATGGAAGTTAGTATGTAGCACCAGTCTACCCCAGGAATTACTGGGAAATCGCTGGATTGAGCTTGGAGGCACTAGTCTTGTGTGCCGGGAGATTCCAGTTACCTCTCCCAACACTTCGGTGAAGCAGCGAGCCTAGGCCTTTTGGAAGCGAAAGGTAGCTGCAGGCAGGAGGTAGGGTTACAGGCCATAAGCTCAACTCTCAGAAGTGGGTATGCATGGGAGGCAGATGTCTGCTACCCACTCGGACATGCGAGTGGGAACCTAGCTACACTCTGATGAAGAAGGACTTTGGAAATCGCTGTATTCAACTCAGATACACGTGGGTTCAGGCACAACGATTCCACATGCTTTTCTCACAACCTTTCCCTGCCACTAACATGAGGACGTTAGCAGCTCCTTCTACAGTCAAGCAGGATGCGGGAGGGTTGTGCCCTGTCCTTAGCTCTCACAGGGAAGCATGCCTTGAAGCCAGCTGTCAACTAGCTGCATTCTTATGGCAGGGTGAAGGTAGCAGTATTCTGAGACACGAGGTTCCCAGATAACCACTCTACTGCACCTGGAGATACCGTCCAGGTCTGCATTGTTAACTTGCGTCTCAGAGGCCTCTGGCAAAAGTCTCTGGTGAAGACGTGGGAAACTCACTCTGCAGGCAGTGTGGAACTGTGAGGGACTGAGGGTGAGCTCAACTCTCAGAAGTAAGATGATTTTGGACAAGGCGTTCAACTACCTACTCACGTATGGAACTTAGTATGTAGCACCAGTCTACCCCAGGAATTACTAGGAAATCGCTTGATTGAGCTTGGGGGCACTCGTCTTGTGTGCCGGGAGATTCCAGTTACCTCTCCCAACACTTGCGTCAAGCAGCGAGCCTAGGTCTTTGGAAGCGAAAGGTAGCTGCAGGCACGTTGTAGGGTTACAGGCCATGAGCTCAACTCTCAGAAATGTGTATGCATGGGAGGCAGATGTCTGCTACCCACTCGGACATGGGAGTTGGAACCTAGCTACACTCCTATTGAAGAAGGATGTTGGAAATCGCTGTATTCAACTCAGATACACGGGAGTTCAGGCCCAATGCTTACACATGCTTTTCCCACAACCTATCCCAGCCACTAACATAAGGAGGTTAGCAGGTACGTCTACAGTCAGGCAGGATACGGGAGGGTTCTGCCCTGTCCTCAGCTCTCACAGGGAAGCATGCCTAGAAGCCAGCTCTCAACTAGCTGCATTCTTATGACAGTGTGAAGGTAGCAGTATTCTGAGTAAGGAGGTTCCCAGATTACCACTCTCCTGGACCTGGAGATACCGTCCAGGTCTGCATTGTTAACTTGCGTCTCAGAGGCCTCTGGCAAAAGTCTCTGGTGAAGACGTGGGAAACTCACTCTGCAGGCAGTGTGGAACTGTGAGGGACTGAGGGTGAGCTCAACTCTCAGCAGTAAGATGATTTTGGACAAGGCGTTCAGCTACCTTCTCACATATGGAACTTAGTATGTAGCACCAGTCTACCCCAGGAATTACTGGGAAATCGCTGGATTGAGCTTGGAGGCACTAGTCTTGTGTGCCGGCAGATTCCAGTTACCTCTCCCAACACTTCGGTGAAGCAGCGAGCCTAGGCCTTTTGGAAGCGAAATGTAGCTGCAGGCAGGAGGTAGGGTTACAGGCCATAAGCTCAACTCTCAGAAGTGGGTATGCATGGGAGGCAGATGTCTGTTACCCAGTCGTACATGCGAGTGGGAACCTAGCGACACTCTGATGAAGAAGGACTTTGGAAATCGCTGTATTCAACTCAGATACACGTGGGTTCAGGCACAACGATTCCACATGCTTTTCTCACAACCTTTCCCTGCCACTAACATGAGGACGTTAGCAGCTCCTTCTACAGTCAAGCAGGATGCGGGAGGGTTGTGCCCTGTCCTTAGCTCTCACAGGGAAGCATGCCTTGAAGCCAGCTGTCAACTAGCTGCATTCTTATGGCAGGGTGAAGGTAGCAGTATTCTGAGACAGGAGGTTCCCAGATAACCACTCTACTGCACCTGGAGATACCGTCCAGGTCTGCATTGTTAACTTGCATCTCAGAGGCCTCTGGCAAAAGTCTCTGCTGAAGACGTGGGAAACTCACTCTGCAGGCAGTGTGGAACTGTGAGGGACTGAGGGTGAGCTCAACTCTCAGAAGAAAGATGATTTTGGACAAGGCGTTCAACTACCTACTCACGTATGGAACTTAGTATGTAGCACCAGTCTACCCCAGGAATTACTAGGAAATCGCTTGATTGAGCTTGGAGGCACTCGTCTTGTGTGCCGGGAGATTCCAGTTACCTCTCCAAACACTTGCGTCAAGCAGCGAGCCTAGGCCTTTGGAAGCGAAAGGTAGCGGCAGGCACGATGTAGGGTTACAGGCCATGAGCTCAACTCTCAGAAGTGTGTATGCATGGGAGGCAGATGTCTGCTACCCACTCGGACATGGGAGTTGGAACCTAGCTACACTCTGATGAAGAAGGATGTTGGAAATCGCTGTATTCAACTCAGATACACGGGAGTTCAGGCCCAATGATTACACATACTTTTCCCACAACCTATCCCAGCCACTAACATAAGGAGGTTAGCAGGTACGTCTACAGTCAGGCAGGATGCGGGAGGGTGCTGCCCTGTCCTCAGCTCTCACAGGGAAGCATGCCTAGAAGCCAGCTCTCAACTAGCTGCATTCTTATGACAGTGTCAAGGTAGCAGTATTCTGAGTAAGGAGGTTCCCAGATTACCACTCTCCTGCACCTGGAGATACCGTCCAGGTCTGCATTGTTAACTTGCGTCTCAGAGGCCTCTGGCAAAAGTCTCTGGTGAAGACGTGGGAAACTCACTCTGCAGGCAGTGTGGAACTGTGAGGGACTGAGGGTGAGCTCAACTCTCAGCAGTAAGATGATTTTGGACAAGGCGTTCAGCTACCTTCTCACATATGGAAGTTAGTATGTAGCACCAGTCTACCCCAGGAATTACTGGGAAATCGCTGGATTGAGCTTGGAGGCACTAGTCTTGTGTGCCGGGAGATTCCAGTTACCTCTCCCAACACTTCGGTGAAGCAGCGAGCCTAGGCCTTTTGGAAGCGAAAGGTAGCTGCAGGCAGGAGGTAGGGTTACAGGCCATAAGCTCAACTCTCAGAAGTGTGTATGCATGGGAGGCAGATGTCTGCTACCCACTCGGACATGGGAGTTGGAACCTAGCTACACTCCTATTGAAGAAGGATGTTGGAAATCGCTGTA
This sequence comes from Canis lupus baileyi, assembly GCF_048164855.1. NCBI lineage: Eukaryota > Metazoa > Chordata > Mammalia > Carnivora > Canidae > Canis > Canis lupus. Next base: position 457,162 of record NC_132868.1, on the reverse strand, counting down.
TTCAACTCAGATACACGGGAGTTCAGGCCCAATGCTTACACATGCTTTTCCCACAACCTATCCCAGCCACTAACATAAGGAGGTTAGCAGGTACGTCTACAGTCAGGCAGGATGCGGGAGGGTGCTGCCCTGTCCTCAGCTCTCACAGGGAAGCATGCCTAGAAGCCAGCTCTCAACTAGCTGCATTCTTATGACAGTGTGAAGGTAGCAGTATTCTGAGTAAGGAGGTTCCCAGATTACCACTCTCCTGCACCTGGAGATACCGTCCAGGTGTGCATTGTTAACTTGCGTCTCAGAGGCCTCTGGCCAAAGTCTCTGGTGAAGACGTGGGAAACTCACTCTGCAGGCAGTGTGGAACTGTGAGGGACTGAGGGTGAGCTCAACTCTCAGCAGTAAGATGATTTTGGACAAGGCGTTCAGCTACCTTCTCACGTATGGAAGTTAGTATGTAGCACCAGTCTACCCCAGGAATTACTGGGAAATCGCTGGATTGAGCTTGGAGGCACTAGTCTTGTGTGCCGGGAGATTCCAGTTACCTCTCCCAACACTTCGGTGAAGCAGCGAGCCTAGGCCTTTTGGAAGCGAAAGGTAGCTGCAGGCAGGAGGTAGGGTTACAGGCCATAAGCTCAACTCTCAGAAGTGGGGATGCATGGGAGGCAGATGTCTGCTACCCACTCGGACATGCGAGTGGGAACCTAGCTACACTCTGATGAAGAAGGACTTTGGAAATCGCTGTATTCAACTCAGATACACGTGGGTTCAGGCACAACGATTCCACATGCTTTTCTCACAACCTTTCCCTGCCACTAACATGAGGACGTTAGCAGCTCCTTCTACAGTCAAGCAGGATGCGGGAGGGTTGTGCCCTGTCCTTAGCTCTCACAGGGAAGCATGCCTTGAAGCCAGCTGTCAACTAGCTGCATTCTTATGGCAGGGTGAAGGTAGCAGTATTCTGAGACAGGAGGTTCCCAGATAACCACTCTACTGCACCTGGAGATACCGTCCAGGTCTGCATTGTTAACTTGCGTCTCAGAGGCCTCTGGCAAAAGTCTCTGGTGAAGACGTGGGAAACTCACTCTGCAGGCAGTGTGGAACTGTGAGGGACTGAGGGTGAGCTCAACTCTCAGAAGTAAGATGATTTTGGACAAGGCGTTCAACTACCTACTCACGTATGGAACTTAGTATGTAGCACCAGTCTACCCCAGGAATTACTAGGAAATCGCTTGATTGAGCTTGGAGGCACTCGTCTTGTGTGCCGGGAGATTCCAGTTACCTCTCCCAACCCTTGCGTCAAGCAGCGAGCCTAGGCCTTTGGAAGCGAAAGGTAGCGGCAGGCACGATGTAGGGTTACAGGCCATGAGCTCAACTCTCAGAAGTGTGTATGCATGGGAGGCAGATGTCTGCTACCCACTCGGACATGGGAGTTGGAACCTAGCTACACTCCTATTGAAGAAGGATGTTGGAAATCGCTGTATTCAACTCAGATACACGGGAGTTCAGGCCCAATGCTTACACATGCTTTTCCCACAACCTATCCCAGCCACTAACATAAGGAGGTTAGCAGGTACGTCTACAGTCAGGCAGGATGCGGGAGGGTGCTGCCCTGTCCTCAGCTCTCACAGGGAAGCATGCCTAGAAGCCAGCTCTCAACTAGCTGCATTCTTATGACAGTGTGAAGGTAGCAGTATTCTGAGTAAGGAGGTTCCCAGATTACCACTCTCCTGGACCTGGAGATACCGTCCAGGTCTGCATTGTTAACTTGCGTCTCAGAGGCCTCTGGCCAAAGTCTCTGGTGAAGACGTGGGAAACTCACTCTGCAGGCAGTGTGGAACTGTGAGGGACTGAGGGTGAGCTCAACTCTCAGCAGTAAGATGATTTTGGACAAGGCGTTCAGCTACCTTCTCACATATGGAAGTTAGTATGTAGCACCAGTCTACCCCAGGAATTACTGGGAAATCGCTGGATTGAGCTTGGAGGCACTAGTCTTGTGTGCCGGGAGATTCCAGTTACCTCTCCCAACACTTCGGTGAAGCAGCGAGCCTAGGCCTTTTGGAAGCGAAAGGTAGCTGCAGGCAGGAGGTAGGGTTACAGGCCATAAGCTCAACTCTCAGAAGTGGGTATGCATGGGAGGCAGATGTCTGCTACCCACTCGGACATGCGAGTGGGAACCTAGCTACACTCTGATGAAGAAGGACTTTGGAAATCGCTGTATTCAACTCAGATACACGTGGGTTCAGGCACAACGATTCCACATGCTTTTCTCACAACCTTTCCCTGCCACTAACATGAGGACGTTAGCAGCTCCTTCTACAGTCAAGCAGGATGCGGGAGGGTTGTGCCCTGTCCTTAGCTCTCACAGGGAAGCATGCCTTGAAGCCAGCTGTCAACTAGCTGCATTCTTATGGCAGGGTGAAGGTAGCAGTATTCTGAGACACGAGGTTCCCAGATAACCACTCTACTGCACCTGGAGATACCGTCCAGGTCTGCATTGTTAACTTGCGTCTCAGAGGCCTCTGGCAAAAGTCTCTGGTGAAGACGTGGGAAACTCACTCTGCAGGCAGTGTGGAACTGTGAGGGACTGAGGGTGAGCTCAACTCTCAGAAGTAAGATGATTTTGGACAAGGCGTTCAACTACCTACTCACGTATGGAACTTAGTATGTAGCACCAGTCTACCCCAGGAATTACTAGGAAATCGCTTGATTGAGCTTGGGGGCACTCGTCTTGTGTGCCGGGAGATTCCAGTTACCTCTCCCAACACTTGCGTCAAGCAGCGAGCCTAGGTCTTTGGAAGCGAAAGGTAGCTGCAGGCACGTTGTAGGGTTACAGGCCATGAGCTCAACTCTCAGAAATGTGTATGCATGGGAGGCAGATGTCTGCTACCCACTCGGACATGGGAGTTGGAACCTAGCTACACTCCTATTGAAGAAGGATGTTGGAAATCGCTGTATTCAACTCAGATACACGGGAGTTCAGGCCCAATGCTTACACATGCTTTTCCCACAACCTATCCCAGCCACTAACATAAGGAGGTTAGCAGGTACGTCTACAGTCAGGCAGGATACGGGAGGGTTCTGCCCTGTCCTCAGCTCTCACAGGGAAGCATGCCTAGAAGCCAGCTCTCAACTAGCTGCATTCTTATGACAGTGTGAAGGTAGCAGTATTCTGAGTAAGGAGGTTCCCAGATTACCACTCTCCTGGACCTGGAGATACCGTCCAGGTCTGCATTGTTAACTTGCGTCTCAGAGGCCTCTGGCAAAAGTCTCTGGTGAAGACGTGGGAAACTCACTCTGCAGGCAGTGTGGAACTGTGAGGGACTGAGGGTGAGCTCAACTCTCAGCAGTAAGATGATTTTGGACAAGGCGTTCAGCTACCTTCTCACATATGGAACTTAGTATGTAGCACCAGTCTACCCCAGGAATTACTGGGAAATCGCTGGATTGAGCTTGGAGGCACTAGTCTTGTGTGCCGGCAGATTCCAGTTACCTCTCCCAACACTTCGGTGAAGCAGCGAGCCTAGGCCTTTTGGAAGCGAAATGTAGCTGCAGGCAGGAGGTAGGGTTACAGGCCATAAGCTCAACTCTCAGAAGTGGGTATGCATGGGAGGCAGATGTCTGTTACCCAGTCGTACATGCGAGTGGGAACCTAGCCACACTCTGATGAAGAAGGACTTTGGAAATCGCTGTATTCAACTCAGATACACGTGGGTTCAGGCACAACGATTCCACATGCTTTTCTCACAACCTTTCCCTGCCACTAACATGAGGACGTTAGCAGCTCCTTCTACAGTCAAGCAGGATGCGGGAGGGTTGTGCCCTGTCCTTAGCTCTCACAGGGAAGCATGCCTTGAAGCCAGCTGTCAACTAGCTGCATTCTTATGGCAGGGTGAAGGTAGCAGTATTCTGAGACAGGAGGTTCCCAGATAACCACTCTACTGCACCTGGAGATACCGTCCAGGTCTGCATTGTTAACTTGCATCTCAGAGGCCTCTGGCAAAAGTCTCTGCTGAAGACGTGGGAAACTCACTCTGCAGGCAGTGTGGAACTGTGAGGGACTGAGGGTGAGCTCAACTCTCAGAAGAAAGATGATTTTGGACAAGGCGTTCAACTACCTACTCACGTATGGAACTTAGTATGTAGCACCAGTCTACCCCAGGAATTACTAGGAAATCGCTTGATTGAGCTTGGAGGCACTCGTCTTGTGTGCCGGGAGATTCCAGTTACCTCTCCAAACACTTGCGTCAAGCAGCGAGCCTAGGCCTTTGGAAGCGAAAGGTAGCGGCAGGCACGATGTAGGGTTACAGGCCATGAGCTCAACTCTCAGAAGTGTGTATGCATGGGAGGCAGATGTCTGCTACCCACTCGGACATGGGAGTTGGAACCTAGCTACACTCTGATGAAGAAGGATGTTGGAAATCGCTGTATTCAACTCAGATACACGGGAGTTCAGGCCCAATGATTACACATACTTTTCCCACAACCTATCCCAGCCACTAACATAAGGAGGTTAGCAGGTACGTCTACAGTCAGGCAGGATGCGGGAGGGTGCTGCCCTGTCCTCAGCTCTCACAGGGAAGCATGCCTAGAAGCCAGCTCTCAACTAGCTGCATTCTTATGACAGTGTCAAGGTAGCAGTATTCTGAGTAAGGAGGTTCCCAGATTACCACTCTCCTGCACCTGGAGATACCGTCCAGGTCTGCATTGTTAACTTGCGTCTCAGAGGCCTCTGGCAAAAGTCTCTGGTGAAGACGTGGGAAACTCACTCTGCAGGCAGTGTGGAACTGTGAGGGACTGAGGGTGAGCTCAACTCTCAGCAGTAAGATGATTTTGGACAAGGCGTTCAGCTACCTTCTCACATATGGAAGTTAGTATGTAGCACCAGTCTACCCCAGGAATTACTGGGAAATCGCTGGATTGAGCTTGGAGGCACTAGTCTTGTGTGCCGGGAGATTCCAGTTACCTCTCCCAACACTTCGGTGAAGCAGCGAGCCTAGGCCTTTTGGAAGCGAAAGGTAGCTGCAGGCAGGAGGTAGGGTTACAGGCCATAAGCTCAACTCTCAGAAGTGGGTATGCATGGGAGGCAGATGTCTGCTACCCACTCGGACATGCGAGTGGGAACCTAGCTACACTCTGATGAAGAAGGACTTTGGAAATCGCTGTATTCAACTCAGATACACGTGGGTTCAGGCACAACGATTCCACATGCTTTTCTCACAACCTTTCCCTGCCACTAACATGAGGACGTTAGCAGCTCCTTCTACAGTCAAGCAGGATGCGGGAGGGTTGTGCCCTGTCCTTAGCTCTCACAGGGAAGCATGCCTTGAAGCCAGCTGTCAACTAGCTGCATTCTTATGGCAGGGTGAAGGTAGCAGTATTCTGAGACACGAGGTTCCCAGATAACCACTCTACTGCACCTGGAGATACCGTCCAGGTCTGCATTGTTAACTTGCGTCTCAGAGGCCTCTGGCAAAAGTCTCTGGTGAAGACGTGGGAAACTCACTCTGCAGGCAGTGTGGAACTGTGAGGGACTGAGGGTGAGCTCAACTCTCAGAAGTAAGATGATTTTGGACAAGGCGTTCAACTACCTACTCACGTATGGAACTTAGTATGTAGCACCAGTCTACCCCAGGAATTACTAGGAAATCGCTTGATTGAGCTTGGGGGCACTCGTCTTGTGTGCCGGGAGATTCCAGTTACCTCTCCCAACACTTGCGTCAAGCAGCGAGCCTAGGTCTTTGGAAGCGAAAGGTAGATGCAGGCACGTTGTAGGGTTACAGGCCATGAGCTCAACTCTCAGAAATGTGTATGCATGGGAGGCAGATGTCTGCTACCCACTCGGACATGGGAGTTGGAACCTAGCTACACTCCTATTGAAGAAGGATGTTGGAAATCGCTGTATTCAACTCAGATACACGGGAGTTCAGGCCCAATGCTTACACATGCTTTTCCCACAACCTATCCCAGCCACTAACATAAGGAGGTTAGCAGGTACGTCTACAGTCAGGCAGGATGCGGGAGGGTTCTGCCCTGTCCTCAGCTCTCACAGGGAAGCATGCCTAGAAGCCAGCTCTCAACTAGCTGCATTCTTATGACAGTGTGAAGGTAGCAGTATTCTGAGTAAGGAGGTTCCCAGATTACCACTCTCCTGGACCTGGAGATAGCGTCCAGGTCTGCATTGTTAACTTGCGTCTCAGAGGCCTCTGGCAAAAGTCTCTGGTGAAGACGTGGGAAACTCACTCTGCAGGCAGTGTGGAACTGTGAGGGACTGAGGGTGAGCTCAACTCTCAGCAGTAAGATGATTTTGGACAAGGCGTTCAGCTACCTTCTCACATATGGAACTTAGTATGTAGCACCAGTCTACCCCAGGAATTACTGGGAAATCGCTGGATTGAGCTTGGAGGCACTAGTCTTGTGTGCCGGCAGATTCCAGTTACCTCTCCCAACACTTCGGTGAAGCAGCGAGCCTAGGCCTTTTGGAAGCGAAAGGTAGCTGCAGGCAGGAGGTAGGGTTACAGGCCATAAGCTCAACTCTCAGAAGTGGGTATGCATGGGAGGCAGATGTCTGTTACCCAGTCGTACATGCGAGTGGGAACCTAGCCACACTCTGATGAAGAAGGACTTTGGAAATCGCTGTATTCAACTCAGATACACGTGGGTTCAGGCACAACGATTCCACATGCTTTTCTCACAACCTTTCCCTGCCACTAACATGAGGACGTTAGCAGCTCCTTCTACAGTCAAGCAGGATGCGGGAGGGTTGTGCCCTGTCCTTAGCTCTCACAGGGAAGCATGCCTTGAAGCCAGCTGTCAACTAGCTGCATTCTTATGGCAGGGTGAAGGTAGCAGTATTCTGAGACAGGAGGTTCCCAGATAACCACTCTACTGCACCTGGAGATACCGTCCAGGTCTGCATTGTTAACTTGCATCTCAGAGGCCTCTGGCAAAAGTCTCTGGTGAAGACGTGGGAAACTCACTCTGCAGGCAGTGTGGAACTGTGAGGGACTGAGGGTGAGCTCAACTCTCAGAAGAAAGATGATTTTGGACAAGGCGTTCAACTACCTACTCACGTATGGAACTTAGTATGTAGCACCAGTCTACCCCAGGAATTACTAGGAAATCGCTTGATTGAGCTTGGAGGCACTCGTCTTGTGTGCCGGGAGATTCCAGTTACCTCTCCAAACACTTGCGTCAAGCAGCGAGCCTAGGCCTTTGGAAGCGAAAGGTAGCGGCAGGCACGATGTAGGGTTACAGGCCATGAGCTCAACTCTCAGAAGTGTGTATGCATGGGAGGCAGATGTCTGCTACCCACTCGGACATGGGAGTTGGAACCTAGCTACACTCTGATGAAGAAGGATGTTGGAAATCGCTGTATTCAACTCAGATACACGGGAGTTCAGGCCCAATGATTACACATACTTTTCCCACAACCTATCCCAGCCACTAACATAAGGAGGTTAGCAGGTACGTCTACAGTCAGGCAGGATGCGGGAGGGTGCTGCCCTGTCCTCAGCTCTCACAGGGAAGCATGCCTAGAAGCCAGCTCTCAACTAGCTGCATTCTTATGACAGTGTCAAGGTAGCAGTATTCTGAGTAAGGAGGTTCCCAGATTACCACTCTCCTGCACCTGGAGATACCGTCCAGGTCTGCATTGTTAACTTGCGTCTCAGAGGCCTCTGGCAAAAGTCTCTGGTGAAGACGTGGGAAACTCACTCTGCAGGCAGTGTGGAACTGTGAGGGACTGAGGGTGAGCTCAACTCTCAGCAGTAAGATGATTTTGGACAAGGCGTTCAGCTACCTTCTCACATATGGAAGTTAGTATGTAGCACAAGTCTACCCCAGGAATTACTGGGAAATCGCTGGATTGAGCTTGGAGGCACTAGTCTTGTGTGCCGGCAGATTCCAGTTACCTCTCCCAACACTTCGGTGAAGCAGCGAGCCTAGGCCTTTTGGAAGCGAAAGGTAGCTGCAGGCAGGAGGTAGGGTTACAGGCCATAAGCTCAACTCTCAGAAGTGGGTATGCATGGGAGGCAGATGTCTGCTACCCACTCGGACATGCGAGTGGGAACCTAGCTACACTCTGATGAAGAAGGACTTTGGAAATCGCTGTATTCAACTCAGATACACGTGGGTTCAGGCACAACGATTCCACATGCTTTTCTCACAACCTTTCCCTGCCACTAACATGAGGACGTTAGCAGCTCCTTCTACAGTCAAGCAGGATGCGGGAGGGTTGTGCCCTGTCCTTAGCTCTCACAGGGAAGCATGCCTTGAAGCCAGCTGTCAACTAGCTGCATTCTTATGGCAGGGTGAAGGTAGCAGTAATCTGAGACAGGAGGTTCCCAGATAACCACTCTACTGCACCTGGAGATACCGTCCAGGTCTGCATTGTTAACTTGCGTCTCAGAGGCCTCTGGCAAAAGTCTCTGGTGAAGACGTGGGAAACTCACTCTGCAGGCAGTGTGGAACTGTGAGGGACTGAGGGTGAGCTCAACTCTCAGAAGTAAGATGATTTTGGACAAGGCGTTCAACTACCTACTCACGTATGGAACTTAGTATGTAGCACCAGTCTACCCCAGGAATTACTAGGAAATCGCTTGATTGAGCTTGGAGGCACTCGTCTTGTGTGCCGGGAGATTCCATTTACCTCTCCCAACACTTGCGTCAAGCAGCGAGCCTAGGTCTTTGGAAGCGAAAGGTAGCTGCAGGCACGTTGTAGGGTTACAGGCCATGAGCTCAACTCTCAGAAGTGTGTATGCATGGGAGGCAGATGTCTGCTACCCACTCGGACATGGGAGTTGGAACCTAGCTACACTCCTATTGAAGAAGGATGTTGGAAATCGCTGTATTCAACTCAGATACAAGGGAGTTCAGGCCCAATGCTTACACATGCTTTTCCCACAACCTATCCCAGCCACTAACATAAGGAGGTTAGCAGGTACGTCTACAGTCAGGCAGGATGCGGGAGGGTGCTGCCCTGTCCTCAGCTCTCACAGGGAAGCATGCCTAGAAGCCAGCTCTCAACTAGCTGCATTCTTATGACAGTGTCAAGGTAGCAGTATTCTGAGTAAGGAGGTTCCCAGATTACCACTCTACTGCAACTGGAGATACCCTCCAGGTGTGCATTGTTAACTTGCGTCTCAGAGGCCTCTGGCAAAAGTCTCTGGTGAAGACGTGGGAAACTCACTCTGCAGGCAGTGTGGAACTGTGAGGGACTGAGGGTGAGCTCAACTCTCAGCAGTAAGATGATTTTGGACAAGGCATTCAGCTACCTTCTCACATATGGAACTTAGTATGTAGCACCAGTCTACCCCAGGAATTACTGGGAAAGCGCTGGATTGAGCTTGGAGGCACTAGTCTTGTGTGCCGGCAGATTCCAGTTACCTCTCCCAACACTTCGGTGAAGCAGCGAGCCTAGGCCTTTTGGAAGCGAAAGGTAGCTGCAGGCAGGAGGTAGGGTTACAGGCCATAAGCTCAACTCTCAGAAGTGGGTATGCATGGGAGGCAGATGTCTGCTACCCACTCGGACATGCGAGTGGGAACCTAGCTACACTCTGATGAAGAAGGACTTTGGAAATCGCTGTATTCAACTCAGATACACGTGGGTTCAGGCACAACGATTCCACATGCTTTTCTCACAACCTTTCCCTGCCACTAACATGAGGACGTTAGCAGCTCCTTCTACAGTCAAGCAGGATGCGGGAGGGTTGTGCCCTGTCCTTAGCTCTCACAGGGAAGCATGCCTTGAAGCCAGCTGTCAACTAGCTGCATTCTTATGGCAGGGTGAAGGTAGCAGTATTCTGAGACAGGAGGTTCCCAGATTACCACTCTACTGCACCTGGAGATACCGTCCAGGTCTGCATTGTTAACTTGCGTCTCAGAGGCCTCTGGCAAAAGTCTCTGATGAAGACGTGGGAAACTCACTCTGCAGGCAGTGTGGAACTGTGAGGGACTGAGGGTGAGCTCAACTCTCAGAAGTAAGATGTTTTTGGACAAGGCGTTCAACTACCTACTCACGTATGGAACTTAGTATGTAGCACCAGTCTACCCCAGGAATTACTAGGAAATCGCTTGATTGAGCTTGGAGGCACTCGTCTTCTGTGCCGGGAGATTCCAGTTACCTCTCCCAACACTTGCGTCAAGCAGCGAGCCTAGGCCTTTTGGAAGCGAAAGGTAGCGGCAGGCACGATGTAGGGTTACAGGCCATGAGCTCAACTCTCAGAAGTGTGTATGCATGGGAGGCAGATGTCTGCTACCCACTCGGACATGGGAGTTGGAACCTAGCTACACTCCTATTGAAGAAGGATGTTGGAAATCGCTGTATTCAACTCAGATACACGGGAGTTCAGGCCCAATGCTTACACATGCTTTTCCCACAACCTATCCCAGCCACTAACATAAGGAGGTTAGCAGGTACGTCTACAGTCAGGCAGGATGCGGGAGGGTTCTGCCCTGTCCTCAGCTCTCACAGGGAAGCATGCCTAGAAGCCAGCTCTCAACTAGCTGCATTCTTATGACAGTGTGAAGGTAGCAGTATTCTGAGTAAGGAGGTTCCCAGATTACCACTCTCCTGGACCTGGAGATACCGTCCAGGTCTGCATTGTTAACTTGCGTCTCAGAGGCCTCTGGCAAAAGTCTCTGGTGAAGACGTGGGAAACTCACTCTGCAGGCAGTGTGGAACTGTGAGGGACTGAGGGTGAGCTCAACTCTCAGCAGTAAGATGATTTTGGACAAGGCGTTCAGCTACCTTCTCACATATGGAACTTAGTATGTAGCACCAGTCTACCCCAGGAATTACTGGGAAATCGCTGGATTGAGCTTGGAGGCACTAGTCTTGTGTGCCGGCAGATTCCAGTTACCTCTCCCAACACTTCGGTGAAGCAGCGAGCCTAGGCCTTTTGGAAGCGAAAGGTAGCTGCAGGCAGGAGGTAGGGTTACAGGCCATAAGCTCAACTCTCAGAAGTGGGTATGCATGGGAGGCAGATGTCTGCTACCCACTCGGACATGCGAGTGGGAACCTAGCTACACTCTGATGAAGAAGGACTTTGGAAATCGCTGTATTCAACTCAGATACACGTGGGTTCAGGCACAACGATTCCACATGCTTTTCTCACAACCTTTCCCTGCCACTAACATGAGGACGTTAGCAGCTCCTTCTACAGTCAAGCAGGATGCGGGAGGGTTGTGCCCTGTCCTTAGCTCTCACAGGGAAGCATGCCTTGAAGCCAGCTGTCAACTAGCTGCATTCTTATGGCAGGGTGAAGGTAGCAGTATTCTGAGACACGAGGTTCCCAGATAACCACTCTACTGCACCTGGAGATACCGTCCAGGTCTGCATTGTTAACTTGCGTCTCAGAGGCCTCTGGCAAAAGTCTCTGGTGAAGACGTGGGAAACTCACTCTGCAGGCAGTGTGGAACTGTGAGGGACTGAGGGTGAGCTCAACTCTCAGAAGAAAGATGATTTTGGACAAGGCGTTCAACTACCTACTCACGTATGGAACTTAGTATGTAGCACCAGTCTACCCCAGGAATTACTAGGAAATCGCTTGATTGAGCTTGGAGGCACTCGTCTTGTGTGCCGGGAGATTCCAGTTACCTCTCCCAACACTTGCGTCAAGCAGCGAGCCTAGGCCTTTGGAAGCGAAAGGTAGCGGCAGGCACGATGTAGGGTTACAGGCCATGAGCTCAACTCTCAGAAGTGTGTATGCATGGGAGGCAGATGTCTGCTACCCACTCGGACATGGGAGTTGGAACCTAGCTACACTCCTATTGAAGAAGGATGTTGGAAATCGCTGTATTCAACTCAGATACACGGGAGTTCAGGCCCAATGCTTACACATGCTTTTCCCACAACCTATCCCAGCCACTAACATAAGGAGGTTAGCAGGTACGTCTACAGTCAGGCAGGATGCGGGAGGGTGCTGCCCTGTCCTCAGCTCTCACAGGGAAGCATGCCTAGAAGCCAGCTCTCAACTAGCTGCATTCTTATGACAGTGTGAAGGTAGCAGTATTCTGAGTAAGGAGGTTCCCAGATTACCACTCTCCTGCACCTGGAGATACCGTCCAGGTCTGCATTGTTAACTTGCGTCTCAGAGGCCTCTGGCCAAAGTCTCTGGTGAAGACGTGGGAAACTCACTCTGCAGGCAGTGTGGAACTGTGAGGGACTGAGGGTGAGCTCAACTCTCAGCAGTAAGATGATTTTGGACAAGGCGTTCAGCTACCTTCTCACGTATGGAACTTAGTATGTAGCACCAGTCTACCCCAGGAATTACTGGGAAATCGCTGGATTGAGCTTGGAGGCACTAGTCTTGTGTGCCGGCAGATTCCAGTTACCTCTCCCAACACTTCGGTGAAGCAGCGAGCCTAGGCCTTTTGGAAGCGAAAGGTAGCTGCAGGCAGGAGGTAGGGTTACAGGCCATAAGCTCAACTCTCAGAAGTGGGTATGCATGGGAGGCAGATGTCTGCTACCCACTCGGACATGCGAGTGGGAACCTAGCTACACTCTGATGAAGAAGGACTTTGGAAATCGCTGTATTCAACTCAGATACACGTGGGTTCAGGCACAACGATTCCACATGCTTTTCTCACAACCTTTCCCTGCCACTAACATGAGGACGTTAGCAGCTCCTTCTACAGTCAAGCAGGATGCGGGAGGGTTGTGCCCTGTCCTTAGCTCTCACAGGGAAGCATGCCTTGAAGCCAGCTGTCAACTAGCTGCATTCTTATGGCAGGGTGAAGGTAGCAGTATTCTGAGACAGGAGGTTCCCAGATAACCACTCTACTGCACCTGGAGATACCGTCCAGGTCTGCATTGTTAACTTGCGTCTCAGAGGCCTCTGGCAAAAGTCTCTGGTGAAGACGTGGGAAACTCACTCTGCAGGCAGTGTGGAACTGTGAGGGACTGAGGGTGAGCTCAACTCTCAGAAGTTAGATGATTTTGGACAAGGCGTTCAACTACATACTCACGTATGGAACTTAGTATGTAGCACCAGTCTACCCCAGGAATTACTAGGAAATCGCTTGATTGAGCTTGGAGGCACTCGTCTTGTGTGCCGGGAGATTCCAGTTACCTCTCCCAACACTTGCGTCAAGCAGCGAGCCTAGGCCTTTGGAAGCGAAAGGTAGCGGCAGGCACGATGTAGGGTTACAGGCCATGAGCTCAACTCTCAGAAGTGTGTATGCATGGGAGGCAGATGTCTGCTACCCACTCGGACATGGGAGTTGGAACCTAGCTACACTCCTATTGAAGAAGGATGTTGGAAATCGCTGTATTCAACTCAGATACACGGGAGTTCAGGCCCAATGCTTACACATGCTTTTCCCACAACCTATCCCAGCCACTAACATAAGGAGGTTAGCAGGTACGTCTACAGTCAGGCAGGATGCGGGAGGGTGCTGCCCTGTCCTCAGCTCTCACAGGGAAGCATGCCTAGAAGCCAGCTCTCAACTAGCTGCATTCTTATGACAGTGTGAAGGTAGCAGTATTCTGAGTAAGGAGGTTCCCAGATTACCACTCTCCTGCACCTGGAGATACCGTCCAGGTCTGCATTGTTAACTTGCGTCTCAGAGGCCTCTGGCCAAAGTCTCTGGTGAAGACGTGGGAAACTCACTCTGCAGGCAGTGTGGAACTGTGAGGGACTGAGGGTGAGCTCAACTCTCAGCAGTAAGATGATTTTGGACAAGGCGTTCAGCTACCTTCTCACGTATGGAACTTAGTATGTAGCACCAGTCTACCCCAGGAATTACTGGGAAATCGCTGGATTGAGCTTGGAGGCACTAGTCTTGTGTGCCGGCAGATTCCAGTTACCTCTCCCAACACTTCGGTGAAGCAGCGAGCCTAGGCCTTTTGGAAGCGAAAGGTAGCTGCAGGCAGGAGGTAGGGTTACAGGCCATAAGCTCAACTCTCAGAAGTGGGTATGCATGGGAGGCAGATGTCTGCTACCCACTCGGACATGCGAGTGGGAACCTAGCTACACTCTGATGAAGAAGGACTTTGGAAATCGCTGTATTCAACTCAGATACACGTGGGTTCAGGCACAACGATTCCACATGCTTTTCTCACAACCTTTCCCTGCCACTAACATGAGGACGTTAGCAGCTCCTTCTACAGTCAAGCAGGATGCGGGAGGGTTGTGCCCTGTCCTTAGCTCTCACAGGGAAGCATGCCTTGAAGCCAGCTGTCAACTAGCTGCATTCTTATGGCAGGGTGAAGGTAGCAGTATTCTGAGACAGGAGGTTCCCAGATAACCACTCTACTGCACCTGGAGATACCGTCCAGGTCTGCATTGTTAACTTGCGTCTCAGAGGCCTCTGGCAAAAGTCTCTGGTGAAGACGTGGGAAACTCACTCTGCAGGCAGTGTGGAACTGTGAGGGACTGAGGGTGAGCTCAACTCTCAGAAGTAAGATGATTTTGGACAAGGCGTTCAACTACCTACTCACGTATGGAACTTAGTATGTAGCACCAGTCTACCCCAGGAATTACTAGGAAATCGCTTGATTGAGCTTGGAGGCACTCGTCTTGTGTGCCGGGAGATTCCAGTTACCTCTCCCAACACTTGCGTCAAGCAGCGAGCCTAGGCCTTTGGAAGCGAAAGGTAGCGGCAGGCACGATGTAGGGTTACAGGCCATGAGCTCAACTCTCAGAAGTGTGTATGCATGGGAGGCAGATGTCTGCTACCCACTCGGACATGGGAGTTGGAACCTAGCTACACTCCTATTGAAGAAGGATGTTGGAAATCGCTGTATTCAACTCAGATACACGGGAGTTCAGGCCCAATGCTTACACATGCTTTTCCCACAACCTATCCCAGCCACTAACATAAGGAGGTTAGCAGGTACGTCTACAGTCAGGCAGGATGCGGGAGGGTGCTGCCCTGTCCTCAGCTCTCACAGGGAAGCATGCCTAGAAGCCAGCTCTCAACTAGCTGCATTCTTATGACAGTGTGAAGGTAGCAGTATTCTGAGTAAGGAGGTTCCCAGATTACCACTCTCCTGCACCTGGAGATACCGTCCAGGTGTGCATTGTTAACTTGCGTCTCAGAGGCCTCTGGCAAAAGTCTCTGGTGAAGACGTGGGAAACTCACTCTGCAGGCAGTGTGGAACTGTGAGGGACTGAGGGTGAGCTCAACTCTCAGCAGTAAGATGATTTTGGACAAGGCGTTCAGCTACCTTCTCACATATGGAACTTAGTATGTAGCACCAGTCTACCCCAGGAATTACTGGGAAATCGCTGGATTGAGCTTGGAGGCACTAGTCTTGTGTGCCGGCAGATTCCAGTTACCTCTCCCAACACTTTGGTGAAGCAGCGAGCCTAGGCCTTTTGGAAGCGAAAGGTAGCTGCAGGCAGGAGGTAGGGTTACAGGCCATAAGCTCAACTCTCAGAAGTGGGTATGCATGGGAGGCAGATGTCTGCTACCCACTCGGACATGCGAGTGGGAACCTAGCTACACTCTGATGAAGAAGGACTTTGGAAATCGCTGTATTCAACTCAGATACACGTGGGTTCAGGCACAACGATTCCACATGCTTTTCTCACAACCTTTCCCTGCCACTAACATGAGGACGTTAGCAGCTCCTTCTACAGTCAAGCAGGATGCGGGAGGGTTGTGCCCTGTCCTTAGCTCTCACAGGGAAGCATGCCTTGAAGCCAGCTGTCAACTAGCTGCATTCTTATGGCAGGGTGAAGGTAGCAGTATTCTGAGACAGGAGGTTCCCAGATAACCACTCTACTGCACCTGGAGATACCGTCCAGGTCTGCATTGTTAACTTGCGTCTCAGAGGCCTCTGGCAAAAGTCTCTGGTGAAGACGTGGGAAACTCACTCTGCAGGCAGTGTGGAACTGTGAGGGACTGAGGGTGAGCTCAACTCTCAGAAGTAAGATGATTTTGGACAAGGCGTTCAACTACCTACTCACGTATGGAACTTAGTATGTAGCACCAGTCTACCCCAGGAATTACTAGGAAATCGCTTGATTGAGCTTGGAGGCACTCGTCTTGTGTGCCGGGAGATTCCAGTTACCTCTCCCAACACTTGCGTCAAGCAGCGAGCCTAGGCCTTTGGAAGCGAAAGGTAGCGGCAGGCACGATGTAGGGTTACAGGCCATGAGCTCAACTCTCAGAAGTGTGTATGCATGGGAGGCAGATGTCTGCTACCCACTCGGACATGGGAGTTGGAACCTCGCTACACTCCTATTGAAGAAGGATGTTGGAAATCGCTGTATTCAACTCAGATACACGGGAGTTCAGGCCCAATGCTTACACATGCTTTTCCCACAACCTATCCCAGCCACTAACATAAGGAGGTTAGCAGGTACGTCTACAGTCAGGCAGGATGCGGGAGGGTGCTGCCCTGTCCTCAGCTCTCACAGGGAAGCATGCCTAGAAGCCAGCTCTCAACTAGCTGCATTCTTATGACAGTGTGAAGGTAGCAGTATTCTGAGTAAGGAGGTTCCCAGATTACCACTCTCCTGCACCTGGAGATACCGTTCAGGTGTGCATTGTTAACTTGCGTCTCAGAGGCCTCTGGCCAAAGTCTCTGGTGAAGACGTGGGAAACTCACTCTGCAGGCAGTGTGGAACTGTGAGGGACTGAGGGTGAGCTCAACTCTCAGCAGTAAGATGATTTTGGACAAGTCGTTCAGCTACCTTCTCACGTATGGAACTTAGTATGTAGCACCAGTCTACCCCAGGAATTACTGGGAAATCGCTGGATTGAGCTTGGAGGCACTAGTCTTGTGTGCCGGCAGATTCCAGTTACCTCTCCCAACACTTTGGTGAAGCAGCGAGCCTAGGCCTTTTGGAAGCGAAAGGTAGCTGCAGGCAGGAGGTAGGGTTACAGGCCATAAGCTCAACTCTCAGAAGTGGGTATGCATGGGAGGCAGATGTCTGCTACCCACTCGGACATGCGAGTGGGAACCTAGCTACACTCTGATGAAGAAGGACTTTGGAAATCGCTGTATTCAACTGAGATACACGTGGGTTCAGGCACAACGATTCCACATGCTTTTCTCACAACCTTTCCCTGCCACTAACATGAGGACGTTAGCAGCTCCTTCTACAGTCAAGCAGGATGCGGGAGGGTTGTGCCCTGTCCTTAGCTCTCACAGGGAAGCATGCCTTGAAGCCAGCTGTCAACTAGCTGCATTCTTATGGCAGGGTGAAGGTAGCAGTATTCTGAGACAGGAGGTTCCCAGATAACCACTCTACTGCACCTGGAGATACCGTCCAGGTCTGCATTGTTAACTTGCGTCTCAGAGGCCTCTGGCAAAAGTCTCTGGTGAAGACGTGGGAAACTCACTCTGCAGGCAGTGTGGAACTGTGAGGGACTGAGGGTGAGCTCAACTCTCAGAAGTAAGATGATTTTGGACAAGGCGTTCAACTACCTACTCACGTATGGAACTTAGTATGTAGCACCAGTCTACCCCAGGAATTACTAGGAAATCGCTTGATTGAGCTTGGAGGCACTCGTCTTGTGTGCCGGGAGATTCCAGTTACCTCTCCCAACCCTTGCGTCAAGCAGCGAGCCTAGGCCTTTGGAAGCGAAAGGTAGCGGCAGGCACGATGTAGGGTTACAGGCCATGAGCTCAACTCTCAGAAGTGTGTATGCATGGGAGGCAGATGTCTGCTACCCACTCGGACATGGGAGTTGGAACCTCGCTACACTCCTATTGAAGAAGGATGTTGGAAATCGCTGTATTCAACTCAGATACACGGGAGTTCAGGCCCAATGCTTACACATGCTTTTCCCACAACCTATCCCAGCCACTAACATAAGGAGGTTAGCAGGTACGTCTACAGTCAGGCAGGATGCGGGAGGGTGCTGCCCTGTCCTCAGCTCTCACAGGGAAGCATGCCTAGAAGCCAGCTCTCAACTAGCTGCATTCTTATGACAGTGTGAAGGTAGCAGTATTCTGAGTAAGGAGGTTCCCAGATTACCACTCTCCTGCACCTGGAGATACCGTCCAGGTGTGCATTGTTAACTTGCGTCTCAGAGGCCTCTGGCAAAAGTCTCTGGTGAAGACGTGGGAAACTCACTCTGCAGGCAGTGTGGAACTGTGAGGGACTGAGGGTGAGCTCAACTCTCAGCAGTAAGATGATTTTGGACAAGGCGTTCAGCTACCTTCTCACGTATGGAACTTAGTATGTAGCACCAGTCTACCCCAGGAATTACTGGGAAATCGCTGGATTGAGCTTGGAGGCACTAGTCTTGTGTGCCGGCAGATTCCAGTTACCTCTCCCAACACTTTGGTGAAGCAGCGAGCCTAGGCCTTTTGGAAGCGAAAGGTAGCTGCAGGCAGGAGGTAGGGTTACAGGCCATAAGCTCAACTCTCAGAAGTGGGTATGCATGGGAGGCAGATGTCTGCTACCCACTCGGACATGCGAGTGGGAACCTAGCTACACTCTGATGAAGAAGGACTTTGGAAATCGCTGTATTCAACTGAGATACACGTGGGTTCAGGCACAACGATTCCACATGCTTTTCTCACAACCTTTCCCTGCCACTAACATGAGGACGTTAGCAGCTCCTTCTACAGTCAAGCAGGATGCGGGAGGGTTGTGCCCTGTCCTTAGCTCTCACAGGGAAGCATGCCTTGAAGCCAGGTGTCAACTAGCTGCATTCTTATGGCAGGGTGAAGGTAGCAGTATTCTGAGACAGGAGGTTCCCAGATAACCACTCTACTGCACCTGGAGATACCGTCCAGGTCTGCATTGTTAACTTGCGTCTCAGAGGCCTCTGGCAAAAGTCTCTGGTGAAGACGTGGGAAACTCACTCTGCAGGCAGTGTGGAACTGTGAGGGACTGAGGGTGAGCTCAACTCTCAGAAGTAAGATGATTTTGGACAAGGCGTTCAACTACCTACGCACGTATGGAACTTAGTATGTAGCACCAGTCTACCCCAGGAATTACTAGGAAATCGCTTGATTGAGCTTGGAGGCACTCGTCTTGTGTGCCGGGAGATTCCAGTTACCTCTCCCAACACTTGCGTCAAGCAGCGAGCCTAGGCCTTTGGAAGCGAAAGGTAGCGGCAGGCACGATGTAGGGTTACAGGCCATGAGCTCAACTCTCAGAAGTGTGTATGCATGGGAGGCAGATGTCTGCTACCCACTCGGACATGGGAGTTGGAACCTCGCTACACTCCTATTGAAGAAGGATGTTGGAAATCGCTGTATTCAACTCAGATACACGGGAGTTCAGGCCCAATGCTTACACATGCTTTTCCCACAACCTATCCCAGCCACTAACATAAGGAGGTTAGCAGGTACGTCTACAGTCAGGCAGGATGCGGGAGGGTGCTGCCCTGTCCTCAGCTCTCACAGGGAAGCATGCCTAGAAGCCAGCTCTCAACTAGCTGCATTCTTATGACAGTGTCAAGGTAGCAGTATTCTGAGTAAGGAGGTTCCCAGATTACCACTCTCCTGCACCTGGAGATACCGTCCAGGTGTGCATTGTTAACTTGCGTCTCAGAGGCCTCTGGCAAAAGTCTCTGGTGAAGACGTGGGAAACTCACTCTGCAGGCAGTGTGGAACTGTGAGGGACTGAGGGTGAGCTCAACTCTCAGCAGGAAGATGATTTTGGACAAGGCGTTCAGCTACCTTCTCACGTACGGAACTTAGTATGTAGCACCAGTCTACCCCAGGAATTACTGGGAAATCGCTGGATTGAGCTTGGAGGCACTAGTCTTGTGTGCCGGCAGATTCCAGTTACCTCTCCCAACACTTCGGTGAAGCAGCGAGCCTAGGCCTTTTGGAAGCGAAAGGTAGCTGCAGGCAGAAGGTAGGGTTACAGGCCATAAGCTCAACTCTCAGAAGTGGGTATGCATGGGAGGCAGATGTCTGCTACCCACTCGGACATGCGAGTGGGAACCTAGCTACACTCTGATGAAGAAGGACTTTGGAAATCGCTGTAATCAACTCAGATACACGTGGGTTCAGGCACAACGATTCCACATGCTTTTCTCACAACCTTTCCCTGCCACTAACATGAGGACGTTAGCAGCTCCTTCTACAGTCAAGCAGGATGCGGGAGGGTTGTGCCCTGTCCTTAGCTCTCACAGGGAAGCATGCCTTGAAGCCAGGTGTCAACTAGCTGCATTCTTATGGCAGGGTGAAGGTAGCAGTATTCTGAGACAGGAGGTTCCCAGATAACCACTCTACTGCACCTGGAGATACCGTCCAGGTCTGCATTGTTAACTTGCGTCTCAGAGGCCTCTGGCAAAAGTCTCTGGTGAAGACGTGGGAAACTCACTCTGCAGGCAGTGTGGAACTGTGAGGGACTGAGGGTGAGCTCAACTCTCAGAAGTAAGATGATTTTGGACAAGGCGTTCAACTACCTACTCACGTATGGAACTTAGTATGTAGCACCAGTCTACCCCAGGAATTACTAGGAAATCGCTTGATTGAGCTTGGAGGCACTCGTCTTGTGTGCCGGGAGATTCCAGTTACCTCTCCCAACACTTGCGTCAAGCAGCGAGCCTAGGCCTTTGGAAGCGAAAGGTAGCGGCAGGCACGATGTAGGGTTACAGGCCATGAGCTCAACTCTCAGAAGTGTGTATGCATGGGAGGCAGATGTCTGCTACCCACTCGGACATGCGAGTGGGAACCTAGCTACACTCTGATGAAGAAGGACTTTGGAAATCGCTGTATTCAACTCAGATACACGTGGGTTCAGGCACAACGATTCCACATGCTTTTCTCACAACCTTTCCCTGCCACTAACATGAGGACGTTAGCAGCTCCTTCTACAGTCAAGCAGGATGCGGGAGGGTTGTGCCCTGTCCTTAGCTCTCACAGGGAAGCATGCCTTGAAGCCAGCTGTCAACTAGCTGCATTCTTATGGCAGGGTGAAGGTAGCAGTATTCTGAGACAGGAGGTTCCCAGATAACCACTCTACTGCACCTGGAGATACCGTCCAGGTCTGCATTGTTAACTTGCGTCTCAGAGGCCTCTGGCAAAAGTCTCTGGTGAAGACGTGGGAAACTCACTCTGCAGGCAGTGTGGAACTGTGAGGGACTGAGGGTGAGCTCAACTCTCAGAAGTAAGATGATTTTGGACAAGGCGTTCAACTACCTACTCACGTATGGAACTTAGTATGTAGCACCAGTCTACCCCAGGAATTACTAGGAAATCGCTTGATTGAGCTTGGAGGCACTCGTCTTGTGTGCCGGGAGATTCCAGTTACCTCTCCCAACACTTGCGTCAAGCAGCGAGCCTAGGCCTTTGGAAGCGAAAGGTAGCGGCAGGCACGATGTAGGGTTACAGGCCATGAGCTCAACTCTCAGAAGTGTGTATGCATGGGAGGCAGATGTCTGCTACCCACTCGGACATGGGAGTTGGAACCTCGCTACACTCCTATTGAAGAAGGATGTTGGAAATCGCTGTATTCAACTCAGATACACGGGAGTTCAGGCCCAATGCTTACACATGCTTTTCCCACAACCTATCCCAGCCACTAACATAAGGAGGTTAGCAGGTACGTCTACAGTCAGGCAGGATGCGGGAGGGTGCTGCCCTGTCCTCAGCTCTCACAGGGAAGCATGCCTAGAAGCCAGCTCTCAACTAGCTGCATTCTTATGACAGTGTGAAGGTAGCAGTATTCTGAGTAAGGAGGTTCCCAGATTACCACTCTCCTGCACCTGGAGATACCGTCCAGGTGTGCATTGTTAACTTGCGTCTCAGAGGCCTCTGGCAAAAGTCTCTGGTGAAGACGTGGGAAACTCACTCTGCAGGCAGTGTGGAACTGTGAGGGACTGAGGGTGAGCTCAACTCTCAGCAGGAAGATGATTTTGGACAAGGCGTTCAGCTACCTTCTCACGTACGGAACTTAGTATGTAGCAACAGTCTACCCCAGGAATTACTGGGAAATCGCTGGATTGAGCTTGGAGGCACTAGTCTTGTGTGCCGGCAGATTCCAGTTACCTCTCCCAACACTTTGGTGAAGCAGCGAGCCTAGGCCTTTTGGAAGCGAAAGGTAGCTGCAGGCAGGAGGTAGGGTTACAGGCCATAAGCTCAACTCTCAGAAGTGGGGATGCATGGGAGGCAGATGTCTGCTACCCACTCGGACATGCGAGTGGGAACCTAGCTACACTCTGATGAAGAAGGACTTTGGAAATCGCTGTATTCAACTGAGATACACGTGGGTTCAGGCACAACGATTCCACATGCTTTTCTCACAACCTTTCCCTGCCACTAACATGAGGACGTTAGCAGCTCCTTCTACAGTCAAGCAGGATGCGGGAGGGTTGTGCCCTGTCCTTAGCTCTCACAGGGAAGCATGCCTTGAAGCCAGCTGTCAACTAGCTGCATTCTTATGGCAGGGTGAAGGTAGCAGTATTCTGAGACAGGAGGTTCCCAGATAACCACTCTACTGCACCTGGAGATACCGTCCAGGTCTGCATTGTTAACTTGCGTCTCAGAGGCCTCTGGCAAAAGTCTCTGGTGAAGACGTGGGAAACTCACTCTGCAGGCAGTGTGGAACTGTGAGGGACTGAGGGTGAGCTCAACTCTCAGAAGTAAGATGATTTTGGACAAGGCGTTCAACTACCTACTCACGTATGGAACTTAGTATGTAGCACCAGTCTACCCCAGGAATTACTAGGAAATCGCTTGATTGAGCTTGGAGGCACTCGTCTTGTGTGCCGGGAGATTCCAGTTACCTCTCCCAACCCTTGCGTCAAGCAGCGAGCCTAGGCCTTTGGAAGCGAAAGGTAGCGGCAGGCACGATGTAGGGTTACAGGCCATGAGCTCAACTCTCAGAAGTGTGTATGCATGGGAGGCAGATGTCTGCTACCCACTCGGACATGGGAGTTGGAACCTCGCTACACTCCTATTGAAGAAGGATGTTGGAAATCGCTGTATTCAACTCAGATACACGGGAGTTCAGGCCCAATGCTTACACATGCTTTTCCCACAACCTATCCCAGCCACTAACATAAGGAGGTTAGCAGGTACGTCTACAGTCAGGCAGGATGCGGGAGGGTGCTGCCCTGTCCTCAGCTCTCACAGGGAAGCATGCCTAGAAGCCAGCTCTCAACTAGCTGCATTCTTATGACAGTGTGAAGGTAGCAGTATTCTGAGTAAGGAGGTTCCCAGATTACCACTCTCCTGCACCTGGAGATACCGTCCAGGTGTGCATTGTTAACTTGCGTCTCAGAGGCCTCTGGCAAAAGTCTCTGGTGAAGACGTGGGAAACTCACTCTGCAGGCAGTGTGGAACTGTGAGGGACTGAGGGTGAGCTCAACTCTCAGCAGTAAGATGATTTTGGACAAGGCGTTCAGCTACCTTCTCACGTATGGAACTTAGTATGTAGCACCAGTCTACCCCAGGAATTACTGGGAAATCGCTGGATTGAGCTTGGAGGCACTAGTCTTGTGTGCCGGCAGATTCCAGTTACCTCTCCCAACACTTTGGTGAAGCAGCGAGCCTAGGCCTTTTGGAAGCGAAAGGTAGCTGCAGGCAGGAGGTAGGGTTACAGGCCATAAGCTCAACTCTCAGAAGTGGGTATGCATGGGAGGCAGATGTCTGCTACCCACTCGGACATGCGAGTGGGAACCTAGCTACACTCTGATGAAGAAGGACTTTGGAAATCGCTGTATTCAACTCAGATACACGTGGGTTCAGGCACAACGATTCCACATGCTTTTCTCACAACCTTTCCCTGCCACTAACATGAGGACGTTAGCAGCTCCTTCTACAGTCAAGCAGGATGCGGGAGGGTTGTGCCCTGTCCTTAGCTCTCACAGGGAAGCATGCCTTGAAGCCAGGTGTCAACTAGCTGCATTCTTATGGCAGGGTGAAGGTAGCAGTATTCTGAGACAGGAGGTTCCCAGATAACCACTCTACTGCACCTGGAGATACCGTCCAGGTCTGCATTGTTAACTTGCGTCTCAGAGGCCTCTGGCAAAAGTCTCTGGTGAAGACGTGGGAAACTCACTCTGCAGGCAGTGTGGAACTGTGAGGGACTGAGGGTGAGCTCAACTCTCAGAAGTAAGATGATTTTGGACAAGGCGTTCAACTACCTACTCACGTATGGAACTTAGTATGTAGCACCAGTCTACCCCAGGAATTACTAGGAAATCGCTTGATTGAGCTTGGAGGCACTCGTCTTGTGTGCCGGGAGATTCCAGTTACCTCTCCCAACACTTGCGTCAAGCAGCGAGCCTAGGCCTTTGGAAGCGAAAGGTAGCGGCAGGCACGATGTAGGGTTACAGGCCATGAGCTCAACTCTCAGAAGTGTGTATGCATGGGAGGCAGATGTCTGCTACCCACTCGGACATGCGAGTGGGAACCTCGCTACACTCCTATTGAAGAAGGATGTTGGAAATCGCTGTATTCAACTCAGATACACGGGAGTTCAGGCCCAATGCTTACACATGCTTTTCCCACAACCTATCCCAGCCACTAACATAAGGAGGTTAGCAGGTACGTCTACAGTCAGGCAGGATGCGGGAGGGTGCTGCCCTGTCCTCAGCTCTCACAGGGAAGCATGCCTAGAAGCCAGCTCTCAACTAGCTGCATTCTTATGACAGTGTGAAGGTAGCAGTATTCTGAGTAAGGAGGTTCCCAGATTACCACTCTCCTGCACCTGGAGATACCGTCCAGGTGTGCATTGTTAACTTGCGTCTCAGAGGCCTCTGGCAAAAGTCTCTGGTGAAGACGTGGGAAACTCACTCTGCAGGCAGTGTGGAACTGTGAGGGACTGAGGGTGAGCTCAACTCTCAGCAGTAAGATGATTTTGGACAAGGCGTTCAGCTACCTTCTCACATATGGAACTTAGTATGTAGCACCAGTCTACCCCAGGAATTACTGGGAAATCGCTGGATTGAGCTTGGAGGCACTAGTCTTGTGTGCCGGCAGATTCCAGTTACCTCTCCCAACACTTCGGTGAAGCAGCGAGCCTAGGCCTTTTGGAAGCGAAAGGTAGCTGCAGGCAGGAGGTAGGGTTACAGGCCATAAGCTCAACTCTCAGAAGTGGGTATGCATGGGAGGCAGATGTCTGCTACCCACTCGGACATGCGAGTGGGAACCTAGCTACACTCTGATGAAGAAGGACTTTGGAAATCGCTGTATTCAACTCAGATACACGTGGGTTCAGGCACAACGATTCCACATGCTTTTCTCACAACCTTTCCCTGCCACTAACATGAGGACGTTAGCAGCTCCTTCTACAGTCAAGCAGGATGCGGGAGGGTTGTGCCCTGTCCTTAGCTCTCACAGGGAAGCATGCCTTGAAGCCAGCTGTCAACTAGCTGCATTCTTATGGCAGGGTGAAGGTAGCAGTATTCTGAGACAGGAGGTTCCCAGATAACCACTCTACTGCACCTGGAGATACCGTCCAGGTCTGCATTGTTAACTTGCGTCTCAGAGGCCTCTGGCAAAAGTCTCTGGTGAAGACGTGGGAAACTCACTCTGCAGGCAGTGTGGAACTGTGAGGGACTGAGGGTGAGCTCAACTCTCAGAAGTAAGATGATTTTGGACAAGGCGTTCAACTACCTACTCACGTATGGAACTTAGTATGTAGCACCAGTCTACCCCAGGAATTACTAGGAAATCGCTTGATTGAGCTTGGAGGCACTCGTCTTGTGTGCCGGGAGATTCCAGTTACCTCTCCCAACACTTGCGTCAAGCAGCGAGCCTAGGCCTTTGGAAGCGAAAGGTAGCGGCAGGCACGATGTAGGGTTACAGGCCATGAGCTCAACTCTCAGAAGTGGTATGCATGGGAGGCAGATGTCTGCTACCCACTCGGACATGGGAGTTGGAACCTCGCTACACTCCTATTGAAGAAGGATGTTGGAAATCGCTGTATTCAACTCAGATACACGGGAGTTCAGGCCCAATGCTTACACATGCTTTTCCCACAACCTATCCCAGCCACTAACATAAGGAGGTTAGCAGGTACGTCTACAGTCAGGCAGGATGCGGGAGGGTGCTGCCCTGTCCTCAGCTCTCACAGGGAAGCATGCCTAGAAGCCAGCTCTCAACTAGCTGCATTCTTATGACAGTGTCAAGGTAGCAGTATTCTGAGTAAGGAGGTTCCCAGATTACCACTCTCCTGCACCTGGAGATACCGTCCAGGTGTGCATTGTTAACTTGCGTCTCAGAGGCCTCTGGCAAAAGTCTCTGGTGAAGACGTGGGAAACTCACTCTGCAGGCAGTGTGGAACTGTGAGGGACTGAGGGTGAGCTCAACTCTCAGCAGGAAGATGATTTTGGACAAGGCGTTCAGCTACCTTCTCACGTACGGAACTTAGTATGTAGCACCAGTCTACCCCAGGAATTACTGGGAAATCGCTGGATTGAGCTTGGAGGCACTAGTCTTGTGTGCCGGCAGATTCCAGTTACCTCTCCCAACACTTCGGTGAAGCAGCGAGCCTAGGCCTTTTGGAAGCGAAAGGTAGCTGCAGGCAGAAGGTAGGGTTACAGGCCATAAGCTCAACTCTCAGAAGTGGGTATGCATGGGAGGCAGATGTCTGCTACCCACTCGGACATGCGAGTGGGAACCTAGCTACACTCTGATGAAGAAGGACTTTGGAAATCGCTGTATTCAACTCAGATACACGTGGGTTCAGGCACAACGATTCCACATGCTTTTCTCACAACCATTCCCTGCCACTAACATGAGGACGTTAGCAGCTCCTTCTACAGTCAAGCAGGATGCGGGAGGGTTGTGCCCTGTCCTTAGCTCTCACAGGGAAGCATGCCTTGAAGCCAGGTGTCAACTAGCTGCATTCTTATGGCAGGGTGAAGGTAGCAGTATTCTGAGACAGGAGGTTCCCAGATAACCACTCTACTGCACCTGGAGATACCGTCCAGGTCTGCATTGTTAACTTGCGTCTCAGAGGCCTCTGGCAAAAGTCTCTGGTGAAGACGTGGGAAACTCACTCTGCAGGCAGTGTGGAACTGTGAGGGACTGAGGGTGAGCTCAACTCTCAGAAGTAAGATGATTTTGGACAAGGCGTTCAACTACCTACTCACGTATGGAACTTAGTATGTAGCACCAGTCTACCCCAGAAATTACTAGGAAATCGCTTGATTGAGCTTGGAGGCACTCGTCTTGTGTGCCGGGAGATTCCAGTTACCTCTCCCAACACTTGCGTCAAGCAGCGAGCCTAGGCCTTTGGAAGCGAAAGGTAGCGGCAGGCACGATGTAGGGTTACAGGCCATGAGCTCAACTCTCAGAAGTGTGTATGCATGGGAGGCAGATGTCTGCTACCCACTCGGACATGCGAGTGGGAACCTAGCTACACTCTGATGAAGAAGGACTTTGGAAATCGCTGTATTCAACTCAGATACACGTGGGTTCAGGCACAACGATTCCACATGCTTTTCTCACAACCTTTCCCTGCCACTAACATGAGGACGTTAGCAGCT
The DNA here is from genome assembly GCF_048164855.1 of Canis lupus baileyi. Taxonomy (NCBI): domain Eukaryota; kingdom Metazoa; phylum Chordata; class Mammalia; order Carnivora; family Canidae; genus Canis; species Canis lupus. Next base: position 429,805 of record NC_132868.1, on the reverse strand, counting down.
CCTTCTACAGTCAAGCAGGATGCGGGAGGGTTGTGCCCTGTCCTTAGCTCTCACAGGGAAGCATGCCTTGAAGCCAGCTGTCAACTAGCTGCATTCTTATGGCAGGGTGAAGGTAGCAGTATTCTGAGACAGGAGGTTCCCAGATAACCACTCTACTGCACCTGGAGATACCGTCCAGGTCTGCATTGTTAACTTGCGTCTCAGAGGCCTCTGGCAAAAGTCTCTGGTGAAGACGTGGGAAACTCACTCTGCAGGCAGTGTGGAACTGTGAGGGACTGAGGGTGAGCTCAACTCTCAGAAGTAAGATGATTTTGGACAAGGCGTTCAACTACCTACTCACGTATGGAACTTAGTATGTAGCACCAGTCTACCCCAGGAATTACTAGGAAATCGCTTGATTGAGCTTGGAGGCACTCGTCTTGTGTGCCGGGAGATTCCAGTTACCTCTCCCAACACTTGCGTCAAGCAGCGAGCCTAGGCCTTTGGAAGCGAAAGGTAGCGGCAGGCACGATGTAGGGTTACAGGCCATGAGCTCAACTCTCAGAAGTGTGTATGCATGGGAGGCAGATGTCTGCTACCCACTCGGACATGGGAGTTGGAACCTCGCTACACTCCTATTGAAGAAGGATGTTGGAAATCGCTGTATTCAACTCAGATACACGGGAGTTCAGGCCCAATGCTTACACATGCTTTTCCCACAACCTATCCCAGCCACTAACATAAGGAGGTTAGCAGGTACGTCTACAGTCAGGCAGGATGCGGGAGGGTGCTGCCCTGTCCTCAGCTCTCACAGGGAAGCATGCCTAGAAGCCAGCTCTCAACTAGCTGCATTCTTATGACAGTGTGAAGGTAGCAGTATTCTGAGTAAGGAGGTTCCCAGATTACCACTCTCCTGCACCTGGAGATACCGTCCAGGTGTGCATTGTTAACTTGCGTCTCAGAGGCCTCTGGCAAAAGTCTCTGGTGAAGACGTGGGAAACTCACTCTGCAGGCAGTGTGGAACTGTGAGGGACTGAGGGTGAGCTCAACTCTCAGCAGGAAGATGATTTTGGACAAGGCGTTCAGCTACCTTCTCACGTACGGAACTTAGTATGTAGCAACAGTCTACCCCAGGAATTACTGGGAAATCGCTGGATTGAGCTTGGAGGCACTAGTCTTGTGTGCCGGCAGATTCCAGTTACCTCTCCCAACACTTCGGTGAAGCAGCGAGCCTAGGCCTTTTGGAAGCGAAAGGTAGCTGCAGGCAGGAGGTAGGGTTACAGGCCATAAGCTCAACTCTCAGAAGTGGGGATGCATGGGAGGCAGATGTCTGCTACCCACTCGGACATGCGAGTGGGAACCTAGCTACACTCTGATGAAGAAGGACTTTGGAAATCGCTGTATTCAACTCAGATACACGTGGGTTCAGGCCCAACGATTCCACATGCTTTTCTCACAACCTTTCCCTGCCACTAACATGAGGACGTTAGCAGCTCCTTCTACAGTCAAGCAGGATGCGGGAGGGTTGTGCCCTGTCCTTAGCTCTCACAGGGAAGCATGCCTTGAAGCCAGCTGTCAACTAGCTGCATTCTTATGGCAGGGTGAAGGTAGCAGTATTCTGAGACAGGAGGTTCCCAGATAACCACTCTACTGCACCTGGAGATACCGTCCAGGTCTGCATTGTTAACTTGCGTCTCAGAGGCCTCTGGCAAAAGTCTCTGGTGAAGACGTGGGAAACTCACTCTGCAGGCAGTGTGGAACTGTGAGGGACTGAGGGTGAGCTCAACTCTCAGAAGTAAGATGATTTTGGACAAGGCGTTCAACTACATACTCACGTATGGAACTTAGTATGTAGCACCAGTCTACCCCAGGAATTACTAGGAAATCGCTTGATTGAGCTTGGAGGCACTCGTCTTGTGTGCCGGGAGATTCCAGTTACCTCTCCCAACCCTTGCGTCAAGCAGCGAGCCTAGGCCTTTGGAAGCGAAAGGTAGCGGCAGGCACGATGTAGGGTTACAGGCCATGAGCTCAACTCTCAGAAGTGTGTATGCATGGGAGGCAGATGTCTGCTACCCACTCGGACATGGGAGTTGGAACCTCGCTACACTCCTATTGAAGAAGGATGTTGGAAATCGCTGTATTCAACTCAGATACACGGGAGTTCAGGCCCAATGCTTACACATGCTTTTCCCACAACCTATCCCAGCCACTAACATAAGGAGGTTAGCAGGTACGTCTACAGTCAGGCAGGATGCGGGAGGGTGCTGCCCTGTCCTCAGCTCTCACAGGGAAGCATGCCTAGAAGCCAGCTCTCAACTAGCTGCATTCTTATGACAGTGTCAAGGTAGCAGTATTCTGAGTAAGGAGGTTCCCAGATTACCACTCTCCTGCACCTGGAGATACCGTCCAGGTGTGCATTGTTAACTTGCGTCTCAGAGGCCTCTGGCAAAAGTCTCTGGTGAAGACGTGGGAAACTCACTCTGCAGGCAGTGTGGAACTGTGAGGGACTGAGGGTGAGCTCAACTCTCAGCAGGAAGATGATTTTGGACAAGGCGTTCAGCTACCGTCTCACGTATGGAACTTAGTATGTAGCACCAGTCTACCCCAGGAATTACTGGGAAATCGCTGGATTGAGCTTGGAGGCACTAGTCTTGTGTGCCGGCAGATTCCAGTTACCTCTCCCAACACTTCGGTGAAGCAGCGAGCCTAGGCCTTTTGGAAGCGAAAGGTAGCTGCAGGCAGGAGGTAGGGTTACAGGCCATAAGCTCAACTCTCAGAAGTGGGTATGCATGGGAGGCAGATGTCTGCTACCCACTCGGACATGCGAGTGGGAACCTAGCTACACTCTGATGAAGAAGGACTTTGGAAATCGCTGTATTCAACTCAGATACACGTGGGTTCAGGCACAACGATTCCACATGCTTTTCTCACAACCTTTCCCTGCCACTAACATGAGGACGTTAGCAGCTCCTTCTACAGTCAGGCAGGATGCGGGAGGGTTGTGCCCTGTCCTTAGCTCTCACAGGGAAGGATGCCTTGAAGCCAGCTGTCAACTAGCTGCATTCTTATGGCAGGGTGAAGGTAGCAGTATTCTGAGACAGGAGGTTCCCAGATTACCACTCTACTGCACCTGGAGATACCGTCCAGGTCTGCATTGTTAACTTGCATCTCAGAGGCCTCTGGCAAAAGTCTCTGATGAAGACGTGGGAAACTCACTCTGCAGGCAGTGTGGAACTGTGAGGGACTGAGGGTGAGCTCAACTCTCAGAAGTAAGTTGTTTTTGGACAAGGCGTTCAACTACCTACTCACGTATGGAACTTAGTATGTAGCACCAGTCTACCCCAGGAATTACTAGGAAATCGCTTGATTGAGCTTGGAGGCACTCGTCTTGTGTGCCGGGAGATTCCAGTTACCTCTCCCAACACTTGCGTCAAGCAGCGAGCCTAGGCCTTTGGAAGCGAAAGGTAGTGGCAGGCACGATGTAGGGTTACAGGCCATGAGCTCAACTCTCAGAAGTGTGTATGCATGGGTGGCAGATGTCTGCTACCCACTCGGACATGGGAGTTGGAACCTAGCTACACTCTGATGAAGAAGGATGTTGGAAATCGCTGTATTCAACTCAGATACACGGGAGTTCAGGCCCAATGCTTACACATGCTTTTCCCACAACCTATCCCAGCCACTAACATAAGGAGGTTAGCAGGTACGTCTACAGTCAGGCAGGATGCGGGAGGGTTCTGCCCTGTCCTCAGCTCTCACAGGGAAGCATGCCTAGAAGCCAGCTCTCAACTAGCTGCATTCTTATGACAGTGTCAAGGTAGCAGTATTCTGAGTAAGGAGGTTCCCAGATTACCACTCTACTGCACCTGGAGATACCGTCCAGGTCTGCATTGTTAACTTGCGTCTCAGAGGCCTCTGGCAAAAGTCTCTGGTGAAGACGTGGGAAAATCACTCTGCAGGCAGTGTGGAACTGTGAGGGACTGAGGGTGAGCTCAACTCTCAGCAGTAAGATGATTTTGGACAAGGCGTTCAGCTACCTTCTCACATATGGAAGTTAGTATGTAGCACCAGTCTACCCCAGGAATTACTGGGAAATCGCTGGATTGAGCTTGGAGGCACTAGTCTTGTGTGCCGGCAGATTCCAGTTACCTCTCCCAACACTTCGGTGAAGCAGCGAGCCTAGTCCTTTTGGAAGCGAAAGGTAGCTGCAGGCAGGAGGTAGGGTTACAGGCCATAAGCTCAACTCTCAGAAGTGGGGATGCATGGGAGGCAGATGTCTGCTACCCACTCGGACATGCGAGTGGGAACCTAGCTACACTCTGATGAAGAAGGACTTTGGAAATCGCTGTATTCAACTCAGATACACGTGGGTTCAGGCACAACGATTCCACATGCTGTTCTCACAACCTTTCCCTGCCACTAACCTGAGGACGTTAGCAGCTCCTTCTACAGTCAGGCAGGATGCGGGAGGGTTGTGCCCTGTCCTTAGCTCTCACAGGGAAGCATGCCTTGAAGCCAGCTGTCAACTAGCTGCATTCTTATGGCAGGGTGAAGGTAGCAGTATTCTGAGACAGGAGGTTCCCAGATTACCACTCTACTGCACCTGGAGATACCCTCCAGGTCTGCATTGTTAACTTGCGTCTCAGAAGCCTCTGGCAAAAGTCTCTGGTGAAGACGTGGGAAACTCACTCTGCAGGCAGTGTGGAACTGTGAGGGACTGAGGGTGAGCTCAACTCTCAGCAGTAAGATGATTTTGGACAAGGCGTTCAGCTACCTTCTCACGTATGGAACTTAGTATGTAGCACCAGTCTACCCCAGGAATTACTGGGAAATCGCTGGATTGAGCTTGGAGGCACTAGTCTTGTGTGCCGGCAGATTCCAGTTACCTCTCCCAACACTTCGGTGAAGCAGCGAGCCTAGGCCTTTTGGAAGCGAAAGGTAGCTGCAGGCACGATGTAGGGTTACAGGCCATGAGCTCAACTCTCAGAAGTGTGTATGCATGGGAGGCAGATGTCTGCTTCCCACTCGGACATGGGGGTTGGAACCTAGCTACACTCCTATTGAAGAAGGATGTTGGAAATCGCTGTATTCAACTCAGATACACGGGAGTTCAGGCCCAATGCTTACACATGCTTTTCCCACAACCTATCCCAGCCACTAACATAAGGAGGTTAGCAGGTACGTCTACAGTCAGGCAGGATGCGGGAGGGTGATGTCCTGTCCTCAGCTCTCACAGGGAAGCATGCCTAGAAGCCAGCTCTCAACTAGCTGCATTCTTATGACAGTGTCAAGGTAGCAGTATTCTGAGTAAGGAGGTTCCCAGATTACCACTCTACTGCACCTGGAGATACCCTCCAGGTGTGCATTGTTAACTTGCGTCTCAGAGGCCTCTGGCAAAAGTCTCTGGTGAAGACGTGGGAAACTCACTCTGCAGGCAGTGTGGAACTGTGAGGGACTGAGGGTGAGCTCAACTCTCAGCAGTAAGATGATTTTGGACAAGGCATTCAACTACCTTCTCACATATGGAACTTAGTATGTAGCACCAGTCTACCCCAGGAATTACTGGGAAATCGCTGGATTGAGCTTGGAGGCACTAGTCTTGTGTGCCGGCAGATTCCAGTTACCTCTCCCAACACTTCGGTGAAGCAGCGAGCCTAGGCCTTTTGGAAGCGAAAGGTAGCTGCAGGCAGGAGGTAGGGTTACAGGCCATAAGCTCAACTCTCAGAAGTGGGTATGCATGGGAGGCAGATGTCTGCTACCCACTCGGACATGCGAGTGGGAACCTAGCTACACTCTGATGAAGAAGGACTTTGGAAATCGCTGTATTCAACTCAGATACACGTGGGTTCAGGCACAACGATTCCACATGCTTTTCTCACAACCTTTCCCTGCCACTAACATGAGGACGTTAGCAGCTCCTTCTACAGTCAAGCAGGATGCGGGAGGGTTGTGCCCTGTCCTTAGCTCTCACAGGGAAGCATGCCTTGAAGCCAGCTGTCAACTAGCTGCATTCTTATGGCAGGGTGAAGGTAGCAGTATTCTGAGACAGGAGGTTCCCAGATAACCACTCTACTGCACCTGGAGATACCGTCCAGGTCTGCATTGTTAACTTGCGTCTCAGAGGCCTCTGGCAAAAGTCTCTGGTGAAGACGTGGGAAACTCACTCTGCAGGCAGTGTGGAACTGTGAGGGACTGAGGGTGAGCTCAACTCTCAGAAGTAAGATGATTTTGGACAAGGCGTTCAACTACCTACTCACGTATGGAACTTAGTATGTAGCACCAGTCTACCCCAGGAATTACTAGGAAATCGCTTGATTGAGCTTGGAGGCACTCGTCTTGTGTGCCGGGAGATTCCAGTTACCTCTCCCAACACTTGCGTCAAGCAGCGAGCCTAGGCCTTTGGAAGGGAAAGGTAGTGGCAGGCACGATGTAGGGTTACAGGCCATGAGCTCAACTCTCAGAAGTGTGTATGCATGGGAGGCAGATGTCTGCTACCCACTCGGACATGGGAGTTGGAACCTAGCTACACTCCTATTGAAGAAGGATGTTGGAAATCGCTGTATTCAACTCAGATACACGGGAGTTCAGGCCCAATGCTTACACATGCTTTTCCCACAACCTATCCCAGCCACTAAAATAAGGAGGTTAGCAGGTACGTCTACAGTCAGGCAGGATGCGGGAGGGTGCTGCCCTGTCCTCAGCTCTCACAGGGAAGCATGCCTAGAAGCCAGCTCTCAACTAGCTGCATTCTTATGACAGTGTGAAGGTAGCAGTATTCTGAGTAAGGAGGTTCCCAGATTACCACTCTCCTGCACCTGGAGATACCGTCCAGGTCTGCATTGTTAACTTGCGTCTCAGAGGCCTCTGGCAAAAGTCTCTGGTGAAGACGTGGGAAACTCACTCTGCAGGCAGTGTGGAACTGTGAGGGACTGAGGGTGAGCTCAACTCTCAGCAGTAAGATGATTTTGGACAAGGCGTTCAGCTACCTTCTCACGTATGGAACTTAGTATGTAGCACCAGTCTACCCCAGGAATTACTGGGAAATCGCTGGATTGAGCTTGGAGGCACTAGTCTTGTGTGCCGGCAGATTCCAGTTACCTCTCCCAACACTTCGGTGAAGCAGCGAGCCTAGGCCTTTTGGAAGCGAAAGGTAGCTGCAGGCAGGATGTAGGGTTACAGGCCATAAGCTCAACTCTCAGAAGTGGGTATGCATGGGAGGCAGATGTCTGCTACCCACTCGGACATGCGAGTGGGAACCTAGCTACACTCTGATGAAGAAGGACTTTGGAAATCGCTGTATTCAACTCAGATACACGTGGGTTCAGGCACAACGATTCCACATGCTTTTCTCACAACCTTTCCCTGCCACTAACATGAGGACGTTAGCAGCTCCTTCTACAGTCAAGCAGGATGCGGGAGGGTTGTGCCCTGTCCTTAGCTCTCACAGGGAAGCATGCCTTGAAGCCAGCTGTCAAATAGCTGCATTCTTATGGCAGGGTGAAGGTAGCAGTATTCTGAGACAGGAGGTTCCCAGATAACCACTCTACTGCACCTGGAGATACCGTCCAGGTCTGCATTGTTAACTTGCGTCTCAGAGGCCTCTGGCAAAAGTCTCTGGTGAAGACGTGGGAAACTCACTCTGCAGGCAGTGTGGAACTGTGAGGGACTGAGGGTGAGCTCAACTCTCAGAAGTAAGATGATTTTGGACAAGGCGTTCAACTACATACTCACGTATGGAACTTAGTATGTAGCACCAGTCTACCCCAGGAATTACTAGGAAATCGCTTGATTGAGCTTGGAGGCACTCGTCTTGTGTGCCGGGAGATTCCAGTTACCTCTCCCAACACTTGCGTCAAGCAGCGAGCCTAGGCCTTTGGAAGCGAAAGGTAGCGGCAGGCACGATGTAGGGTTACAGGCCATGAGCTCAACTCTCAGAAATGTGTATGCATGGGAGGCAGATGTCTGCTACCCACTCGGACATGGGAGTTGGAACCTAGCTACACTCCTATTGAAGAAGGATGTTGGAAATCGCTGTATTCAACTCAGATACACGGGAGTTCAGGCCCAATGCTTACACATGCTTTTCCCACAACCTATCCCAGCCACTAACATAAGGAGGTTAGCAGGTACGTCTACAGTCAGGCAGGATGCGGGAGGGTGCTGCCCTGTCCTCAGCTCTCACAGGGAAGCATGCCTAGAAGCCAGCTCTCAACTAGCTGCATTCTTATGACAGTGTGAAGGTAGCAGTATTCTGAGTAAGGAGGTTCCCAGATTACCACTCTCCTGGACCTGGAGATACCGTCCAGGTCTGCATTGTTAACTTGCGTCTCAGAGGCCTCTGGCCAAAGTCTCTCGTGGAGACGTGGGAAACTCACTCTGCAGGCAGTGTGGAACTGTGAGGGACTGAGGGTGAGCTCAACTCTCAGCAGTAAGATGATTTTGGACAAGGCGTTCAGCTACCTTCTCACATATGGAACTTAGTATGTAGCACCAGTCTACCCCAGGAATTACTGGGAAATCGCTGGATTGAGCTTGGAGGCACTAGTCTTGTGTGCCGGCAGATTCCAGTTACCTCTCCCAACACTTCGGTGAAGCAGCGAGCCTAGGCCTTTTGGAAGCGAAAAGTAGCTGCAGGCAGGAGGTAGGGTTACAGGCCATAAGCTCAACTCTCAGAAGTGGGGATGCATGGGAGGCAGATGTCTGCTACCCACTCGGACATGCGAGTGGGAACCTAGCTACACTCTGATGAAGAAGGACTTTGGAAATCGCTGTATTCAACTCAGATACACGTGGGTTCAGGCACAACGATTCCACATGCTTTTCTCACAACCTTTCCCTGCCACTAACATGAGGACGTTAGCAGCTCCTTCTACAGTCAAGCAGGATGCGGGAGGGTTGTGCCCTGTCCTTAGCTCTCACAGGGAAGCATGCCTTGAAGCCAGCTGTCAACTAGCTGCATTCTTATGGCAGGGTGAAGGTAGCAGTATTCTGAGACAGGAGGTTCCCAGATAACCACTCTACTGCACCTGGAGATACCGTCCAGGTCTGCATTGTTAACTTGCGTCTCAGAGGCCTCTGGCAAAAGTCTCTGGTGAAGACGTGGGAAACTCACTCTGCAGGCAGTGTGGAACTGTGAGGGACTGAGGGTGAGCTCAACTCTCAGAAGTAAGATGATTTTGGACAAGGCGTTCAACTACCTACTCACGTATGGAACTTAGTATGTAGCACCAGTCTACCCCAGGAATTACTAGGAAATCGCTTGATTGAGCTTGGAGGCACTCGTCTTGTGTGCCGGGAGATTCCAGTTACCTCTCCCAACCCTTGCGTCAAGCAGCGAGCCTAGGCCTTTGGAAGCGAAAGGTAGCGGCAGGCACGATGTAGGGTTACAGGCCATGAGCTCAACTCTCAGAAGTGTGTATGCATGGGAGGCAGATGTCTGCTACCCACTCGGACATGGGAGTTGGAACCTAGCTACACTCCTATTGAAGAAGGATGTTGGAAATCGCTGTATTCAACTCAGATACACGGGAGTTCAGGCCCAATGCTTACACATGCTTTTCCCACAACCTATCCCAGCCACTAACATAAGGAGGTTAGCAGGTACGTCTACAGTCAGGCAGGATGCGGGAGGGTGCTGCCCTGTCCTCAGCTCTCACAGGGAAGCATGCCTAGAAGCCAGCTCTCAACTAGCTGCATTCTTATGACAGTGTGAAGGTAGCAGTATTCTGAGTAAGGAGGTTCCCAGATTACCACTCTACTGCACCTGGAGATACCCTCCAGGTGTGCATTGTTAACTTGCGTCTCAGAGGCCTCTGGCAAAAGTCTCTGGTGAAGACGTGGGAAACTCACTCTGCAGGCAGTGTGGAACTGTGAGGGACTGAGGGTGAGCTCAACTCTCAGCAGTAAGATGATTTTGGACAAGGCGTTCAGCTACCTTCTCACGTATGGAAGTTAGTATGTAGCACCAGTCTACCCCAGGAATTACTGGGAAATCGCTGGATTGAGCTTGGAGGCACTAGTCTTGTGTGCCGGCAGATTCCAGTTACCTCTCCCAACACTTCGGTGAAGCAGCGAGCCTAGGCCTTTTGGAAGCGAAAGGTAGCTGCGGGCAGGAGGTAGGGTTACAGGCCATAAGCTCAACTCTCAGAAGTGGGTATGCATGGGAGGCAGATGTCTGCTACCCACTCGGACATGCGAGTGGGAACCTAGCTACACTCTGATGAAGAAGGACTTTGGAAATCGCTGTATTCAACTCAGATACACGAGGGTTCAGGCACAACGATTCCACATGCTTTTCTCACAACCTTTCCCTGCCACTAACATGAGGACGTTAGCAGCTCCTTCTACAGTCAAGCAGGATGCGGGAGGGTTGTGCCCTGTCCTTAGCTCTCACAGGGAAGCATGCCTTGAAGCCAGCTGTCAACTAGCTGCATTCTTATGGCAGGGTGAAGGTAGCAGTATTCTGAGACAGGAGGTTCCCAGATAACCACTCTACTGCACCTGGAGATACCGTCCAGGTCTGCATTGTTAACTTGCGTCTCAGAGGCCTCTGGCCAAAGTCTCTGGTGAAGACGTGGGAAACTCACTCTGCAGGCAGTGTGGAACTGTGAGGGACTGAGGGTGAGCTCAACTCTCAGAAGTAAGATGATTTTGGACAAGGCTTTCAACTACCTACTCACGTATGGAACTTAGTATGTAGCACCAGTCTACCCCAGGAATTACTAGGAAATCGCTTGATTGAGCTTGGAGGCACTCGTCTTGTGTGCCGGGAGATTCCAGTTACCTCTCCCAACACTTGCGTCAAGCAGCGAGCCTAGGCCTTTGGAAGCGAAAGGTAGCGGCAGGCACGATGTAGGGTTACAGGCCATGAGCTCAACTCTCAGAAGTGTGTATGCATGGGAGGCAGATGTCTGCTACCCACTCGGACATGGGAGTTGGAACCTAGCTACACTCCTATTGAAGAAGGATGTTGGAAATCGCTGTATTCAACTCAGATACACGGGAGTTCAGGCCCAATGCTTACACATGCTTTTCCCACAACCTATCCCAGCCACTAACATAAGGAGGTTAGCAGGTACGTCTACAGTCAGGCAGGATGCGGGAGGGTGCTGCCCTGTCCTCAGCTCTCACAGGGAAGCATGCCTAGAAGCCAGCTCTCAACTAGCTGCATTCTTATGACAGTGTGAAGGTAGCAGTATTCTGAGTAAGGAGGTTCCCAGATTACCACTCTCCTGCACCTGGAGATACCGTCCAGGTGTGCATTGTTAACTTGCGTCTCAGAGGCCTCTGGCAAAAGTCTCTGGTGAAGACGTGGGAAACTCACTCTGCAGGCAGTGTGGAACTGTGAGGGACTGAGGGTGAGCTCAACTCTCAGCAGTAAGATGATTTTGGACAAGGCGTTCAGCTACCTTCTCACGTACGGAACTTAGTATGTAGCACCAGTCTACCCCAGGAATTACTGGGAAATCGCTGGATTGAGCTTGGAGGCACTAGTCTTGTGTGCCGGCAGATTCCAGTTACCTCTCCCAACACTTCGGTGAAGCAGCGAGCCTAGGCCTTTTGGAAGCGAAAGGTAGCTGCAGGCAGGAGGTAGGGTTACAGGCCATAAGCTCAACTCTCAGAAGTGGGGATGCATGGGAGGCAGATGTCTGCTACCCACTCGGACATGCGAGTGGGAACCTAGCTACACTCTGATGAAGAAGGACTTTGGAAATCGCTGTATTCAACTCAGATACACGTGGGTTCAGGCACAACGATTCCACATGCTTTTCTCACAACCTTTCCCTGCCACTAACATGAGGACGTTAGCAGCTCCTTCTACAGTCAAGCAGGATGCGGGAGGGTTGTGCCCTGTCCTTAGCTCTCACAGGGAAGCATGCCTTGAAGCCAGCTGTCAACTAGCTGCATTCTTATGGCAGGGTGAAGGTAGCAGTATTCTGAGACAGGAGGTTCCCAGATAACCACTCTACTGCACCTGGAGATACCGTCCAGGTCTGCATTGTTAACTTGCGTCTCAGAGGCCTCTGGCAAAAGTCTCTGGTGAAGACGTGGGAAACTCACTCTGCAGGCAGTGTGGAACTGTGAGGGACTGAGGGTGAGCTCAACTCTCAGAAGTAAGATGATTTTGGACAAGGCGTTCAACTACCTACTCACGTATGGAACTTAGTATGTAGCACCAGTCTACCCCAGGAATTACTAGGAAATCGCTTGATTGAGCTTGGAGGCACTCGTCTTGTGTGCCGGGAGATTCCAGTTACCTCTCCCAACCCTTGCGTCAAGCAGCGAGCCTAGGCCTTTGGAAGCGAAAGGTAGCGGCAGGCACGATGTAGGGTTACAGGCCATGAGCTCAACTCTCAGAAGTGTGTATGCATGGGAGGCAGATGTCTGCTACCCACTCGGACATGGGAGTTGGAACCTAGCTACACTCCTATTGAAGAAGGATGTTGGAAATCGCTGTATTCAACTCAGATACACGGGAGTTCAGGCCCAATGCTTACACATGCTTTTCCCACAACCTATCCCAGCCACTAACATAAGGAGGTTAGCAGGTACGTCTACAGTCAGGCAGGATGCGGGAGGGTGCTGCCCTGTCCTCAGCTCTCACAGGGAAGCATGCCTAGAAGCCAGCTCTCAACTAGCTGCATTCTTATGACAGTGTGAAGGTAGCAGTATTCTGAGTAAGGAGGTTCCCAGATTACCACTCTCCTGGACCTGGAGATACCGTCCAGGTCTGCATTGTTAACTTGCGTCTCAGAGGCCTCTGGCCAAAGTCTCTGGTGAAGACGTGGGAAACTCACTCTGCAGACAGTGTGGAACTGTGAGGGACTGAGGGTGAGCTCAACTCTCAGCAGTAAGATGATTTTGGACAAGGCGTTCAGCTACCTTCTCACATATGGAACTTAGTATGTAGCACCAGTCTACCCCAGGAATTACTGGGAAATCGCTGGATTGAGCTTGGAGGCACTAGTCTTGTGTGCCGGCAGATTCCAGTTACCTCTCCCAACACTTCGGTGAAGCAGCGAGCCTAGGCCTTTTGGAAGCGAAAGGTAGCTGCAGGCAGGAGGTAGGGTTACAGGCCATAAGCTCAACTCTCAGAAGTGGGGATGCATGGGAGGCAGATGTCTGCTACCCACTCGGACATGCGAGTGGGAACCTAGCTACACTCTGATGAAGAAGGACTTTGGAAATCGCTGTATTCAACTCAGATACACGTGGGTTCAGGCACAACGATTCCACATGCTTTTCTCACAACCTTTCCCTGCCACTAACATGAGGACGTTAGCAGCTCCTTCTACAGTCAAGCAGGATGCGGGAGGGTTGTGCCCTGTCCTTAGCTCTCACAGGGAAGCATGCCTTGAAGCCAGCTGTCAACTAGCTGCATTCTTATGGCAGGGTGAAGGTAGCAGTATTCTGAGACAGGAGGTTCCCAGATAACCACTCTACTGCACCTGGAGATACCGTCCAGGTCTGCATTGTTAACTTGCGTCTCAGAGGCCTCTGGCAAAAGTCTCTGGTGAAGACGTGGGAAACTCACTCTGCAGGCAGTGTGGAACTGTGAGGGACTGAGGGTGAGCTCAACTCTCAGAAGTAAGATGATTTTGGACAAGGCGTTCAACTACCTACTCACGTATGGAACTTAGTATGTAGCACCAGTCTACCCCAGGAATTACTAGGAAATCGCTTGATTGAGCTTGGAGGCACTCGTCTTGTGTGCCGGGAGATTCCAGTTACCTCTCCCAACCCTTGCGTCAAGCAGCGAGCCTAGGCCTTTGGAAGCGAAAGGTAGCGGCAGGCACGATGTAGGGTTACAGGCCATGAGCTCAACTCTCAGAAGTGTGTATGCATGGGAGGCAGATGTCTGCTACCCACTCGGACATGGGAGTTGGAACCTAGCTACACTCCTATTGAAGAAGGATGTTGGAAATCGCTGTATTCAACTCAGATACACGGGAGTTCAGGCCCAATGCTTACACATGCTTTTCCCACAACCTATCCCAGCCACTAACATAAGGAGGTTAGCAGGTACGTCTACAGTCAGGCAGGATGCGGGAGGGTGCTGCCCTGTCCTCAGCTCTCACAGGGAAGCATGCCTAGAAGCCAGCTCTCAACTAGCTGCATTCTTATGACAGTGTGAAGGTAGCAGTATTCTGAGTAAGGAGGTTCCCAGATTACCACTCTCCTGGACCTGGAGATACCGTCCAGGTCTGCATTGTTAACTTGCGTCTCAGAGGCCTCTGGCCAAAGTCTCTGGTGAAGACGTGGGAAACTCACTCTGCAGGCAGTGTGGAACTGTGAGGGACTGAGGGTGAGCTCAACTCTCAGCAGTAAGATGATTTTGGACAAGGCGTTCAGCTACCTTCTCACATATGGAACTTAGTATGTAGCACCAGTCTACCCCAGGAATTACTGGGAAATCGCTGGATTGAGCTTGGAGGCACTAGTCTTGTGTGCCGGCAGATTCCAGTTACCTCTCCCAACACTTCGGTGAAGCAGCGAGCCTAGGCCTTTTGGAAGCGAAAGGTAGCTGCAGGCAGGAGGTAGGGTTACAGGCCATAAGCTCAACTCTCAGAAGTGGGGATGCATGGGAGGCAGATGTCTGCTACCCACTCGGACATGCGAGTGGGAACCTAGCTACACTCTGATGAAGAAGGACTTTGGAAATCGCTGTATTCAACTCAGATACACGTGGGTTCAGGCACAACGATTCCACATGCTTTTCTCACAACCTTTCCCTGCCACTAACATGAGGACGTTAGCAGCTCCTTCTACAGTCAAGCAGGATGCGGGAGGGTTGTGCCCTGTCCTTAGCTCTCACAGGGAAGCATGCCTTGAAGCCAGCTGTCAACTAGCTGCATTCTTATGGCAGGGTGAAGGTAGCAGTATTCTGAGACAAGAGGTTCCCAGATAACCACTCTACTGCACCTGGAGATACCGTCCAGGTCTGCATTGTTAACTTGCGTCTCAGAGGCCTCTGGCAAAAGTCTCTGGTGAAGACGTGGGAAACTCACTCTGCAGGCAGTGTGGAACTGTGAGGGACTGAGGGTGAGCTCAACTCTCAGAAGTAAGATGATTTTGGACAAGGCGTTCAACTACCTACTCACGTATGGAACTTAGTATGTAGCACCAGTCTACCCCAGGAATTACTAGGAAATCGCTTGATTGAGCTTGGAGGCACTCGTCTTGTGTGCCGGGAGATTCCAGTTACCTCTCCCAACCCTTGCGTCAAGCAGCGAGCCTAGGCCTTTGGAAGCGAAAGGTAGCGGCAGGCACGATGTAGGGTTACAGGCCATGAGCTCAACTCTCAGAAGTGTGTATGCATGGGAGGCAGATGTCTGCTACCCACTCGGACATGGGAGTTGGAACCTAGCTACACTCCTATTGAAGAAGGATGTTGGAAATCGCTGTATTCAACTCAGATACACGGGAGTTCAGGCCCAATGCTTACACATGCTTTTCCCACAACCTATCCCAGCCACTAACATAAGGAGGTTAGCAGGTACGTCTACAGTCAGGCAGGATGCGGGAGGGTGCTGCCCTGTCCTCAGCTCTCACAGGGAAGCATGCCTAGAAGCCAGCTCTCAACTAGCTGCATTCTTATGACAGTGTCAAGGTAGCAGTATTCTGAGTAAGGAGGTTCCCAGATTACCACTCTACTGCACCTGGAGATACCCTCCAGGTGTGCATTGTTAACTTGCGTCTCAGAGGCCTCTGGCCAAAGTCTCTGGTGAAGACGTGGGAAACTCACTCTGCAGGCAGTGTGGAACTGTGAGGGACTGAGGGTGAGCTCAACTCTCAGCAGTAAGATGATTTTGGACAAGGCGTTCAGCTACCTTCTCACGTATGGAACTTAGTATGTAGCACCAGTCTACCCCAGGAATTACTGGGAAATCGCTGGATTGAGCTTGGAGGCACTAGTCTTGTGTGCCGGCAGATTCCAGTTACCTCTCCCAACACTTCGGTGAAGCAGCGAGCCTAGGCCTTTTTGAAGCGAAAGGTAGCTGCGGGCAGGAGGTAGGGTTACAGGCCATAAGCTCAACTCTCAGAAGTGTGTATGCATGGGAGGCAGATGTCTGCTACCCACTCGGACATGCGAGTGGGAACCTAGCTACACTCTGATGAAGAAGGACTTTGGAAATCGCTGTATTCAACTCAGATACACGTGGGTTCAGGCACAACGATTCCACATGCTTTTCTCACAACCTTTCCCTGCCACTAACATGAGGACGTTAGCAGCTCCTTCTACAGTCAAGCAGGATGCGGGAGGGTTGTGCCCTGTCCTTAGCTCTCACAGGGAAGCATGCCTTGAAGCCAGCTGTCAACTAGCTGCATTCTTATGGCAGGGTGAAGGTAGCAGTATTCTGAGACAGGAGGTTCC
Source organism: Canis lupus baileyi (assembly GCF_048164855.1). NCBI lineage: Eukaryota > Metazoa > Chordata > Mammalia > Carnivora > Canidae > Canis > Canis lupus. Next base: position 413,451 of record NC_132868.1, on the reverse strand, counting down.
CAGATAACCACTCTACTGCACCTGGAGATACCGTCCAGGTCTGCATTGTTAACTTGCGTCTCAGAGGCCTCTGGCAAAAGTCTCTGGTGAAGACGTGGGAAACTCACTCTGCAGGCAGTGTGGAACTGTGAGGGACTGAGGGTGAGCTCAACTCTCAGAAGTAAGATGATTTTGGACAAGGCGTTCAACTACCTACTCACGTATGGAACTTAGTATGTAGCACCAGTCTACCCCAGGAATTACTAGGAAATCGCTTGATTGAGCTTGGAGGCACTCGTCTTGTGTGCCGGGAGATTCCAGTTACCTCTCCCAACACTTGCGTCAAGCAGCGAGCCTAGGCCTTTGGAAGCGAAAGGTAGCGGCAGGCACGATGTAGGGTTACAGGCCATGAGCTCAACTCTCAGAAGTGTGTATGCATGGGAGGCAGATGTCTGCTACCCACTCGGACATGGGAGTTGGAACCTAGCTACACTCCTATTGAAGAAGGATGTTGGAAATCGCTGTATTCAACTCAGATACACGGGTGTTCAGGCCCAATGCTTACACATGCTTTTCCCACAACCTATCCCAGCCACTAACATAAGGAGGTTAGCAGGTACGTCTACAGTCAGGCAGGATGCGGGAGGGTGCTGCCCTGTCCTCAGCTCTCACAGGGAAGCATGCCTAGAAGCCAGCTCTCAACTAGCTGCATTCTTATGACAGTGTGAAGGTAGCAGTATTCTGAGTAAGGAGGTTCCCAGATTACCACTCTCCTGCACCTGGAGATACCGTCCAGGTCTGCATTGTTAACTTGCGTCTCAGAGGCCTCTGGCAAAAGTCTCTGGTGAAGACGTGGGAAACTCACTCTGCAGGCAGTGTGGAACTGTGAGGGACTGAGGGTGAGCTCAACTCTCAGCAGTAAGATGATTTTGGACAAGGCGTTCAGCTACCTTCTCACGTATGGAACTTAGTATGTAGCACCAGTCTACCCCAGGAATTACTGGGAAATCGCTGGATTGAGCTTGGAGGCACTAGTCTTGTGTGCCGGCAGATTCCAGTTACCTCTCCCAACACTTCGGTGAAGCAGCGAGCCTAGGCCTTTTGGAAGCGAAAGGTAGCTGCAGGCAGGAGGTAGGGTTACAGGCCATAAGCTCAACTCTCAGAAGTGGGTATGCATGGGAGGCAGATGTCTGCTACCCACTCGGACATGCGAGTGGGAACCTAGCTACACTCTGATGAAGAAGGACTTTGGAAATCGCTGTATTCAACTCAGATACACGTGGGTTCAGGCACAACGATTCCACATGCTTTTCTCACAACCTTTCCCTGCCACTAACATGAGGACGTTAGCAGCTCCTTCTACAGTCAAGCAGGATGCGGGAGTGTTGTGCCCTGTCCTTAGCTCTCACAGGGAAGCATGCCTTGAAGCCAGCTGTCAACTAACTGCATTCTTATGGCAGGGTGAAGGTAGCAGTATTCTGAGACAGGAGGTTCCCAGATAACCACTCTACTGCACCTGGAGATACCGTCCAGGTCTGCATTGTTAACTTGCGTCTCAGAGGCCTCTGGCAAAAGTCTCTGGTGAAGACGTGGGAAACTCACTCTGCAGGCAGTGTGGAACTGTGAGGGACTGAGGGTGAGCTCAACTCTCAGAAGTAAGATGATTTTGGACAAGGCGTTCAACTACCTACTCACGTATGGAACTTAGTATGTAGCACCAGTCTACCCCAGGAATTACTAGGAAATCGCTTGATTGAGCTTTTAGGCACTCGTCTTGTGTGCCGGGAGATTCCAGTTACCTCTCCCAACCCTTGCGTCAAGCAGCGAGCCTAGGCCTTTGGAAGCGAAAGGTAGCGGCAGGCACGATGTAGGGTTACAGGCCATGAGCTCAACTCTCAGAAATGTGTATGCATGGGAGGCAGATGTCTGCTACCCACTCGGACATGGGAGTTGGAACCTAGCTACACTCCTATTGAAGAAGGATGTTGGAAATCGCTGTATTCAACTCAGATACACGGGAGTTCAGGCCCAATGCTTACACATGCTTTTCCCACAACCTATCCCAGCCACTAACATAAGGAGGTTAGCAGGTACGTCTACAGTCAGGCAGGATGCGGGAGGGTGCTGCCCTGTCCTCAGCTCTCACAGGGAAGCATGCCTAGAAGCCAGCTCTCAACTAGCTGCATTCTTATGACAGTGTGAAGGTAGCAGTATTCTGAGTAAGGAGGTTCCCAGATTACCACTCTCCTGCACCTGGAGATACCGTCCAGGTCTGCATTGTTAAGTTGCGTCTCAGAGGCCTCTGGACAAAGTCTCTGATGAAGACGTGGGAAACTCACTCTGCAGGCAGTGTGGAACTGTGAGGGACTGAGGGTGAGCTCAACTCTCAGCAGAAAGATGATTTTGGACAAGGCGTTCACCTATCTTCTCACATATGGAACTTAGTATGTAGCACCAGTCTACCCCAGGAATTACTGGGAAATCGCTGGATTGAGCTTGGAGGCACTAGTCTTGTGTGCCGGCAGATTCCAGTTACCTCTCCCAACACTTCGGTGAAGCAGCGAGCCTAGGCCTTTTGGAAGCGAAAGGTAGCTGCAGGCAGGAGGTAGGGTTACAGGCCATAAGCTCAACTCTCAGAAGTGGGGATGCATGGGAGGCAGATGTCTGCTACCCACTCGGACATGCGAGTGGGAACCTAGCTACACTCTGATGAAGAAGGACTTTGGAAATCGCTGTATTCAACTCAGATACACGTGGGTTCAGGCACAACGATTCCACATGCTTTTCTCACAACCTTTCCCTGCCACTAACATGAGGACGTTAGCAGCTCCTTCTACAGTCAAGCAGGATGCGGGAGGGTTGTGCCCTGTCCTTAGCTCTCACAGGGAAGCATGCCTTGAAGCCAGCTGTCAACTAGCTGCATTCTTATGGCAGGGTGAAGGTAGCAGTATTCTGAGACAGGAGGTTCCCAGATAACCACTCTACTGCACCTGGAGATACCGTCCAGGTCTGCATTGTTAACTTGCGTCTCAGAGGCCTCTGGCAAAAGTCTCTGGTGAAGACGTGGGAAACTCACTCTGCAGGCAGTGTGGAAATGTGAGGGACTGAGGGTGAGCTCAACTCTCAGAAGTAAGATGTTTTTGGACAAGGCGTTCAACTACCTACTCACGTATGGAACTTAGTATGTAGCACCAGTCTACCCCAGGAATTACTAGGAAATCACTTGATTGAGCTTGGAGGCACTCGTCTTGTGTGCCGGGAGATTCCAGTTACCTCTCCCAACACTTGCGTCAAGCAGCGAGCCTAGGCCTTTTGGAAGCGAAAGGTAGCGGCAGGCACGATGTAGGGTTACAGGCCATGAGCTCAACTCTCAGAAGTGTGTATGCATGGGAGGCAGATGTCTGCTACCCACTCGGACATGGGAGTTGGAACCTAGCTACACTCCTATTGAAGAAGGATGTTGGAAATCGCTGTATTCAACTCAGATACACGGGAGTTCAGGCCCAATGCTTACACATGCTTTTCCCACAACCTATCCCAGCCACTAACATAAGGAGGTTAGCAGGTACGTCTACAGTCAGGCAGGATGCGGGAGGGTGCTGCCCTGTCCTCAGCTCTCACAGGGAAGCATGCCTAGAAGCCAGCTCTCAACTAGCTGCATTCTTATGACAGTGTGAAGGTAGCAGTATTCTGAGTAAGGAGGTTCCCAGATTACCACTCTCCTGCACCTGGAGATACCGTCCAGGTGTGCATTGTTAACTTGCGTCTCAGAGGCCTCTGGCCAAAGTCTCTGGTGAAGACGTGGGAAACTCACTCTGCAGGCAGTGTGGAACTGTGAGGGACTGAGGGTGAGCTCAACTCTCAGCAGTAAGATGATTTTGGACAAGGCGTTCAGCTACCTTCTCACATATGGAACTTAGTATGTAGCACCAGTCTACCCCAGGAATTACTAGGAAATCGCTTGATTGAGCTTGGAGGCACTAGTCTTGTGTGCCGGCAGATTCCAGTTACCTCTCCCAACACTTGCGTCAAGCAGCGAGCCTAGGCCTTTGGAAGCGAAAGGTAGCGGCAGGCACGATGTAGGGTTACAGGCCATGAGCTCAACTCTCAGAAATGTGTATGCATGGGAGGCAGATGTCTGCTACCCACTCGGACATGGGAGTTGGAACCTAGCTACACTCCTATTGAAGAAGGATGTTGGAAATCGCTGTATTCAACTCAGATACACGGGAGTTCAGGCCCAATGCTTACACATGCTTTTCCCACAACCTATCCCAGCCACTAACATAAGGAGGTTAGCAGGTACGTCTACAGTCAGGCAGGATGCGGGAGGGTGCTGCCCTGTCCTCAGCTCTCACAGGGAAGCATGCCTAGAAGCCAGCTCTCAACTAGCTGCATTCTTATGACAGTGTGAAGGTAGCAGTATTCTGAGTAAGGAGGTTCCCAGATTACCACTCTCCTGCACCTGGAGATACCGTCCAGGTCTGCATTGTTAACTTGCGTCTCAGAGGCCTCTGGCCAAAGTCTCTGGTGAAGACGTGGGAAACTCACTCTGCAGGCAGTGTGGAACTGTGAGGGACTGAGGGTGAGCTCAACTCTCAGCAGTAAGATGATTTTGGACAAGGCGTTCAGCTACCTTCTCACATATGGAAGTTAGTATGTAGCACCAGTCTACCCCAGGAATTACTGGGAAATCGCTGGATTGAGCTTGGAGGCACTAGTCTTGTGTGCCGGCAGATTCCAGTTACCTCTCCCAACACTTCGGTGAAGCAGCGAGCCTAGGCCTTTTGGAAGCGAAAGGTAGCTGCAGGCAGGAGGTAGGGTTACCGGCCATAAGCTCAACTCTCAGAAGTGGGTATGCATGGGAGGCAGATGTCTGCTACCCACTCGGACATGCGAGTGGGAACCTAGCTACACTCTGATGAAGAAGGACTTTGGAAATCGCTGTATTCAACTCAGATACACGTGGGTTCAGGCACAACGATTCCACATGCTTTTCTCACAACCTTTCCCTGCCACTAACATGAGGACGTTAGCAGCTCCTTCTACAGTCAAGCAGGATGCGGGAGGGTTGTGCCCTGTCCTTAGCTCTCACAGGGAAGCATGCCTTGAAGCCAGCTGTCAACTAGCTGCATTCTTATGGCAGGGTGAAGGTAGCAGTATTCTGAGACAGGAGGTTCCCAGATAACCACTCTACTGCACCTGGAGATACCGTCCAGGTCTGCATTGTTAACTTGCGTCTCAGAGGCCTCTGGCAAAAGTCTCTGGTGAAGACGTGGGAAACTCACTCTGCAGGCAGTGTGGAACTGTGAGGGACTGAGGGTGAGCTCAACTCTCAGAAGTAAGATGATTTTGGACAAGGCGTTCAACTACCTACTCATGTATGGAACTTAGTATGTAGCACCAGTCTACCCCAGGAATTACTAGGAAATCGCTTGATTGAGCTTGGAGGCACTCGTCTTGTGTGCCGGGAGATTCCAGTTACCTCTCCCAACACTTGCGTCAAGCAGCGAGCCTAGGCCTTTGGAAGCGAAAGGTAGCTGCAGGCACGATGTAGGGTTACAGGCCATGAGCTCAACTCTCAGAAGTGTGTATGCATGGGAGGCAGATGTCTGCTACCCACTCGGACATGGGAGTTGGAACCTAGCTACACTCCTATTGAAGAAGGATGTTGGAAATCGCTGTATTCAACTCAGATACACGGGAGTTCAGGCCCAATGCTTACACATGCTTTTCCCACAACCTATCCCAGCCACTAACATAAGGAGGTTAGCAGGTACGTCTACAGTCAGGCAGGATGCGGGAGGGTGCTGCCCTGTCCTCAGCTCTCACAGGGAAGCATGCCTAGAAGCCAGCTCTCAACTAGCTGCATTCTTATGACAGTGTGAAGGTAGCAGTATTCTGAGTAAGGAGGTTCCCAGATTACCACTCTCCTGCACCTGGAGATACCCTCCAGGTCTGCATTGTTAACTTGCGTCTCAGAGGCCTCTGGCCAAAGTCTCTGGTGAAGACGTGGGAAACTCACTCTGCAGGCAGTGTGGAACTGTGAGGGACTGAGGGTGAGCTCAACTCTCAGCAGTAAGATGATTTTGGACAAGGCGTTCAGCTACCTTCTCACATATGGAAGTTAGTATGTAGCACCAGTCTACCCCAGGAATTACTGGGAAATCGCTGGATTGAGCTTGGAGGCACTAGTCTTGTGTGCCGGCAGATTCCAGTTACCTCTCCCAACACTTCGGTGAAGCAGCGAGCCTAGGCCTTTTGGAAGCGAAAGGTAGCTGCAGGCAGGAGGTAGGGTTACAGGCCATAAGCTCAACTCTCAGAAGTGGGGATGCATGGGAGGCAGATGTCTGCTACCCACTCGGACATGCGAGTGGGAACCTAGCTACACTCTGATGAAGAAGGACTTTGGAAATCGCTGTATTCAACTCAGATACACGTGGGTTCAGGCACAACGATTCCACATGCTTTTCTCACAACCTTTCCCTGCCACTAACATGAGGACGTTAGCAGCTCCTTCTACAGTCAAGCAGGATGCGGGAGGGTTGTGCCCTGTCCTTAGCTCTCACAGGGAAGCATGCCTTGAAGCCAGGTGTCAACTAGCTGCATTCTTATGGCAGGGTGAAGGTAGCAGTATTCTGAGACAGGAGGTTCCCAGATAACCACTCTACTGCACCTGGAGATACCGTCCAGGTCTGCATTGTTAACTTGCGTCTCAGAGGCCTCTGGCAAAAGTCTCTGGTGAAGACGTGGGAAACTCACTCTGCAGGCAGTGTGGAACTGTGAGGGACTGAGGGTGAGCTCAACTCTCAGAAGTAAGATGATTTTGGACAAGGCGTTCAACTACCTACTCACGTATGGAACTTAGTATGTAGCACCAGTCTACCCCAGGAATTACTAGGAAATCGCTTGATTGAGCTTGGAGGCACTCGTCTTGTGTGCCGGGAGATTCCAGTTACCTCTCCCAACACTTGCGTCAAGCAGCGAGCCTAGGCCTTTGGAAGCGAAAGGTAGCTGCAGGCACGATGTAGGGTTACAGGCCATGAGCTCAACTCTCAGAAGTGTGTATGCATGGGAGGCAGATGTCTGCTAACCACTCGGACATGGGAGTTGGAACCTAGCTACACTCCTATTGAAGAAGGATGTTGGAAATCGCTGTATTCAACTCAGATACACGGGAGTTCAGGCCCAATGCTTACACATGCTTTTCCCACAACCTATCCCAGCCACTAACATAAGGAGGTTAGCAGGTACGTCTACAGTCAGGCAGGATGCGGGAGGGTGCTGCCCTGTCCTCAGCTCTCACAGGGAAGCATGCCTAGAAGCCAGCTCTCAACTAGCTGCATTCTTATGACAGTGTGAAGGTAGCAGTATTCTGAGTAAGGAGGTTCCCAGATTACCACTCTCCTGCACCTGGAGATACCGTCCAGGTCTGCATTGTTAACTTGTGTCTCAGAGGCCTCTGGCCAAAGTCTCTGGTGAAGACGTGGGAAACTCACTCTGCAGGCAGTGTGGAACTGTGAGGGACTGAGGGTGAGCTCAACTCTCAGCAGTAAGATGATTTTGGACAAGGCGTTCAGCTACCTTCTCACATATGGAACTTAGTATGTAGCACCAGTCTACCCCAGGAATTACTGGGAAATCGCTGGATTGAGCTTGGAGGCACTAGTCTTGTGTGCCGGCAGATTCCAGTTACCTCTCCCAACACTTCGGTGAAGCAGCGAGCCTAGGCCTTTTGGAAGCGAAAGGTAGCTGCAGGCAGGAGGTAGGGTTACAGGCCATAAGCTCAACTCTCAGAAGTGGGGATGCATGGGAGGCAGATGTCTGCTACCCACTCGGACATGCGAGTGGGAACCTAGCTACACTCTGATGAAGAAGGACTTTGGAAATCGCTGTATTCAACTCAGATACACGTGGGTTCAGGCACAACGATTCCACATGCTTTTCTCACAACCTTTCCCTGCCACTAACATGAGGACTTTAGCAGCTCCTTCTACAGTCAAGCAGGATGCGGGAGGGTTGTGCCCTGTCCTTAGCTCTCACAGGGAAGCATGCCTTGAAGCCAGCTGTCAACTAGCTGCATTCTTATGGCAGGGTGAAGGTAGCAGTATTCTGAGACAGGAGGTTCCCAGATAACCACTCTACTGCACCTGGAGATACCGTCCAGGTCTGCATTGTTAACTTGCGTCTCAGAGGCCTCTGGCAAAAGTCTCTGGTGAAGACGTGGGAAACTCACTCTGCAGGCAGTGTGGAACTGTGAGGGACTGAGGGTGAGCTCAACTCTCAGAAGTAAGATGATTTTGGACAAGGCGTTCAACTACCTACTCACGTATGGAACTTAGTATGTAGCACCAGTCTACCCCAGGAATTACTAGGAAATCGCTTGATTGAGCTTGGAGGCACTCGTCTTGTGTGCCGGGAGATTCCAGTTACCTCTCCCAACACTTGCGTCAAGCAGCGAGCCTAGGCCTTTGGAAGCGAAAGGTAGCGGCAGGCACGATGTAGGGTTACAGGCCATGAGCTCAACTCTCAGAAGTGTGTATGCATGGGAGGCAGATGTCTGCTACCCACTCGGACATGGGGGTTGGAACCTCGCTACACTCCTATTGAAGAAGGATGTTGGAAATCGCTGTATTCAACTCAGATACACGGGAGTTCAGGCCAATGCTTACACATGCTTTTCCCACAACCTATCCCAGCCACTAACATAAGGAGGTTAGCAGGTACGTCTACAGTCAGGCAAGATGCGGGAGGGTGCTGCCCTGTCCTCAGCTCTCACAGGGAAGCATGCCTAGAAGCCAGCTCTCAACTAGCTGCATTCTTATGACAGTGTGAAGGTAGCAGTATTCTGAGTAAGGAGGTTCCCAGATTACCACTCTCCTGCACCTGGAGATACCGTCCAGGTCTGCATTGTTAACTTGCGTCTCAGAGGCCTCTGGCAAAAGTCTCTGGTGAAGACGTGGGAAACTCACTCTGCAGGCAGTGTGGAACTGTGAGGGACTGAGGGTGAGCTCAACTCTCAGCAGTAAGATGATTTTGGACAAGGCGTTCAGCTACCTTCTCACATATGGAACTTAGTATGTAGCACCAGTCTACCCCAGGAATTACTGGGAAATCGCTGGATTGAGCTTGGAGGCACTAGTCTTGTGTGCCGGCAGATTCCAGTTACCTCTCCCAACACTTCGGTGAAGCAGCGAGCCTAGGCCTTTTGGAAGCGAAAGGTAGCTGCAGGCAGGAGGTAGGGTTACAGGCCATAAGCTCAACTCTCAGAAGTGGGTATGCATGGGAGGCAGATGTCTGCTACCCACTCGGACATGCGAGTGGGAACCTAGCTACACTCTGATGAAGAAGGACTTTGGAAATCGCTGTATTCAACTCAGATACACGTGGGTTCAGGCACAACGATTCCACATGCTTTTCTCACAACCTTTCCCTGCCACTAACATGAGGACGTTAGCAGCTCCTTCTACAGTCAAGCAGGATGCGGGAGGGTTGTGCCCTGTCCTTAGCTCTCACAGGGAAGCATGCCTTGAAGCCAGCTGTCAACTAGCTGCATTCTTATGGCAGGGTGAAGGTAGCAGTATTCTGAGACAGGAGGTTCCCAGATAACCACTCTACTGCACCTGGAGATACCGTCCAGGTCTGCATTGTTAACTTGCGTCTCAGAGGCCTCTGGCAAAAGTCTCTGGTGAAGACGTGGGAAACTCACTCTGCAGGCAGTGTGGAACTGTGAGGGACTGAGGGTGAGCTCAACTCTCAGAAGTAAGATGATTTTGGACAAGGCGTTCAACTACCTACTCACGTATGGAACTTAGTATGTAGCACCAGTCTACCCCAGGAATTACTAGGAAATCGCTTGATTGAGCTTGGAGGCACTCGTCTTGTGTGCCGGGAGATTCCAGTTACCTCTCCCAACACTTGCGTCAAGCAGCGAGCCTAGGCCTTTGGAAGCGAAAGGTAGCGGCAGGCACGATGTAGGGTTACAGGCCATGAGCTCAACTCTCAGAAGTGTGTATGCATGGGAGGCAGATGTCTGCTACCCACTCGGACATGGGAGTTGGAACCTCGCTACACTCCTATTGAAGAAGGATGTTGGAAATCGCTGTATTCAACTCAGATACACGGGAGTTCAGGCCCAATGCTTACACATGCTTTTCCCACAACCTATCCCAGCCACTAACATAAGGAGGTTAGCAGGTACGTCTACAGTCAGGCAGGATGCGGGAGGGTGCTGCCCTGTCCTCAGCTCTCACAGGGAAGCATGCCTAGAAGCCAGCTCTCAACTAGCTGCATTCTTATGACAGTGTGAAGGTAGCAGTATTCTGAGTAAGGAGGTTCCCAGATTACCACTCTCCTGCACCTGGAGATACCGTCCAGGTGTGCATTGTTAACTTGCGTCTCAGAGGCCTCTGGCCAAAGTCTCTGGTGAAGACGTGGGAAACTCACTCTGCAGGCAGTGTGGAACTGTGAGGGACTGAGGGTGAGCTCAACTCTCAGCAGTAAGATGATTTTGGACAAGGCGTTCAGCTACCTTCTCACATATGGAAGTTAGTATGTAGCACCAGTCTACCCCAGGAATTACTGGGAAATCGCTGGATTGAGCTTGGAGGCACTAGTCTTGTGTGCCGGCAGATTCCAGTTACCTCTCCCAACACTTCGGTGAAGCAGCGAGCCTAGGCCTTTTGGAAGCGAAAGGTAGCTGCAGGCAGGAGGTAGGGTTACAGGCCATAAGCTCAACTCTCAGAAGTGGGGATGCATGGGAGGCAGATGTCTGCTACCCACTCGGACATGCGAGTGGGAACCTAGCTACACTCTGATGAAGAAGGACTTTGGAAATCGCTGTATTCAACTCAGATACACGTGGGTTCAGGCACAACGATTCCACATGCTTTTCTCACAACCTTTCCCTGCCACTAACATGAGGACGTTAGCAGCTCCTTCTACAGTCAAGCAGGATGCGGGAGGGTTGTGCCCTGTCCTTAGCTCTCACAGGGAAGCATGCCTTGAAGCCAGCTGTCAACTAGCTGCATTCTTATGGCAGGGTGAAGGTAGCAGTATTCTGAGACAGGAGGTTCCCAGATAACCACTCTACTGCACCTGGAGATACCGTCCAGGTCTGCATTGTTAACTTGCGTCTCAGAGGCCTCTGGCAAAAGTCTCTGGTGAAGACGTGGGAAACTCACTCTGCAGGCAGTGTGGAACTGTGAGGGACTGAGGGTGAGCTCAACTCTCAGAAGTAAGATGATTTTGGACAAGGCGTTCAACTACCTACTCACGTATGGAACTTAGTATGTAGCACCAGTCTACCCCAGGAATTACTAGGAAATCGCTTGATTGAGCTTGGAGGCACTCGTCTTGTGTGCCGGGAGATTCCAGTTACCTCTCCCAACACTTGCGTCAAGCAGCGAGCCTAGGCCTTTGGAAGCGAAAGGTAGCGGCAGGCACGATGTAGGGTTACAGGCCATGAGCTCAACTCTCAGAAGTGTGTATGCATGGGAGGCAGATGTCTGCTACCCACTCGGACATGGGAGTTGGAACCTAGCTACACTCCTATTGAAGAAGGATGTTGGAAATCGCTGTATTCAACTCAGATACACGGGAGTTCAGGCCCAATGCTTACACATGCTTTTCCCACAACCTATCCCAGCCACTAACATAAGGAGGTTAGCAGGTACGTCTACAGTCAGGCAGGATGCGGGAGGGTGCTGCCCTGTCCTCAGCTCTCACAGGGAAGCATGCCTAGAAGCCAGCTCTCAACTAGCTGCATTCTTATGACAGTGTGAAGGTAGCAGTATTCTGAGTAAGGAGGTTCCCAGATTACCACTCTCCTGCACCTGGAGATACCGTCCAGGTGTGCATTGTTAACTTGCGTCTCAGAGGCCTCTGGCCAAAGTCTCTGGTGAAGACGTGGGAAACTCACTCTGCAGGCAGTGTGGAACTGTGAGGGACTGAGGGTGAGCTCAACTCTCAGCAGTAAGATGATTTTGGACAAGGCGTTCAGCTACCTTCTCACGTATGGAACTTAGTATGTAGCACCAGTCTACCCCAGGAATTACTGGGAAATCGCTGGATTGAGCTTGGAGGCACTAGTCTTGTGTGCCGGCAGATTCCAGTTACCTCTCCCAACACTTCGGTGAAGCAGCGAGCCTAGGCCTTTTGGAAGCGAAAGGTAGCTGCAGGCAGGAGGTAGGGTTACAGGCCATAAGCTCAACTCTCAGAAGTGGGTATGCATGGGAGGCAGATGTCTGCTACCCACTCGGACATGCGAGTGGGAACCTAGCTACACTCTGATGAAGAAGGACTTTGGAAATCGCTGTATTCAACTCAGATACACGTGGGTTCAGGCACAACGATTCCACATGCTTTTCTCACAACCTTTCCCTGCCACTAACATGAGGACGTTATCAGCTCCTTCTACAGTCAGGCAGGATGCGGGAGGGTTGTGCCCTGTCCTTAGCTCTCACAGGGAAGCATGCCTTGAAGCCAGCTGTCAACTAGCTGCATTCTTATGGCAGGGTGAAGGTAGCAGTATTCTGAGACAGGAGGTTCCCAGATTACCACTCTACTGCACCTGGAGATACCGTCCAGGTCTGCATTGTTAACTTGCGTCTCAGAGGCCTCTGGCAAAAGTCTCTGATGAAGACGTGGGAAACTCACTCTGCAGGCAGTGTGGAACTGTGAGGGACTGAGGGTGAGCTCAACTCTCAGAAGTAAGATGTTTTTGGACAAGGCGTTCAACTACCTACTCACGTATGGAACTTAGTATGTAGCACCAGTCTACCCCAGGAATTACTAGGAAATCGCTTGATTGAGCTTGGAGGCACTCGTCTTGTGTGCCGGGAGATTCCAGTTACCTCTCCCAACACTTGCGTCAAGCAGCGAGCCTAGGCCTTTGGAAGCGAAAGGTAGCGGCAGGCACGATGTAGGGTTACAGGCCATGAGCTCAACTCTCAGAAGTGTGTATGCATGGGAGGCAGATGTCTGCTACCCACTCGGACATGGGAGTTGGAACCTCGCTACACTCCTATTGAAGAAGGATGTTGGAAATCGCTGTATTCAACTCAGATACACGGGAGTTCAGGCCCAATGCTTACACATGCTTTTCCCACAACCTATCCCAGCCACTAACATAAGGAGGTTAGCAGATACGTCTACAGTCAGGCAGGATGCGGGAGGGTGCTGCCCTGTCCTCAGCTCTCACAGGGAAGCATGCCTAGAAGCCAGCTCTCAACTAGCTGCATTCTTATGACAGTGTGAAGGTAGCAGTATTCTGAGTAAGGAGGTTCCCAGATTACCACTCTCCTGCACCTGGAGATACCGTCCAGGTGTGCATTGTTAACTTGCGTCTCAGAGGCCTCTGGCCAAAGTCTCTGGTGAAGACGTGGGAAACTCACTCTGCAGGCAGTGTGGAACTGTGAGGGACTGAGGGTGAGCTCAACTCTCAGCAGTAAGATGATTTTGGACAAGGCGTTCAGCTACCTTCTCACATATGGAACTTAGTATGTAGCACCAGTCTACCCCAGGAATTACTGGGAAATCGCTGGATTGAGCTTGGAGGCACTAGTCTTGTGTGCCGGCAGATTCCAGTTACCTCTCCCAACACTTCGGTGAAGCAGCGAGCCTAGGCCTTTTGGAAGCGAAAGGTAGCTGCAGGCAGGAGGTAGGGTTACAGGCCATAAGCTCAACTCTCAGAAGTGGGGATGCATGGGAGGCAGATGTCTGCTACCCACTCGGACATGCGAGTGGGAACCTAGCTACACTCTGATGAAGAAGGACTTTGGAAATCGCTGTATTCAACTCAGATACACGTGGGTTCAGGCACAACGATTCCACATGCTTTTCTCACAACCTTTCCCTGCCACTAACATGAGGACGTTAGCAGCTCCTTCTACAGTCAAGCAGGATGCGGGAGGGTTGTGCCCTGTCCTTAGCTCTCACAGGGAAGCATGCCTTGAAGCCAGCTGTCAACTAGCTGCATTCTTATGGCAGGGTGAAGGTAGCAGTATTCTGAGACAGGAGGTTCCCAGATAACCACTCTACTGCACCTGGAGATACCGTCCAGGTCTGCATTGTTAACTTGCGTCTCAGAGGCCTCTGGCAAAAGTCTCTGGTGAAGACGTGGGAAACTCACTCTGCAGGCAGTGTGGAACTGTGAGGGACTGAGGGTGAGCTCAACTCTCAGAAGTAAGATGTTTTTGGACAAGGCGTTCAACTACCTACTCACGTATGGAACTTAGTATGTAGCACCAGTCTACCCCAGGAATTACTAGGAAATCGCTTGATTGAGCTTGGAGGCACTCGTCTTGTGTGCCGGGAGATTCCAGTTACCTCTCCCAACACTTGCGTCAAGCAGCGAGCCTAGGCCTTTTGGAAGCGAAAGGTAGCAGCAGGCACGATGTAGGGTTACAGGCCATGAGCTCAACTCTCAGAAGTGTGTATGCATGGGAGGCAGATGTCTGCTACCCACTCGGACATGGGAGTTGGAACCTCGCTACACTCCTATTGAAGAAGGATGTTGGAAATCGCTGTATTCAACTCAGATACACGGGAGTTCAGGCCCAATGCTTACACATGCTTTTCCCACAACCTATCCCAGCCACTAACATAAGGAGGTTAGCAGGTACGTCTACAGTCAGGCAGGATGCGGGAGGGTGCTGCCCTGTCCTCAGCTCTCACAGGGAAGCATGCCTAGAAGCCAGCTCTCAACTAGCTGCATTCTTATGACAGTGTGAAGGTAGCAGTATTCTGAGTAAGGAGGTTCCCAGATTACCACTCTCCTGCACCTGGAGATACCGTCCAGGTCTGCATTGTTAACTTGCGTCTCAGAGGCCTCTGGCCAAAGTCTCTGGTGAAGACGTGGGAAACTCACTCTGCAGGCAGTGTGGAACTGTGAGGGACTGAGGGTGAGCTCAACTCTCAGCAGTAAGATGATTTTGGACAAGGCGTTCAGCTACCTTCTCACATATGGAAGTTAGTATGTAGCACCAGTCTACCCCAGGAATTACTGGGAAATCGCTGGATTGAGCTTGGAGGCACTAGTCTTGTGTGCCGGCAGATTCCAGTTACCTCTCCCAACACTTTGGTGAAGCAGCGAGCCTAGGCCTTTTGGAAGCGAAAGGTAGCTGCAGGCAGGAGGTAGGGTTACAGGCCATAAGCTCAACTCTCAGAAGTGGGTATGCATGGGAGGCAGATGTCTGCTACCCACTCGGACATGCGAGTGGGAACCTAGCTACACTCTGATGAAGAAGGACTTTGGAAATCGCTGTATTCAACTCAGATACACGTGGGTTCAGGCACAACGATTCCACATGCTTTTCTCACAACCTTTCCCTGCCACTAACATGAGGACGTTAGCAGCTCCTTCTACAGTCAAGCAGGATGCGGGAGGGTTGTGCCCTGTCCTTAGCTCTCACAGGGAAGCATGCCTTGAAGCCAGCTGTCAACTAGCTGCATTCTTATGGCAGGGTGAAGGTAGCAGTATTCTGAGACAGGAGGTTCCCAGATAACCACTCTACTGCACCTGGAGATACCGTCCAGGTCTGCATTGTTAACTTGCGTCTCAGAGGCCTCTGGCAAAAGTCTCTGGTGAAGACGTGGGAAACTCACTCTGCAGGCAGTGTGGAACTGTGAGGGACTGAGGGTGAGCTCAACTCTCAGAAGTAAGATGATTTTGGACAAGGCGTTCAACTACCTACTCACGTATGGAACTTAGTATGTAGCACCAGTCTACCCCAGGAATTACTAGGAAATCGCTTGATTGAGCTTGGAGGCACTCGTCTTGTGTGCCGGGAGATTCCAGTTACCTCTCCCAACACTTGCGTCAAGCAGCGAGCCTAGGCCTTTGGAAGCGAAAGGTAGCGGCAGGCACGATGTAGGGTTACAGGCCATGAGCTCAACTCTCAGAAGTGTGTATGCATGGGAGGCAGATGTCTGCTACCCACTCGGACATGGGAGTTGGAACCTCGCTACACTCCTATTGAAGAAGGATGTTGGAAATCGCTGTATTCAACTCAGATACACGGGAGTTCAGGCCCAATGCTTACACATGCTTTTCCCACAACCTATCCCAGCCACTAACATAAGGAGGTTAGCAGGTACGTCTACAGTCAGGCAGGATGCGGGAGGGTGCTGCCCTGTCCTCAGCTCTCACAGGGAAGCATGCCTAGAAGCCAGCTCTCAACTAGCTGCATTCTTATGACAGTGTGAAGGTAGCAGTATTCTGAGTAAGGAGGTTCCCAGATTACCACTCTCCTGCACCTGGAGATACCATCCAGGTGTGCATTGTTAACTTGCGTCTCAGAGGCTTCTGGCCAAAGTCTCTGGTGAAGACGTGGGAAACTCACTCTGCAGGCAGTGTGGAACTGTGAGGGACTGAGGGTGAGCTCAACTCTCAGCAGTAAGATGATTTTGGACAAGGCGTTCAGCTACCTTCTCACATATGGAACTTAGTATGTAGCACCAGTCTACCCCAGGAATTACTGGGAAATCGCTGGATTGAGCTTGGAGGCACTAGTCTTGTGTGCCGGCAGATTCCAGTTACCTCTCCCAACACTTCGGTGAAGCAGCGAGCCTAGGCCTTTTGGAAGCGAAAGGTAGCTGCAGGCAGGAGGTAGGGTTACAGGCCATAAGCTCAACTCTCAGAAGTGGGTATGCATGGGAGGCAGATGTCTGCTACCCACTCGGACATGCGAGTGGGAACCTAGCTACACTCTGATGAAGAAGGACTTTGGAAATCGCTGTATTCAACTCAGATACACGTGGGTTCAGGCACAACGATTCCACATGCTTTTCTCACAACCTTTCCCTGCCACTAACATGAGGACGTTAGCAGCTCCTTCTACAGTCAAGCAGGATGCGGGAGGGTTGTGCCCTGTCCTTAGCTCTCACAGGGAAGCATGCCTTGAAGCCAGCTGTCAACTAGCTGCATTCTTATGGCAGGGTGAAGGTAGCAGTATTCTGAGACAGGAGGTTCCCAGATAACCACTCTACTGCACCTGGAGATACCGTCCAGGTCTGCATTGTTAACTTGCGTCTCAGAGGCCTCTGGCAAAAGTCTCTGGTGAAGACGTGGGAAACTCACTCTGCAGGCAGTGTGGAACTGTGAGGGACTGAGGGTGAGCTCAACTCTCAGAAGTAAGATGATTTTGGACAAGGCGTTCAACTACCTACTCACGTATGGAACTTAGTATGTAGCACCAGTCTACCCCAGGAATTACTAGGAAATCGCTTGATTGAGCTTGGAGGCACTCGTCTTGTGTGCCGGGAGATTCCAGTTACCTCTCCCAACACTTGCGTCAAGCAGCGAGCCTAGGCCTTTGGAAGCGAAAGGTAGCGGCAGGCACGATGTAGGGTTACAGGCCATGAGCTCAACTCTCAGAAGTGTGTATGCATGGGAGGCAGATGTCTGCTACCCACTCGGACATGGGAGTTGGAACCTCGCTACACTCCTATTGAAGAAGGATGTTGGAAATCGCTGTATTCAACTCAGATACACGGGAGTTCAGGCCCAATGCTTACACATGCTTTTCCCACAACCTATCCCAGCCACTAACATAAGGAGGTTAGCAGGTACGTCTACAGTCAGGCAGGATGCGGGAGGGTGCTGCCCTGTCCTCAGCTCTCACAGGGAAGCATGCCTAGAAGCCAGCTCTCAACTAGCTGCATTCTTATGACAGTGTGAAGGTAGCAGTATTCTGAGTAAGGAGGTTCCCAGATTACCACTCTCCTGCACCTGGAGATACCGTCCAGGTCTGCATTGTTAACTTGCGTCTCAGAGGCCTCTGGCCAAAGTCTCTGGTGAAGACGTGGGAAACTCACTCTGCAGGCAGTGTGGAACTGTGAGGGACTGAGGGTGAGCTCAACTCTCAGCAGTAAGATGATTTTGGACAAGGCGTTCAGCTACCTTCTCACATATGGAACTTAGTATGTAGCACCAGTCTACCCCAGGAATTACTGGGAAATCGCTGGATTGAGCTTGGAGGCACTAGTCTTGTGTGCCGGCAGATTCCAGTTACCTCTCCCAACACTTCGGTGAAGCAGCGAGCCTAGGCCTTTTGGAAGCGAAAGGTAGCTGCAGGCAGGAGGTAGGGTTACAGGCCATAAGCTCAACTCTCAGAAGTGGGGATGCATGGGAGGCAGATGTCTGCTACCCACTCGGACATGCGAGTGGGAACCTAGCTACACTCTGATGAAGAAGGACTTTGGAAATCGCTGTATTCAACTCAGATACACGTGGGTTCAGGCACAACGATTCCACATGCTTTTCTCACAACCTTTCCCTGCCACTAACATGAGGACGTTAGCAGCTCCTTCTACAGTCAAGCAGGATGCGGGAGGGTTGTGCCCTGTCCTTAGCTCTCACAGGGAAGCATGCCTTGAAGCCAGCTGTCAACTAGCTGCATTCTTATGGCAGGGTGAAGGTAGCAGTATTCTGAGACAGGAGGTTCCCAGATAACCACTCTACTGCACCTGGAGATACCGTCCAGGTCTGCATTGTTAACTTGCGTCTCAGAGGCCTCTGGCAAAAGTCTCTGGTGAAGACGTGGGAAACTCACTCTGCAGGCAGTGTGGAACTGTGAGGGACTGAGGGTGAGCTCAACTCTCAGAAGTAAGATGATTTTGGACAAGGCGTTCAACTACATACTCACGTATGGAACTTAGTATGTAGCACCAGTCTACCCCAGGAATTACTAGGAAATCGCTTGATTGAGCTTGGAGGCACTCGTCTTGTGTGCCGGGAGATTCCAGTTACCTCTCCCAACACTTGCGTCAAGCAGCGAGCCTAGGCCTTTGGAAGCGAAAGGTAGCGGCAGGCACGATGTAGGGTTACAGGCCATGAGCTCAACTCTCAGAAGTGTGTATGCATGGGAGGCAGATGTCTGCTACCCACTCGGACATGGGAGTTGGAACCTAGCTACACTCCTATTGAAGAAGGATGTTGGAAATCGCTGTATTCAACTCAGATACACGGGAGTTCAGGCCCAATGCTTACACATGCTTTTCCCACAACCTATCCCAGCCACTAACATAAGGAGGTTAGCAGGTACGTCTACAGTCAGGCAGGATGCGGGAGGGTGCTGCCCTGTCCTCAGCTCTCACAGGGAAGCATGCCTAGAAGCCAGCTCTCAACTAGCTGCATTCTTATGACAGTGTGAAGGTAGCAGTATTCTGAGTAAGGAGGTTCCCAGATTACCACTCTACTGCACCTGGAGATACCGTCCAGGTGTGCATTGTTAACTTGCGTCTCAGAGGCCTCTGGCCAAAGTCTCTGGTGAAGACGTGGGAAACTCACTCTGCAGGCAGTGTGGAACTGTGAGGGACTGAGGGTGAGCTCAACTCTCAGCAGTAAGATGATTTTGGACAAGGCGTTCAGCTACCTTCTCACATATGGAACTTAGTATGTAGCACCAGTCTACCCCAGGAATTACTGGGAAATCGCTGGATTGAGCTTGGAGGCACTAGTCTTGTGTGCCGGCAGATTCCAGTTACCTCTCCCAACACTTCGGTGAAGCAGCGAGCCTAGGCCTTTTGGAAGCGAAAGGTAGCTGCAGGCAGGAGGTAGGGTTACAGGCCATAAGCTCAACTCTCAGAAGTGGGTATGCATGGGAGGCAGATGTCTGCTACCCACTCGGACATGCGAGTGGGAACCTAGCTACACTCTGATGAAGAAGGACTTTGGAAATCGCTGTATTCAACTCAGATACACGTGGGTTCAGGCACAACGATTCCACATGCTTTTCTCACAACCTTTCCCTGCCACTAACATGAGGACGTTAGCAGCTCCTTCTACAGTCAAGCAGGATGCGGGAGGGTTGTGCCCTGTCCTTAGCTCTCACAGGGAAGCATGCCTTGAAGCCAGCTGTCAACTAGCTGCATTCTTATGGCAGGGTGAAGGTAGCAGTATTCTGAGACAGGAGGTTCCCAGATAACCACTCTACTGCACCTGGAGAAACCGTCCAGGTCTGCATTGTTAACTTGCGTCTCAGAGGCCTCTGGCAAAAGTCTCTGGTGAAGACGTGGGAAACTCACTCTGCAGGCAGTGTGGAACTGTGAGGGACTGAGGGTGAGCTCAACTCTCAGAAGTAAGATGATTTTGGACAAGGCGTTCAACTACCTACTCACGTATGGAACTTAGTATGTAGCACCAGTCTACCCCAGGAATTACTAGGAAATCGCTTGATTGAGCTTGGAGGCACTCGTCTTGTGTGCCGGGAGATTCCAGTTACCTCTCCCAACACTTGCGTCAAGCAGCGAGCCTAGGCCTTTGGAAGCGAAAGGTAGCGGCAGGCACGATGTAGGGTTACAGGCCATGAGCTCAACTCTCAGAAGTGTGTATGCATGGGAGGCAGATGTCTGCTACCCACTCGGACATGGGAGTTGGAACCTCGCTACACTCCTATTGAAGAAGGATGTTGGAAATCGCTGTATTCAACTCAGATACACGGGAGTTCAGGCCCAATGCTTACACATGCTTTTCCCACAACCTATCCCAGCCACTAACATAAGGAGGTTAGCAGGTACGTCTACAGTCAGGCAGGATGCGGGAGGGTGCTGCCCTGTCCTCAGCTCTCACAGGGAAGCATGCCTAGAAGCCAGCTCTCAACTAGCTGCATTCTTATGACAGTGTGAAGGTAGCAGTATTCTGAGTAAGGAGGTTCCCAGATTACCACTCTCCTGCACCTGGAGATACCGTCCAGGTCTGCATTGTTAACTTGCGTCTCAGAGGCCTCTGGCCAAAGTCTCTGGTGAAGACGTGGGAAACTCACTCTGCAGGCAGTGTGGAACTGTGAGGGACTGAGGGTGAGCTCAACTCTCAGCAGTAAGATGATTTTGGACAAGGCGTTCAGCTACCTTCTCACATATGGAACTTAGTATGTAGCACCAGTCTACCCCAGGAATTACTGGGAAATCGCTGGATTGAGCTTGGAGGCACTAGTCTTGTGTGCCGGCAGATTCCAGTTACCTCTCCCAACACTTCGGTGAAGCAGCGAGCCTAGGCCTTTTGGAAGCGAAAGGTAGCTGCAGGCAGGAGGTAGGGTTACAGGCCATAAGCTCAACTCTCAGAAGTGGGGATGCATGGGAGGCAGATGTCTGCTACCCACTCGGACATGCGAGTGGGAACCTAGCTACACTCTGATGAAGAAGGACTTTGGAAATCGCTGTATTCAACTCAGATACACGTGGGTTCAGGCACAACGATTCCACATGCTTTTCTCACAACCTTTCCCTGCCACTAACATGAGGACGTTAGCAGCTCCTTCTACAGTCAAGCAGGATGCGGGAGGGTTGTGCCCTGTCCTTAGCTCTCACAGGGAAGCATGCCTTGAAGCCAGCTGTCAACTAGCTGCATTCTTATGGCAGGGTGAAGGTAGCAGTATTCTGAGACAGGAGGTTCCCAGATAACCACTCTACTGCACCTGGAGATACCGTCCAGGTCTGCATTGTTAACTTGCGTCTCAGAGGCCTCTGGCAAAAGTCTCTGGTGAAGACGTGGGAAACTCACTCTGCAGGCAGTGTGGAACTGTGAGGGACTGAGGGTGAGCTCAACTCTCAGAAGTAAGATGATTTTGGACAAGGCGTTCAACTACCTACTCACGTATGGAACTTAGTATGTAGCACCAGTCTACCCCAGGAATTACTAGGAAATCGCTTGATTGAGCTTGGAGGCACTCGTCTTGTGTGCCGGGAGATTCCAGTTACCTCTCCCAACACTTGCGTCAAGCAGCGAGCCTAGGCCTTTGGAAGCGAAAGGTAGCGGCAGGCACGATGTAGGGTTACAGGCCATGAGCTCAACTCTCAGAAGTGTGTATGCATGGGAGGCAGATGTCTGCTACCCACTCGGACATGGGAGTTGGAACCTAGCTACACTCCTATTGAAGAAGGATGTTGGAAATCGCTGTATTCAACTCAGATACACGGGAGTTCAGGCCCAATGCTTACACATGCTTTTCCCACAACCTATCCCAGCCACTAACATAAGGAGGTTAGCAGGTACGTCTACAGTCAGGCAGGATGCGGGAGGGTGCTGCCCTGTCCTCAGCTCTCACAGGGAAGCATGCCTAGAAGCCAGCTCTCAACTAGCTGCATTCTTATGACAGTGTGAAGGTAGCAGTATTCTGAGTAAGGAGGTTCCCAGATTACCACTCTCCTGCACCTGGAGATACCGTCCAGGTGTGCATTGTTAACTTGCGTCTCAGAGGCCTCTGGCCAAAGTCTCTGGTGAAGACGTGGGAAACTCACTCTGCAGGCAGTGTGGAACTGTGAGGGACTGAGGGTGAGCTCAACTCTCAGCAGTAAGATGATTTTGGACAAGGCGTTCAGCTACCTTCTCACATATGGAACTTAGTATGTAGCACCAGTCTACCCCAGGAATTACTGGGAAATCGCTGGATTGAGCTTGGAGGCACTAGTCTTGTGTGCCGGCAGATTCCAGTTACCTCTCCCAACACTTCGGTGAAGCAGCGAGCCTAGGCCTTTTGGAAGCGAAAGGTAGCTGCAGGCAGGAGGTAGGGTTACAGGCCATAAGCTCAACTCTCAGAAGTGTGTATGCATGGGAGGCAGATGTCTGCTACCCACTCGGACATGCGAGTGGGAACCTAGCTACACTCTGATGAAGAAGGACTTTGGAAATCGCTGTATTCAACTCAGATACACGTGGGTTCAGGCACAACGATTCCACATGCTTTTCTCACAACCTTTCCCTGCCACTAACATGAGGACGTTAGCAGCTCCTTCTACAGTCAAGCAGGATGCGGGAGGGTTGTGCCCTGTCCTTAGCTCTCACAGGGAAGCATGCCTTGAAGCCAGCTGTCAACTAGCTGCATTCTTATGGCAGGGTGAAGGTAGCAGTATTCTGAGACAGGAGGTTCCCAGATAACCACTCTACTGCACCTGGAGATACCGTCCAGGTCTGCATTGTTAACTTGCGTCTCAGAGGCCTCTGGCAAAAGTCTCTGGTGAAGACGTGGGAAACTCACTCTGCAGGCAGTGTGGAACTGTGAGGGACTGAGGGTGAGCTCAACTCTCAGAAGTAAGATGATTTTGGACAAGGCGTTCAACTACCTACTCACGTATGGAACTTAGTATGTAGCACCAGTCTACCCCAGGAATTACTAGGAAATCGCTTGATTGAGCTTGGAGGCACTCGTCTTGTGTGCCGGGAGATTCCAGTTACCTCTCCCAACACTTGCGTCAAGCAGCGAGCCTAGGCCTTTGGAAGCGAAAGGTAGCGGCAGGCACGATGTAGGGTTACAGGCCATGAGCTCAACTCTCAGAAGTGTGTATGCATGGGAGGCAGATGTCTGCTACCCACTCGGACATGGGAGTTGGAACCTCGCTACACTCCTATTGAAGAAGGATGTTGGAAATCGCTGTATTCAACTCAGATACACGGGAGTTCAGGCCCAATGCTTACACATGCTTTTCCCACAACCTATCCCAGCCACTAACATAAGGAGGTTAGCAGGTACGTCTACAGTCAGGCAGGATGCGGGAGGGTGCTGCCCTGTCCTCAGCTCTCACAGGGAAGCATGCCTAGAAGCCAGCTCTCAACTAGCTGCATTCTTATGACAGTGTGAAGGTAGCAGTATTCTGAGTAAGGAGGTTCCCAGATTACCACTCTCCTGCACCTGGAGATACCGTCCAGGTCTGCATTGTTAACTTGCGTCTCAGAGGCCTCTGGCCAAAGTCTCTGGTGAAGACGTGGGAAACTCACTCTGCAGGCAGTGTGGAACTGTGAGGGACTGAGGGTGAGCTCAACTCTCAGCAGTAAGATGATTTTGGACAAGGCGTTCAGCTACCTTCTCACATATGGAACTTAGTATGTAGCACCAGTCTACCCCAGGAATTACTGGGAAATCGCTGGATTGAGCTTGGAGGCACTAGTCTTGTGTGCCGGCAGATTCCAGTTACCTCTCCCAACACTTCGGTGAAGCAGCGAGCCTAGGCCTTTTGGAAGCGAAAGGTAGCTGCAGGCAGGAGGTAGGGTTACAGGCCATAAGCTCAACTCTCAGAAGTGGGGATGCATGGGAGGCAGATGTCTGCTACCCACTCGGACATGCGAGTGGGAACCTAGCTACACTCTGATGAAGAAGGACTTTGGAAATCGCTGTATTCAACTCAGATACACGTGGGTTCAGGCACAACGATTCCACATGCTTTTCTCACAACCTTTCCCTGCCACTAACATGAGGACGTTAGCAGCTCCTTCTACAGTCAAGCAGGATGCGGGAGGGTTGTGCCCTGTCCTTAGCTCTCACAGGGAAGCATGCCTTGAAGCCAGCTGTCAACTAGCTGCATTCTTATGGCAGGGTGAAGGTAGCAGTATTCTGAGACAGGAGGTTCCCAGATAACCACTCTACTGCACCTGGAGATACCGTCCAGGTCTGCATTGTTAACTTGCGTCTCAGAGGCCTCTGGCAAAAGTCTCTGGTGAAGACGTGGGAAACTCACTCTGCAGGCAGTGTGGAACTGTGAGGGACTGAGGGTGAGCTCAACTCTCAGAAGTAAGATGATTTTGGACAAGGCGTTCAACTACCTACTCACGTATGGAACTTAGTATGTAGCACCAGTCTACCCCAGGAATTACTAGGAAATCGCTTGATTGAGCTTGGAGGCACTCGTCTTGTGTGCCGGGAGATTCCAGTTACCTCTCCCAACACTTGCGTCAAGCAGCGAGCCTAGGCCTTTGGAAGCGAAAGGTAGCGGCAGGCACGATGTAGGGTTACAGGCCATGAGCTCAACTCTCAGAAGTGTGTATGCATGGGAGGCAGATGTCTGCTACCCACTCGGACATGGGAGTTGGAACCTAGCTACACTCCTATTGAAGAAGGATGTTGGAAATCGCTGTATTCAACTCAGATACACGGGAGTTCAGGCCCAATGCTTACACATGCTTTTCCCACAACCTATCCCAGCCACTAACATAAGGAGGTTAGCAGGTACGTCTACAGTCAGGCAGGATGCGGGAGGGTGCTGCCCTGTCCTCAGCTCTCACAGGGAAGCATGCCTAGAAGCCAGCTCTCAACTAGCTGCATTCTTATGACAGTGTGAAGGTAGCAGTATTCTGAGTAAGGAGGTTCCCAGATTACCACTCTACTGCACCTGGAGATACCGTCCAGGTGTGCATTGTTAACTTGCGTCTCAGAGGCCTCTGGCCAAAGTCTCTGGTGAAGACGTGGGAAACTCACTCTGCAGGCAGTGTGGAACTGTGAGGGACTGAGGGTGAGCTCAACTCTCAGCAGTAAGATGATTTTGGACAAGGCGTTCAGCTACCTTCTCACATATGGAACTTAGTATGTAGCACCAGTCTACCCCAGGAATTACTGGGAAATCGCTGGATTGAGCTTGAAGGCACTAGTCTTGTGTGCCGGCAGATTCCAGTTACCTCTCCCAACACTTCGGTGAAGCAGCGAGCCTAGGCCTTTTGGAAGCGAAAGGTAGCAGCAGGCAGGAGGTAGGGTTACAGGCCATAAGCTCAACTCTCAGAAGTGGGTATGCATGGGAGGCAGATGTCTGCTACCCACTCGGACATGCGAGTGGGAACCTAGCTACACTCTGATGAAGAAGGACTTTGGAAATCGCTGTATTCAACTCAGATACACGTGGGTTCAGGCACAACGATTCCACATGCTTTTCTCACAACCTTTCCCTGCCACTAACATGAGGACGTTAGCAGCTCCTTCTACAGTCAAGCAGGATGCGGGAGGGTTGTGCCCTGTCCTTAGCTCTCACAGGGAAGCATGCCTTGAAGCCAGCTGTCAACTAGCTGCATTCTTATGGCAGGGTGAAGGTAGCAGTATTCTGAGACAGGAGGTTCCCAGATAACCACTCTACTGCACCTGGAGATACCGTCCAGGTCTGCATTGTTAACTTGCGTCTCAGAGGCCTCTGGCAAAAGTCTCTGGTGAAGACGTGGGAAACTCACTCTGCAGGCAGTGTGGAACTGTGAGGGACTGAGGGTGAGCTCAACTCTCAGAAGTAAGATGATTTTGGACAAGGCGTTCAACTACCTACTCACGTATGGAACTTAGTATGTAGCACCAGTCTACCCCAGGAATTACTAGGAAATCGCTTGATTGAGCTTGGAGGCACTCGTCTTGTGTGCCGGGAGATTCCAGTTACCTCTCCCAACACTTGCGTCAAGCAGCGAGCCTAGGCCTTTGGAAGCGAAAGGTAGCGGCAGGCACGATGTAGGGTTACAGGCCATGAGCTCAACTCTCAGAAGTGTGTATGCATGGGAGGCAGATGTCTGCTACCCACTCGGACATGGGAGTTGGAACCTAGCTACACTCCTATTGAAGAAGGATGTTGGAAATCGCTGTATTCAACTCAGATACACGGGAGTTCAGGCCCAATGCTTACACATGCTTTTCCCACAACCTATCCCAGCCACTAACATAAGGAGGTTAGCAGGTACGTCTACAGTCAGGCAGGATGCGGGAGGGTGCTGCCCTGTCCTCAGCTCTCACAGGGAAGCATGCCTAGAAGCCAGCTCTCAACTAGCTGCATTCTTATGACAGTGTGAAGGTAGCAGTATTCTGAGTAAGGAGGTTCCCAGATTACCACTCTCCTGCAGCTGGAGATACCGTCCAGGTGTGCATTGTTAACTTGCGTCTCAGAGGCCTCTGGCCAAAGTCTCTGGTGAAGACGTGGGAAACTCACTCTGCAGGCAGTGTGGAACTGTGAGGGACTGAGGGTGAGCTCAACTCTCAGCAGTAAGATGATTTTGGACAAGGCGTTCAGCTACCTTCTCACATATGGAACTTAGTATGTAGCACCAGTCTACCCCAGGAATTACTGGGAAATCGCTGGATTGAGCTTGGAGGCACTAGTCTTGTGTGCCGGCAGATTCCAGTTACCTCTCCCAACACTTCGGTGAAGCAGCGAGCCTAGGCCTTTTGGAAGCGAAAGGTAGCTGCAGGCAGGAGGTAGGGTTACAGGCCATAAGCTCAACTCTCAGAAGTGGGGATGCATGGGAGGCAGATGTCTGCTACCCACTCGGACATGCGAGTGGGAACCTAGCTACACTCTGATGAAGAAGGACTTTGGAAATCGCTGTATTCAACTCAGATACACGTGGGTTCAGGCACAACGATTCCACATGCTTTTCTCACAACCTTTCCCTGCCACTAACATGAGGACGTTAGCAGCTCCTTCTACAGTCAAGCAGGATGCGGGAGGGTTGTGCCCTGTCCTTAGCTCTCACAGGGAAGCATGCCTTGAAGCCAGCTGTCAACTAGCTGCATTCTTATGGCAGGGTGAAGGTAGCAGTATTCTGAGACAGGAGGTTCCCAGATAACCACTCTACTGCACCTGGAGATACCGTCCAGGTCTGCATTGTTAACTTGCGTCTCAGAGGCCTCTGGCAAAAGTCTCTGGTGAAGACGTGGGAAACTCTGCAGGCAGTGTGGA
The DNA here is from genome assembly GCF_048164855.1 of Canis lupus baileyi. Classification (NCBI taxonomy): domain Eukaryota; kingdom Metazoa; phylum Chordata; class Mammalia; order Carnivora; family Canidae; genus Canis; species Canis lupus. The sequence goes on along the minus strand of NC_132868.1, from coordinate 386,061 downwards.
ACTGTGAGGGACTGAGGGTGAGCTCAACTCTCAGAAGTAAGATGATTTTGGACAAGGCGTTCAACTACCTACTCACGTATGGAACTTAGTATGTAGCACCAGTCTACCCCAGGAATTACTAGGAAATCGCTTGATTGAGCTTGGAGGCACTCGTCTTGTGTGCCGGGAGATTCCAGTTACCTCTCCCAACACTTGCGTCAAGCAGCGAGCCTAGGCCTTTGGAAGCGAAAGGTAGCGGCAGGCACGATGTAGGGTTACAGGCCATGAGCTCAACTCTCAGAAGTGTGTATGCATGGGAGGCAGATGTCTGCTACCCACTCGGACATGGGAGTTGGAAACTAGCTACACTCCTATTGAAGAAGGATGTTGGAAATCGCTGTATTCAACTCAGATACACGGGAGTTCAGGCCCAATGCTTACACATGCTTTTCCCACAACCTATCCCAGCCACTAACATAAGGAGGTTAGCAGGTACGTCTACAGTCAGGCAGGATGCGGGAGGGTGCTGCCCTGTCCTCAGCTCTCACAGGGAAGCATGCCTAGAAGCCAGCTCTCAACTAGCTGCATTCTTATGACAGTGTGAAGGTAGCAGTATTCTGAGTAAGGAGGTTCCCAGATTACCACTCTCCTGCACCTGGAGATACCGTCCAGGTCTGCATTGTTAACTTGTGTCTCAGAGGCCTCTGGCCAAAGTCTCTGGTGAAGACGTGGGAAAATCACTCTGCAGGCAGTGTGGAACTGTGAGGGACTGAGGGTGAGCTCAACTCTCAGCAGTAAGATGATTTTGGACAAGGCGTTCAGCTACCTTCTCACATATGGAACTTAGTATGTAGCACCAGTCTACCCCAGGAATTACTGGGAAATCGCTGGATTGAGCTTGGAGGCACTAGTCTTGTGTGCCGGCAGATTCCAGTTACCTCTCCCAACACTTCGGTGAAGCAGCGAGCCTAGGCCTTTTGGAAGCGAAAGGTAGCTGCAGGCAGGAGGTAGGGTTACAGGCCATAAGCTCAACTCTCAGAAGTGGGTATGCATGGGAGGCAGATGTCTGCTACCCACTCGGACATGCGAGTGGGAACCTAGCTACACTCTGATGAAGAAGGACTTTGGAAATCGCTGTATTCAACTCAGATACACGTGGGTTCAGGCACAACGATTCCACATGCTTTTCTCACAACCTTTCCCTGCCACTAACATGAGGACGTTAGCAGCTCCTTCTACAGTCAAGCAGGATGCGGGAGGGTTGTGCCCTGTCCTTAGCTCTCACAGGGAAGCATGCCTTGAAGCCAGCTGTCAACTAGCTGCATTCTTATGGCAGGGTGAAGGTAGAAGTATTCTGAGACAGGAGGTTCCCAGATAACCACTCTACTGCACCTGGAGATACCGTCCAGGTCTGCATTGTTAACTTGCGTCTCAGAGGCCTCTGGCAAAAGTCTCTGGTGAAGACGTGGGAAACTCACTCTGCAGGCAGTGTGGAACTGTGAGGGACTGAGGGTGAGCTCAACTCTCAGAAGTAAGATGATTTTGGACAAGGCGTTCAACTACCTACTCACGTATGGAACTTACTATGTAGCACCAGTCTACCCCAGGAATTACTAGGAAATCGCTTGATTGAGCTTGGAGGCACTCGTCTTGTGTGCCGGGAGATTCCAGTTACCTCTCCCAACACTTGCGTCAAGCAGCGAGCCTAGGCCTTTGGAAGCGAAAGGTAGCGGCAGGCACGATGTAGGGTTACAGGCCATGAGCTCAACTCTCAGAAGTGTGTATGCATGGGAGGCAGATGTCTGCTACCCACTCGGACATGGGAGTTGGAACCTCGCTACACTCCTATTGAAGAAGGATGTTGGAAATCGCTGTATTCAACTCAGATACACGGGAGTTCAGGCCCAATGCTTACACATGCTTTTCCCACAACCTATCCCAGCCACTAACATAAGGAGGTTAGCAGGTACGTCTACAGTCAGGCAGGATGCGGGAGGGTGCTGCCCTGTCCTCAGCTCTCACAGGGAAGCATGCCTAGAAGCCAGCTCTCAACTAGCTGCATTCTTATGACAGTGTGAAGGTAGCAGTATTCTGAGTAAGGAGGTTCCCAGATTACCACTCTCCTGCAGCTGGAGATACCGTCCAGGTCTGCATTGTTAACTTGCGTCTCAGAGGCCTCTGGCCAAAGTCTCTGGTGAAGACGTGGGAAACTCACTCTGCAGGCAGTGTGGAACTGTGAGGGACTGAGGGTGAGCTCAACTCTCAGCAGTAAGATGATTTTGGACAAGGCGTTCAGCTACCTTCTCACATATGGAACTTAGTATGTAGCACCAGTCTACCCCAGGAATTACTGGGAAATCGCTGGATTGAGCTTGGAGGCACTAGTCTTGTGTGCCGGCAGATTCCAGTTACCTCTCCCAACACTTCGGTGAAGCAGCGAGCCTAGGCCTTTTGGAAGCGAAAGGTAGCTGCAGGCAGGAGGTAGGGTTACAGGCCATAAGCTCAACTCTCAGAAGTGGGTATGCATGGGAGGCAGATGTCTGCTACCCACTCGGACATGCGAGTGGGAACCTAGCTACACTCTGATGAAGAAGGACTTTGGAAATCGCTGTATTCAACTCAGATACACGTGGGTTCAGGCACAACGATTCCACATGCTTTTCTCACAACCTTTCCCTGCCACTAACATGAGGACGTTAGCAGCTCCTTCTACAGTCAAGCAGGATCCGGGAGGGTTGTGCCCTGTCCTTAGCTCTCACAGGGAAGCATGCCTTGAAGCCAGCTGTCAACTAGCTGCATTCTTATGGCAGGGTGAAGGTAGCAGTATTCTGAGACAGGAGGTTCCCAGATAACCACTCTACTGCACCTGGAGATACCGTCCAGGTCTGCATTGTTAACTTGCGTCTCAGAGGCCTCTGGCAAAAGTCTCTGGTGAAGACGTGGGAAACTCACTCTGCAGGCAGTGTGGAACTGTGAGGGACTGAGGGTGAGCTCAACTCTCAGAAGTAAGATGATTTTGGACAAGGCGTTCAACTACCTACTCACGTATGGAACTTACTATGTAGCACCAGTCTACCCCAGGAATTACTAGGAAATCGCTTGATTGAGCTTGGAGGCACTCGTCTTGTGTGCCGGGAGATTCCAGTTACCTCTCCCAACACTTGCGTCAAGCAGCGAGCCTAGGCCTTTGGAAGCGAAAGGTAGCGGCAGGCACGATGTAGGGTTACAGGCCATGAGCTCAACTCTCAGAAGTGTGTATGCATGGGAGGCAGATGTCTGCTACCCACTCGGACATGGGAGTTGGAACCTAGCTACACTCCTATTGAAGAAGGATGTTGGAAATCGCTGTATTCAACTCAGATACACGGGAGTTCAGGCCCAATGCTTACACATGCTTTTCCCACAACCTATCCCAGCCACTAACATAAGGAGGTTAGCAGGTACGTCTACAGTCAGGCAGGATGCGGGAGGGTGCTGCCCTGTCCTCAGCTCTCACAGGGAAGCATGCCTAGAAGCCAGCTCTCAACTAGCTGCATTCTTATGACAGTGTGAAGGTAGCAGTATTCTGAGTAAGGAGGTTCCCAGATTACCACTCTCCTGCACCTGGAGATACCGTCCAGGTGTGCATTGTTAACTTGCGTCTCAGAGGCCTCTGGCCAAAGTCTCTGGTGAAGACGTGGGAAACTCACTCTGCAGGCAGTGTGGAACTGTGAGGGACTGAGGGTGAGCTCAACTCTCAGCAGTAAGATGATTTTGGACAAGGCGTTCAGCTACCTTCTCACATATGGAACTTAGTATGTAGCACCAGTCTACCCCAGGAATTACTGGGAAATCGCTGGATTGAGCTTGGAGGCACTAGTCTTGTGTGCCGGCAGATTCCAGTTACCTCTCCCAACACTTCGGTGAAGCAGCGAGCCTAGGCCTTTTGGAAGCGAAAGGTAGCTGCAGGCAGGAGGTAGGGTTACAGGCCATAAGCTCAACTCTCAGAAGTGGGTATGCATGGGAGGCAGATGTCTGCTACCCACTCGGACATGCGAGTGGGAACCTAGCTACACTCTGATGAAGAAGGACTTTGGAAATCGCTGTATTCAACTCAGATACACGTGGGTTCAGGCACAACGATTCCACATGCTTTTCTCACAACCTTTCCCTGCCACTAACATGAGGACGTTAGCAGCTCCTTCTACAGTCAAGCAGGATGCGGGAGGGTTGTGCCCTGTCCTTAGCTCTCACAGGGAAGCATGCCTTGAAGCCAGCTGTCAACTAGCTGCATTCTTATGGCAGGGTGAAGGTAGCAGTATTCTGAGACAGGAGGTTCCCAGATAACCACTCTACTGCACCTGGAGATACCGTCCAGGTCTGCATTGTTAACTTGCGTCTCAGAGGCCTCTGGCAAAAGTCTCTGGTGAAGACGTGGGAAACTCACTCTGCAGGCAGTGTGGAACTGTGAGGGACTGAGGGTGAGCTCAACTCTCAGAAGTAAGATGATTTTGGACAAGGCATTCAACTACCTACTCACGTATGGAACTTAGTATGTAGCACCAGTCTACCCCAGGAATTACTAGGAAATCGCTTGATTGAGCTTGGAGGCACTCGTCTTGTGTGCCGGGAGATACCAGTTACCTCTCCCAACACTTGCGTCAAGCAGCGAGCCTAGGCCTTTGGAAGCGAAAGGTAGCGGCAGGCACGATGTAGGGTTACAGGCCATGAGCTCAACTCTCAGAAGTGTGTATGCATGGGAGGCAGATGTCTGCTACCCACTCGGACATGGGAGTTGGAACCTAGCTACACTCCTATTGAAGAAGGATGTTGGAAATCGCTGTATTCAACTCAGATACACGGGAGTTCAGGCCCAATGCTTACACATGCTTTTCCCACAACCTATCCCAGCCACTAACATAAGGAGGTTAGCAGGTACGTCTACAGTCAGGCAGGATGCGGGAGGGTGCTGCCCTGTCCTCAGCTCTCACAGGGAAGCATGCCTAGAAGCCAGCTCTCAACTAGCTGCATTCTTATGACAGTGTGAAGGTAGCAGTATTCTGAGTAAGGAGGTTCCCAGATTACCACTCTCCTGCACCTGGAGATACCGTCCAGGTGTGCATTGTTAACTTGCGTCTCAGAGGCCTCTGGCCAAAGTCTCTGGTGAAGACGTGGGAAACTCACTCTGCAGGCAGTGTGGAACTGTGAGGGACTGAGGGTGAGCTCAACTCTCAGCAGTAAGATGATTTTGGACAAGGCGTTCAGCTACCTTCTCACATATGGAACTTAGTATGTAGCACCAGTCTACCCCAGGAATTACTGGGAAATCGCTGGATTGAGCTTGGAGGCACTAGTCTTGTGTGCCGGCAGATTCCAGTTACCTCTCCCAACACTTCGGTGAAGCAGCGAGCCTAGGCCTTTTGGAAGCGAAAGGTAGCTGCAGGCAGGAGGTAGGGTTACAGGCCATAAGCTCAACTCTCAGAAGTGGGTATGCATGGGAGGCAGATGTCTGCTACCCACTCGGACATGCGAGTGGGAACCTAGCTACACTCTGATGAAGAAGGACTTTGGAAATCGCTGTATTCAACTCAGATACACGTGGGTTCAGGCACAACGATTCCACATGCTTTTCTCATAACCTTTCCCTGCCACTAACATGAGGACGTTAGCAGCTCCTTCTACAGTCAAGCAGGATGCGGGAGGGTTGTGCCCTGTCCTTAGCTCTCACAGGGAAGCATGCCTTGAAGCCAGCTGTCAACTAGCTGCATTCTTATGGCAGGGTGAAGGTAGCAGTATTCTGAGACAGGAGGTTCCCAGATAACCACTCTACTGCACCTGGAGATACCGTCCAGGTCTGCATTGTTAACTTGCGTCTCAGAGGCCTCTGGCAAAAGTCTCTGGTGAAGACGTGGGAAACTCACTCTGCAGGCAGTGTGGAACTGTGAGGGACTGAGGGTGAGCTCAACTCTCAGAAGTAAGATGATTTTGGACAAGGCGTTCAACTACCTACTCACGTATGGAACTTAGTATGTAGCACCAGTCTACCCCAGGAATTACTAGGAAATCGCTTGATTGAGCTTGGAGGCACTCGTCTTGTGTGCCGGGAGATTCCAGTTACCTCTCCCAACACTTGCGTCAAGCAGCGAGCCTAGGCCTTTGGAAGCGAAAGGTAGCGGCAGGCACGATGTAGGGTTACAGGCCATGAGCTCAACTCTCAGAAGTGTGTATGCATGGGAGGCAGATGTCTGCTACCCACTCGGACATGGGAGTTGGAACCTAGCTACACTCCTATTGAAGAAGGATGTTGGAAATCGCTGTATTCAACTCAGATACACGGGAGTTCAGGCCCAATGCTTACACATGCTTTTCCCACAACCTATCCCAGCCACTAACATAAGGAGGTTAGCAGGTACGTCTACAGTCAGGCAGGATGCGGGAGGTTGCTGCCCTGTCCTCAGCTCTCACAGGGAAGCATGCCTAGAAGCCAGCTCTCAACTAGCTGCATTCTTATGACAGTGTGAAGGTAGCAGTATTCTGAGTAAGGAGGTTCCCAGATTACCACTCTCCTGCAGGTGGAGATACCGTCCAGGTCTGCATTGTTAACTTGCGTCTCAGAGGCCTCTGGCCAAAGTCTCTGGTGAAGACGTGGGAAACTCACTCTGCAGGCAGTGTGGAACTGTGAGGGACTGAGGGTGAGCTCAACTCTCAGCAGTAAGATGATTTTGGACAAGGCGTTCAGCTACCTTCTCACATATGGAACTTAGTATGTAGCACCAGTCTACCCCAGGAATTACTGGGAAATCGCTGGATTGAGCTTGGAGGCACTAGTCTTGTGTGCCGGCAGATTCCAGTTACCTCTCCCAACACTTCGGTGAAGCAGCGAGCCTAGGCCTTTTGGAAGCGAAAGGTAGCTGCAGGCAGGAGGTAGGGTTACAGGCCATAAGCTCAACTCTCAGAAGTGGGTATGCATGGGAGGCAGATGTCTGCTACCCACTCGGACATGCGAGTGGGAACCTAGCTACACTCTGATGAAGAAGGACTTTGGAAATCGCTGTATTCAACTCAGATACACGTGGGTTCAGGCACAACGATTCCACATGCTTTTCTCACAACCTTTCCCTGCCACTAACATGAGGACGTTAGCAGCTCCTTCTACAGTCAAGCAGGATGCGGGAGGGTTGTGCCCTGTCCTTAGCTCTCACAGGGAAGCATGCCTTGAAGCCAGCTGTCAACTAGCTGCATTCTTATGGCAGGGTGAAGGTAGCAGTATTCTGAGACAGGAGGTTCCCAGATAACCACTCTACTGCACCTGGAGATACCGTCCAGGTCTGCATTGTTAACTTGCGTCTCAGAGGCCTCTGGCAAAAGTCTCTGGTGAAGACGTGGGAAACTCACTCTGCAGGCAGTGTGGAACTGTGAGGGACTGAGGGTGAGCTCAACTCTCAGAAGTAAGATGATTTTGGACAAGGCGTTCAACTACCTACTCACGTATGGAACTTAGTATGTAGCACCAGTCTACCCCAGGAATTACTAGGAAATCGCTTGATTGAGCTTGGAGGCACTCGTCTTGTGTGCCGGGAGATTCCAGTTACCTCTCCCAACACTTGCGTCAAGCAGCGAGCCTAGGCCTTTGGAAGCGAAAGGTAGCGGCAGGCACGATGTAGGGTTACAGGCCATGAGCTCAACTCTCAGAAGTGTGTATGCATGGGAGGCAGATGTCTGCTACCCACTCGGACATGGGAGTTGGAACCTAGCTACACTCCTATTGAAGAAGGATGTTGGAAATCGCTGTATTCAACTCAGATACACGGGAGTTCAGGCCCAATGCTTACACATGCTTTTCCCACAACCTATCCCAGCCACTAACATAAGGAGGTTAGCAGGTACGTCTACAGTCAGGCAGGATGCGGGAGGGTGCTGCCCTGTCCTCAGCTCTCACAGGGAAGCATGCCTAGAAGCCAGCTCTCAACTAGCTGCATTCTTATGACAGTGTGAAGGTAGCAGTATTCTGAGTAAGGAGGTTCCCAGATTACCACTCTCCTGCACCTGGAGATACCGTCCAGGTCTGCATTGTTAACTTGCGTCTCAGAGGCCTCTGGCCAAAGTCTCTGGTGAAGACGTGGGAAACTCACTCTGCAGGCAGTGTGGAACTGTGAGGGACTGAGGGTGAGCTCAACTCTCAGCAGTAAGATGATTTTGGACAAGGCGTTCAGCTACCTTCTCACATATGGAACTTAGTATGTAGCACCAGTCTACCCCAGGAATTACTGGGAAATCGCTGGATTGAGCTTGGAGGCACTAGTCTTGTGTGCCGGCAGATTCCAGTTACCTCTCCCAACACTTCGGTGAAGCAGCGAGCCTAGGCCTTTTGGAAGCGAAAGGTAGCTGCAGGCAGGAGGTAGGGTTACAGGCCATAAGCTCAACTCTCAGAAGTGGGTATGCATGGGAGGCAGATGTCTGCTACCCACTCGGACATGCGAGTGGGAACCTAGCTACACTCTGATGAAGAAGGACTTTGGAAATCGCTGTATTCAACTCAGATACACGTGGGTTCAGGCACAACGATTCCACATGCTTTTCTCACAACCTTTCCCTGCCACTAACATGAGGACGTTAGCAGCTCCTTCTACAGTCAAGCAGGATGCGGGAGGGTTGTGCCCTGTCCTTAGCTCTCACAGGGAAGCATGCCTTGAAGCCAGCTGTCAACTAGCTGCATTCTTATGGCAGGGTGAAGGTAGCAGTATTCTGAGACAGGAGGTTCCCAGATAACCACTCTACTGCACCTGGAGATACCGTCCAGGTCTGCATTGTTAACTTGCGTCTCAGAGGCCTCTGGCAAAAGTCTCTGGTGAAGACGTGGGAAACTCACTCTGCAGGCAGTGTGGAACTGTGAGGGACTGAGGGTGAGCTCAACTCTCAGAAGTAAGATGATTTTGGACAAGGCGTTCAACTACCTACTCACGTATGGAACTTAGTATGTAGCACCAGTCTACCCCAGGAATTACTAGGAAATCGCTTGATTGAGCTTGGAGGCACTCGTCTTGTGTGCCGGGAGATTCCAGTTACCTCTCCCAACACTTGCGTCAAGCAGCGAGCCTAGGCCTTTGGAAGCGAAAGGTAGCGGCAGGCACGATGTAGGGTTACAGGCCATGAGCTCAACTCTCAGAAGTGTGTATGCATGGGAGGCAGATGTCTGCTACCCACTCGGACATGGGAGTTGGAACCTAGCTACACTCCTATTGAAGAAGGATGTTGGAAATCGCTGTATTCAACTCAGATACACGGGAGTTCAGGCCCAATGCTTACACATGCTTTTCCCACAACCTATCCCAGCCACTAACATAAGGAGGTTAGCAGGTACGTCTACAGTCAGGCAGGATGCGGGAGGGTGCTGCCCTGTCCTCAGCTCTCACAGGGAAGCATGCCTAGAAGCCAGCTCTCAACTAGCTGCATTCTTATGACAGTGTGAAGGTAGCAGTATTCTGAGTAAGGAGGTTCCCAGATTACCACTCTACTGCACCTGGAGATACCCTCCAGGTGTGCATTGTTAACTTGCGTCTCAGAGGCCTCTGGCAAAAGTCTCTGGTGAAGACGTGGGAAACTCACTCTGCAGGCAGTGTGGAACTGTGAGGGACTGAGGGTGAGCTCAACTCTCAGCAGTAAGATGATTTTGGACAAGGCGTTCAGCTACCTTCTCACATATGGAACTTAGTATGTAGCACCAGTCTACCCCAGGAATTACTGGGAAATCGCTGGATTGAGCTTGGAGGCACTAGTCTTGTGTGCCGGCAGATTCCAGTTACCTCTCCCAACACTTCGGTGAAGCAGCGAGCCTAGGCCTTTTGGAAGCGAAAGGTAGCTGCAGGCAGGAGGTAGGGTTACAGGCCATAAGCTCAACTCTCAGAAGTGGGTATGCATGGGAGGCAGATGTCTGCTACCCACTCGGACATGCGAGTGGGAACCTAGCTACACTCTGATGAAGAAGGACTTTGGAAATCGCTGTATTCAACTCAGATACACGTGGGTTCAGGCACAACGATTCCACATGCTTTTCTCACAACCTTTCCCTGCCACTAACATGAGGACGTTAGCAGCTCCTTCTACAGTCAAGCAGGATGCGGGAGGGTTGTGCCCTGTCCTTAGCTCTCACAGGGAAGCATGCCTTGAAGCCAGCTGTCAACTAGCTGCATTCTTATGGCAGGGTGAAGGTAGCAGTATTCTGAGACAGGAGGTTCCCAGATAACCACTCTACTGCACCTGGAGATACCGTCCAGGTCTGCATTGTTAACTTGCGTCTCAGAGGCCTCTGGCAAAAGTCTCTGGTGAAGACGTGGGAAACTCACTCTGCAGGCAGTGTGGAACTGTGAGGGACTGAGGGTGAGCTCAACTCTCAGAAGTAAGATGATTTTGGACAAGGCGTTCAACTACCTACTCACGTATGGAACTTAGTATGTAGCACCAGTCTACCCCAGGAATTACTAGGAAATCGCTTGATTGAGCTTGGAGGCACTCGTCTTGTGTGCCGGGAGATTCCAGTTACCTCTCCCAACACTTGCGTCAAGCAGCGAGCCTAGGCCTTTGGAAGCGAAAGGTAGCGGCAGGCACGATGTAGGGTTACAGGCCATGAGCTCAACTCTCAGAAGTGTGTATGCATGGGAGGCAGATGTCTGCTACCCACTCGGACATGGGAGTTGGAACCTAGCTACACTCCTATTGAAGAAGGATGTTGGAAATCGCTGTATTCAACTCAGATACACGGGAGTTCAGGCCCAATGCTTACACATGCTTTTCCCACAACCTATCCCAGCCACTAACATAAGGAGGTTAGCAGGTACGTCTACAGTCAGGCAGGATGCGGGAGGGTGCTGCCCTGTCCTCAGCTCTCACAGGGAAGCATGCCTAGAAGCCAGCTCTCAACTAGCTGCATTCTTATGACAGTGTGAAGGTAGCAGTATTCTGAGTAAGGAGGTTCCCAGATTACCACTCTACTGCACCTGGAGATACCCTCCAGGTGTGCATTGTTAAGTTGCGTCTCAGAGGCCTCTGGCAAAAGTCTCTGGTGAAGACGTGGGAAACTCACTCTGCAGGCAGTGTGGAACTGTGAGGGACTGAGGGTGAGCTCAACTCTCAGCAGTAAGATGATTTTGGACAAGGCGTTCAGCTACCTTCTCACATATGGAACTTAGTATGTAGCACCAGTCTACCCCAGGAATTACTGGGAAATCGCTGGATTGAGCTTGGAGGCACTAGTCTTGTGTGCCGGCAGATTCCAGTTACCTCTCCCAACACTTCGGTGAAGCAGCGAGCCTAGGCCTTTTGGAAGCGAAAGGTAGCTGCAGGCAGGAGGTAGGGTTACAGGCCATAAGCTCAACTCTCAGAAGTGGGTATGCATGGGAGGCAGATGTCTGCTACCCACTCGGACATGCGAGTGGGAACCTAGCTACACTCTGATGAAGAAGGACTTTGGAAATCGCTGTATTCAACTCAGATACACGTGGGTTCAGGCACAACGATTCCACATGCTTTTCTCACAACCTTTCCCTGCCACTAACATGAGGACGTTAGCAGCTCCTTCTACAGTCAAGCAGGATGCGGGAGGGTTGTGCCCTGTCCTTAGCTCTCACAGGGAAGCATGCCTTGAAGCCAGCTGTCAACTAGCTGCATTCTTATGGCAGGGTGAAGGTAGCAGTATTCTGAGACAGGAGGTTCCCAGATAACCACTCTACTGCACCTGGAGATACCGTCCAGGTCTGCATTGTTAACTTGCATCTCAGAGGCCTCTGGCAAAAGTCTCTGGTGAAGACGTGGGAAACTCACTCTGCAGGCAGTGTGGAACTGTGAGGGACTGAGGGTGAGCTCAACTCTCAGAAGAAAGATGATTTTGGACAAGGCGTTCAACTACCTACTCACGTATGGAACTTAGTATGTAGCACCAGTCTACCCCAGGAATTACTAGGAAATCGCTTGATTGAGCTTGGAGGCACTCGTCTTGTGTGCCGGGAGATTCCAGTTACCTCTCCCAACACTTGCGTCAAGCAGCGAGCCTAGGCCTTTGGAAGCGAAAGGTAGCGGCAGGCACGATGTAGGGTTACAGGCCATGAGCTCAACTCTCAGAAGTGTGTATGCATGGGAGGCAGATGTCTGCTACCCACTCGGACATGGGAGTTGGAACCTAGCTACACTCCTATTGAAGAAGGATGTTGGAAATCGCTGTATTCAACTCAGATACACGGGAGTTCAGGCCCAATGCTTACACATGCTTTTCCCACAACCTATCCCAGCCACTAACATAAGGAGGTTAGCAGGTACGTCTACAGTCAGGCAGGATGCGGGAGGGTGCTGCCCTGTCCTCAGCTCTCACAGGGAAGCATGCCTAGAAGCCAGCTCTCAACTAGCTGCATTCTTATGACAGTGTCAAGGTAGCAGTATTCTGAGTAAGGAGGTTCCCAGATTACCACTCTACTGCACCTGGAGATACCCTCCAGGTGTGCATTGTTAACTTGCGTCTCAGAGGCCTCTGGCAAAAGTCTCTGGTGAAGACGTGGGAAACTCACTCTGCAGGCAGTGTGGAACTGTAAGGGACTGAGGGTGAGCTCAACTCTCAGCAGTAAGATGATTTTGGACAAGGCATTCAGCTACCTTCTCACATATGGAACTTAGTATGTAGCACCAGTCTACCCCAGGAATTACTGGGAAATCGCTGGATTGAGCTTGGAGGCACTAGTCTTGTGTGCCGGCAGATTCCAGTTACCTCTCCCAACACTTCGGTGAAGCAGCGAGCCTAGGCCTTTTGGAAGCGAAAGGTAGCTGCAGGCAGGAGGTAGGGTTACAGGCCATAAGCTCAACTCTCAGAAGTGGGTATGCATGGGAGGCAGATGTCTGCTACCCACTCGGACATGCGAGTGGGAACCTAGCTACACTCTGATGAAGAAGGACTTTGGAAATCGCTGTATTCAACTCAGATACACGTGGGTTCAGGCACAACGATTCCACATGCTTTTCTCACAACCTTTCCCTGCCACTAACATGAGGACGTTAGCAGCTCCTTCTACAGTCAAGCAGGATGCGGGAGGGTTGTGCCCTGTCCTTAGCTCTCACAGGGAAGCATGCCTTGAAGCCAGCTGTCAACTAGCTGCATTCTTATGGCAGGGTGAAGGTAGCAGTATTCTGAGACAGGAGGTTCCCAGATAACCACTCTACTGCACCTGGAGATACCGTCCAGGTCTGCATTGTTAACTTGCGTCTCAGAGGCCTCTGGCAAAAGTCTCTGGTGAAGACGTGGGAAACTCACTCTGCAGGCAGTGTGGAACTGTGAGGGACTGAGGGTGAGCTCAACTCTCAGAAGTAAGATGATTTTGGACAAGGCGTTCAACTACCTACTCACGTATGGAACTTAGTATGTAGCACCAGTCTACCCCAGGAATTACTAGGAAATCGCTTGATTGAGCTTGGAGGCACTCGTCTTGTGTGCCGGGAGATTCCAGTTACCTCTCCCAACACTTGCGTCAAGCAGCGAGCCTAGGCCTTTGGAAGCGAAAGGTAGCGGCAGGCACGATGTAGGGTTACAGGCCATGAGCTCAACTCTCAGAAGTGTGTATGCATGGGAGGCAGATGTCTGCTACCCACTCGGACATGGGAGTTGGAACCTAGCTACACTCCTATTGAAGAAGGATGTTGGAAATCGCTGTATTCAACTCAGATACACGGGAGTTCAGGCCCAATGCTTACACATGCTTTTCCCACAACCTATCCCAGCCACTAACATAAGGAGGTTAGCAGGTACGTCTACAGTCAGGCAGGATGCGGGAGGGTGCTGCCCTGTCCTCAGCTCTCACAGGGAAGCATGCCTAGAAGCCAGCTCTCAACTAGCTGCATTCTTATGACAGTGTCAAGGTAGCAGTATTCTGAGTAAGGAGGTTCCCAGATTACCACTCTCCTGCACCTGGAGATACCGTCCAGGTGTGCATTGTTAACTTGCGTCTCAGAGGCCTCTGGCCAAAGTCTCTGGTGAAGACGTGGGAAACTCACTCTGCAGGCAGTGTGGAACTGTGAGGGACTGAGGGTGAGCTCAACTCTCAGCAGTAAGATGATTTTGGACAAGGCGTTCAGCTACCTTCTCACATATGGAACTTAGTATGTAGCACCAGTCTACCCCAGGAATTACTGGGAAATCGCTGGATTGAGCTTGGAGGCACTAGTCTTGTGTGCCGGCAGATTCCAGTTACCTCTCCCAACACTTCGGTGAAGCAGCGAGCCTAGGCCTTTTGGAAGCGAAAGGTAGCTGCAGGCAGGAGGTAGGGTTACAGGCCATAAGCTCAACTCTCAGAAGTGGGTATGCATGGGAGGCAGATGTCTGCTACCCACTCGGACATGCGAGTGGGAACCTAGCTACACTCTGATGAAGAAGGACTTTGGAAATCGCTGTATTCAACTCAGATACACGTGGGTTCAGGCACAACGATTCCACTTGCTTTTCTCACAACCTTTCCCTGCCACTAACATGAGGACGTTAGCAGCTCCTTCTACAGTCAAGCAGGATGCGGGAGGGTTGTGCCCTGTCCTTAGCTCTCACAGGGAAGCATGCCTTGAAGCCAGCTGTCAACTAGCTGCATTCTTATGGCAGGGTGAAGGTAGCAGTATTCTGAGACAGGAGGTTCCCAGATAACCACTCTACTGCACCTGGAGATACCGTCCAGGTCTGCATTGTTAACTTGCGTCTCAGAGGCCTCTGGCAAAAGTCTCTGGTGAAGACGTGGGAAACTCACTCTGCAGGCAGTGTGGAACTGTGAGGGACTGAGGGTGAGCTCAACTCTCAGAAGTAAGATGATTTTGGACAAGGCGTTCAACTACCTACTCACGTATGGAACTTAGTATGTAGCACCAGTCTACCCCAGGAATTACTAGGAAATCGCTTGATTGAGCTTGGAGGCACTCGTCTTGTGTGCCGGGAGATTCCAGTTACCTCTCCCAACACTTGCGTCAAGCAGCGAGCCTAGGCCTTTGGAAGCGAAAGGTAGCGGCAGGCACGATGTAGGGTTACAGGCCATGAGCTCAACTCTCAGAAGTGTGTATGCATGGGAGGCAGATGTCTGCTACCCACTCGGACATGGGAGTTGGAACCTAGCTACACTCCTATTGAAGAAGGATGTTGGAAATCGCTGTATTCAACTCAGATACACGGGAGTTCAGGCCCAATGCTTACACATGCTTTTCCCACAACCGATCCCAGCCACTAACATAAGGAGGTTAGCAGGTACGTCTACAGTCAGGCAGGATGCGGGAGGGTGCTGCCCTGTCCTCAGCTCTCACAGGGAAGCATGCCTAGAAGCCAGCTCTCAACTAGCTGCATTCTTATGACAGTGTGAAGGTAGCAGTATTCTGAGTAAGGAGGTTCCCAGATTACCACTCTACTGCACCTGGAGATACCCTCCAGGTGTGCATTGTTAAGTTGCGTCTCAGAGGCCTCTGGCAAAAGTCTCTGGTGAAGACGTGGGAAACTCACTCTGCAGGCAGTGTGGAACTGTGAGGGACTGAGGGTGAGCTCAACTCTCAGCAGTAAGATGATTTTGGACAAGGCGTTCAGCTACCTTCTCACATATGGAACTTAGTATGTAGCACCAGTCTACCCCAGGAATTACTGGGAAATCGCTGGATTGAGCTTGGAGGCACTAGTCTTGTGTGCCGGCAGATTCCAGTTACCTCTCCCAACACTTCGGTGAAGCAGCGAGCCTAGGCCTTTTGGAAGCGAAAGGTAGCTGCAGGCAGGAGGTAGGGTTACAGGCCATAAGCTCAACTCTCAGAAGTGGGTATGCATGGGAGGCAGATGTCTGCTACCCACTCGGACATGCGAGTGGGAACCTAGCTACACTCTGATGAAGAAGGACTTTGGAAATCGCTGTATTCAACTCAGATACACGTGGGTTCAGGCACAACGATTCCACATGCTTTTCTCACAACCTTTCCCTGCCACTAACATGAGGACGTTAGCAGCTCCTTCTACAGTCAAGCAGGATGCGGGAGGGTTGTGCCCTGTCCTTAGCTCTCACAGGGAAGCATGCCTTGAAGCCAGCTGTCAACTAGCTGCATTCTTATGGCAGGGTGAAGGTAGCAGTATTCTGAGACAGGAGGTTCCCAGATAACCACTCTACTGCACCTGGAGATACCGTCCAGGTCTGCATTGTTAACTTGCGTCTCAGAGGCCTCTGGCAAAAGTCTCTGGTGAAGACGTGGGAAACTCACTCTGCAGGCAGTGTGGAACTGTGAGGGACTGAGGGTGAGCTCAACTCTCAGAAGAAAGATGATTTTGGACAAGGCGTTCAACTACCTACTCACGTATGGAACTTAGTATGTAGCACCAGTCTACCCCAGGAATTACTAGGAAATCGCTTGATTGAGCTTGGAGGCACTCGTCTTGTGTGCCGGGAGATTCCAGTTACCTCTCCCAACACTTGCTTCAAGCAGCGAGCCTAGGCCTTTGGAAGCGAAAGGTAGCGGCAGGCACGATGTAGGGTTACAGGCCATGAGCTCAACTCTCAGAAGTGTGTATGCATGGGAGGCAGATGTCTGCTACCCACTCGGACATGGGAGTTGGAACCTAGCTACACTCCTATTGAAGAAGGATGTTGGAAATCGCTGTATTCAACTCAGATACACGGGAGTTCAGGCCCAATGCTTACACATGCTTTTCCCACAACCTATCCCAGCCACTAACATAAGGAGGTTAGCAGGTACGTCTACAGTCAGGCAGGATGCGGGAGGGTGCTGCCCTGTCCTCAGCTCTCACAGGGAAGCATGCCTAGAAGCCAGCTCTCAACTAGCTGCATTCTTATGACAGTGTCAAGGTAGCAGTATTCTGAGTAAGGAGGTTCCCAGATTACCACTCTACTGCACCTGGAGATACCCTCCAGGTGTGCATTGTTAACTTGCGTCTCAGAGGCCTCTGGCAAAAGTCTCTGGTGAAGACGTGGGAAACTCACTCTGCAGGCAGTGTGGAACTGTAAGGGACTGAGGGTGAGCTCAACTCTCAGCAGTAAGATGATTTTGGACAAGGCATTCAGCTACCTTCTCACATATGGAACTTAGTATGTAGCACCAGTCTACCCCAGGAATTACTGGGAAATCGCTGGATTGAGCTTGGAGGCACTAGTCTTGTGTGCCGGCAGATTCCAGTTACCTCTCCCAACACTTCGGTGAAGCAGCGAGCCTAGGCCTTTTGGAAGCGAAAGGTAGCTGCAGGCAGGAGGTAGGGTTACAGGCCATAAGCTCAACTCTCAGAAGTGGGTATGCATGGGAGGCAGATGTCTGCTACCCACTCGGACATGCGAGTGGGAACCTAGCTACACTCTGATGAAGAAGGACTTTGGAAATCGCTGTATTCAACTCAGATACACGTGGGTTCAGGCACAACGATTCCACATGCTTTTCTCACAACCTTTCCCTGCCACTAACATGAGGACGTTAGCAGCTCCTTCTACAGTCAAGCAGGATGCGGGAGGGTTGTGCCCTGTCCTTAGCTCTCACAGGGAAGCATGCCTTGAAGCCAGCTGTCAACTAGCTGCATTCTTATGGCAGGGTGAAGGTAGCAGTATTCTGAGACAGGAGGTTCCCAGATAACCACTCTACTGCACCTGGAGATACCGTCCAGGTCTGCATTGTTAACTTGCGTCTCAGAGGCCTCTGGCAAAAGTCTCTGGTGAAGACGTGGGAAACTCACTCTGCAGGCAGTGTGGAACTGTGAGGGACTGAGGGTGAGCTCAACTCTCAGAAGAAAGATGATTTTGGACAAGGCGTTCAACTACCTACTCACGTATGGAACTTAGTATGTAGCACCAGTCTACCCCAGGAATTACTAGGAAATCGCTTGATTGAGCTTGGAGGCACTCGTCTTGTGTGCCGGGAGATTCCAGTTACCTCTCCCAACACTTGCGTCAAGCAGCGAGCCTAGGCCTTTGGAAGCGAAAGGTAGCGGCAGGCACGATGTAGGGTTACAGGCCATGAGCTCAACTCTCAGAAGTGTGTATGCATGGGAGGCAGATGTCTGCTACCCACTCGGACATGGGAGTTGGAAACTAGCTACACTCCTATTGAAGAAGGATGTTGGAAATCGCTGTATTCAACTCAGATACACGGGAGTTCAGGCCCAATGCTTACACATGCTTTTCCCACAACCTATCCCAGCCACTAACATAAGGAGGTTAGCAGGTACGTCTACAGTCAGGCAGGACGCGGGAGGGTTCTGCCCTGTCCTCAGCTCTCACAGGGAAGCATGCCTAGAAGCCAGCTCTCAACTAGCTGCATTCTTATGACAGTGTGAAGGTAGCAGTATTCTGAGTAAGGAGGTTCCCAGATTACCACTCTCCTGCACCTGGAGATACCGTCCAGGTGTGCATTGTTAACTTGCGTCTCAGAGGCCTCTGGCCAAAGTCTCTGGTGAAGACGTGGGAAACTCACTCTGCAGGCAGTGTGGAACTGTGAGGGACTGAGGGTGAGCTCAACTCTCAGCAGTAAGATGATTTTGGACAAGGCGTTCAGCTACCTTCTCACATATGGAACTTAGTATGTAGCACCAGTCTACCCCAGGAATTACTGGGAAATCGCTGGATTGAGCTTGGAGGCACTAGTCTTGTGTGCCGGCAGATTCCAGTTACCTCTCCCAACACTTCGGTGAAGCAGCGAGCCTAGGCCTTTTGGAAGCGAAAGGTAGCTGCAGGCAGGAGGTAGGGTTACAGGCCATAAGCTCAACTCTCAGAAGTGGGTATGCATGGGAGGCAGATGTCTGCTACCCACTCGGACATGCGAGTGGGAACCTAGCTACACTCTGATGAAGAAGGACTTTGGAAATCGCTGTATTCAACTCAGATACACGTGGGTTCAGGCACAACGATTCCACTTGCTTTTCTCACAACCTTTCCCTGCCACTAACATGAGGACGTTAGCAGCTCCTTCTACAGTCAAGCAGGATGCGGGAGGGTTGTGCCCTGTCCTTAGCTCTCACAGGGAAGCATGCCTTGAAGCCAGCTGTCAACTAGCTGCATTCTTATGGCAGGGTGAAGGTAGCAGTATTCTGAGACAGGAGGTTCCCAGATAACCACTCTACTGCACCTGGAGATACCGTCCAGGTCTGCATTGTTAACTTGCGTCTCAGAGGCCTCTGGCAAAAGTCTCTGGTGAAGACGTGGGAAACTCACTCTGCAGGCAGTGTGGAACTGTGAGGGACTGAGGGTGAGCTCAACTCTCAGAAGTAAGATGATTTTGGACAAGGCGTTCAACTACCTACTCACGTATGGAACTTAGTATGTAGCACCAGTCTACCCCAGGAATTACTAGGAAATCGCTTGATTGAGCTTGGAGGCACTCGTCTTGTGTGCCGGGAGATTCCAGTTACCTCTCCCAACACTTGCGTCAAGCAGCGAGCCTAGGCCTTTGGAAGCGAAAGGTAGCGGCAGGCACGATGTAGGGTTACAGGCCATGAGCTCAACTCTCAGAAGTGTGTATGCATGGGAGGCAGATGTCTGCTACCCACTCGGACATGGGAGTTGGAACCTAGCTACACTCCTATTGAAGAAGGATGTTGGAAATCGCTGTATTCAACTCAGATACACGGGAGTTCAGGCCCAATGCTTACACATGCTTTTCCCACAACCGATCCCAGCCACTAACATAAGGAGGTTAGCAGGTACGTCTACAGTCAGGCAGGATGCGGGAGGGTGCTGCCCTGTCCTCAGCTCTCACAGGGAAGCATGCCTAGAAGCCAGCTCTCAACTAGCTGCATTCTTATGACAGTGTGAAGGTAGCAGTATTCTGAGTAAGGAGGTTCCCAGATTACCACTCTACTGCACCTGGAGATACCCTCCAGGTGTGCATTGTTAAGTTGCGTCTCAGAGGCCTCTGGCAAAAGTCTCTGGTGAAGACGTGGGAAACTCACTCTGCAGGCAGTGTGGAACTGTGAGGGACTGAGGGTGAGCTCAACTCTCAGCAGTAAGATGATTTTGGACAAGGCGTTCAGCTACCTTCTCACATATGGAACTTAGTATGTAGCACCAGTCTACCCCAGGAATTACTGGGAAATCGCTGGATTGAGCTTGGAGGCACTAGTCTTGTGTGCCGGCAGATTCCAGTTACCTCTCCCAACACTTCGGTGAAGCAGCGAGCCTAGGCCTTTTGGAAGCGAAAGGTAGCTGCAGGCAGGAGGTAGGGTTACAGGCCATAAGCTCAACTCTCAGAAGTGGGTATGCATGGGAGGCAGATGTCTGCTACCCACTCGGACATGCGAGTGGGAACCTAGCTACACTCTGATGAAGAAGGACTTTGGAAATCGCTGTATTCAACTCAGATACACGTGGGTTCAGGCACAACGATTCCACATGCTTTTCTCACAACCTTTCCCTGCCACTAACATGAGGACGTTAGCAGCTCCTTCTACAGTCAAGCAGGATGCGGGAGGGTTGTGCCCTGTCCTTAGCTCTCACAGGGAAGCATGCCTTGAAGCCAGCTGTCAACTAGCTGCATTCTTATGGCAGGGTGAAGGTAGCAGTATTCTGAGACAGGAGGTTCCCAGATAACCACTCTACTGCACCTGGAGATACCGTCCAGGTCTGCATTGTTAACTTGCGTCTCAGAGGCCTCTGGCAAAAGTCTCTGGTGAAGACGTGGGAAACTCACTCTGCAGGCAGTGTGGAACTGTGAGGGACTGAGGGTGAGCTCAACTCTCAGAAGAAAGATGATTTTGGACAAGGCGTTCAACTACCTACTCACGTATGGAACTTAGTATGTAGCACCAGTCTACCCCAGGAATTACTAGGAAATCGCTTGATTGAGCTTGGAGGCACTCGTCTTGTGTGCCGGGAGATTCCAGTTACCTCTCCCAACACTTGCTTCAAGCAGCGAGCCTAGGCCTTTGGAAGCGAAAGGTAGCGGCAGGCACGATGTAGGGTTACAGGCCATGAGCTCAACTCTCAGAAGTGTGTATGCATGGGAGGCAGATGTCTGCTACCCACTCGGACATGGGAGTTGGAACCTAGCTACACTCCTATTGAAGAAGGATGTTGGAAATCGCTGTATTCAACTCAGATACACGGGAGTTCAGGCCCAATGCTTACACATGCTTTTCCCACAACCTATCCCAGCCACTAACATAAGGAGGTTAGCAGGTACGTCTACAGTCAGGCAGGATGCGGGAGGGTGCTGCCCTGTCCTCAGCTCTCACAGGGAAGCATGCCTAGAAGCCAGCTCTCAACTAGCTGCATTCTTATGACAGTGTCAAGGTAGCAGTATTCTGAGTAAGGAGGTTCCCAGATTACCACTCTACTGCACCTGGAGATACCCTCCAGGTGTGCATTGTTAACTTGCGTCTCAGAGGCCTCTGGCAAAAGTCTCTGGTGAAGACGTGGGAAACTCACTCTGCAGGCAGTGTGGAACTGTAAGGGACTGAGGGTGAGCTCAACTCTCAGCAGTAAGATGATTTTGGACAAGGCATTCAGCTACCTTCTCACATATGGAACTTAGTATGTAGCACCAGTCTACCCCAGGAATTACTGGGAAATCGCTGGATTGAGCTTGGAGGCACTAGTCTTGTGTGCCGGCAGATTCCAGTTACCTCTCCCAACACTTCGGTGAAGCAGCGAGCCTAGGCCTTTTGGAAGCGAAAGGTAGCTGCAGGCAGGAGGTAGGGTTACAGGCCATAAGCTCAACTCTCAGAAGTGGGTATGCATGGGAGGCAGATGTCTGCTACCCACTCGGACATGCGAGTGGGAACCTAGCTACACTCTGATGAAGAAGGACTTTGGAAATCGCTGTATTCAACTCAGATACACGTGGGTTCAGGCACAACGATTCCACATGCTTTTCTCACAACCTTTCCCTGCCACTAACATGAGGACGTTAGCAGCTCCTTCTACAGTCAAGCAGGATGCGGGAGGGTTGTGCCCTGTCCTTAGCTCTCACAGGGAAGCATGCCTTGAAGCCAGCTGTCAACTAGCTGCATTCTTATGGCAGGGTGAAGGTAGCAGTATTCTGAGACAGGAGGTTCCCAGATAACCACTCTACTGCACCTGGAGATACCGTCCAGGTCTGCATTGTTAACTTGCGTCTCAGAGGCCTCTGGCAAAAGTCTCTGGTGAAGACGTGGGAAACTCACTCTGCAGGCAGTGTGGAACTGTGAGGGACTGAGGGTGAGCTCAACTCTCAGAAGAAAGATGATTTTGGACAAGGCGTTCAACTACCTACTCACGTATGGAACTTAGTATGTAGCACCAGTCTACCCCAGGAATTACTAGGAAATCGCTTGATTGAGCTTGGAGGCACTCGTCTTGTGTGCCGGGAGATTCCAGTTACCTCTCCCAACACTTGCGTCAAGCAGCGAGCCTAGGCCTTTGGAAGCGAAAGGTAGCGGCAGGCACGATGTAGGGTTACAGGCCATGAGCTCAACTCTCAGAAGTGTGTATGCATGGGAGGCAGATGTCTGCTACCCACTCGGACATGGGAGTTGGAAACTAGCTACACTCCTATTGAAGAAGGATGTTGGAAATCGCTGTATTCAACTCAGATACACGGGAGTTCAGGCCCAATGCTTACACATGCTTTTCCCACAACCTATCCCAGCCACTAACATAAGGAGGTTAGCAGGTACGTCTACAGTCAGGCAGGACGCGGGAGGGTTCTGCCCTGTCCTCAGCTCTCACAGGGAAGCATGCCTAGAAGCCAGCTCTCAACTAGCTGCATTCTTATGACAGTGTGAAGGTAGCAGTATTCTGAGTAAGGAGGTTCCCAGATTACCACTCTCCTGCACCTGGAGATACCGTCCAGGTGTGCATTGTTAACTTGCGTCTCAGAGGCCTCTGGCAAAAGTCTCTGGTGAAGACGTGGGAAACTCACTCTGCAGGCAGTGTGGAACTGTGAGGGACTGAGGGTGAGCTCAACTCTCAGCAGTAAGATGATTTTGGACAAGGCGTTCAGCTACCTTCTCACATATAGAACTTAGTATTTAGCACCAGTCTACCCCAGGAATTACTGGGAAATCGCTGGATTGAGCTAGGAGGCACTAGTCTTGTGTGCCGGCAGATTCCAGTTACCTCTCCCAACACTACGGTGAAGCAGCGAGCCTAGGCCTTTTGGAAGCGAAAGGTAGCTGCAGGCAGGAGGTAGGGTTACAGGCCATAAGCTCAACTCTCAGAAGTGGGTATGCATGGGAGGCAGATGTCTGCTACACACTCGGACATGCGAGTGGGAACCTAGCTACACTCTGATGAAGAAGGACTTTGGAAATCGCTGTATTCAACTCAGATACACGTGGGTTCAGGCACAACGATTCCACATGCTTTTCTCACAACCTTTCCCTGCCACTAACATGAGGACGTTAGCAGCTCCTTCTACAGTCAAGCAGGATGCGGGAGGGTTGTGCCCTGTCCTTAGCTCTCACAGGGAAGCATGCCTTGAAGCCAGCTGTCAACTAGCTGCATTCTTATGGCAGGGTGAAGGTAGCAGTATTCTGAGACAGGAGGTTCCCAGATAACCACTCTACTGCACCTGGAGATACCGTCCAGGTCTGCATTGTTAACTTGCGTCTCAGAGGCCTCTGGCAAAAGTCTCTGGTGAAGACGTGGGAAACTCACTCTGCAGGCAGTGTGGAACTGTGAGGGACTGAGGGTGAGCTCAACTCTCAGAAGAAAGATGATTTTGGACAAGGCGTTCAACTACCTACTCACGTATGGAACTTAGTATGTAGCACCAGTCTACCCCAGGAATTACTAGGAAATCGCTTGATTGAGCTTGGAGGCACTCGTCTTGTGTGCCGGGAGATTCCAGTTAACTCTCCCAACACTTGCTTCAAGCAGCGAGCCTAGGCCTTTGGAAGCGAAAGGTAGCGGCAGGCACGATGTAGGGTTACAGGCCATGAGCTCAACTCTCAGAAGTGTGTATGCATGGGAGGCAGATGTCTGCTACCCACTCGGACATGGGAGTTGGAACCTAGCTACACTCCTATTGAAGAAGGATGTTGGAAATCGCTGTATTCAACTCAGATACACGGGAGTTCAGGCCCAATGCTTACACATGCTTTTCCCACAACCTATCCCAGCCACTAACATAAGGAGGTTAGCAGGTACGTCTACAGTCAGGCAGGATGCGGGAGGGTGCTGCCCTGTCCTCAGCTCTCACAGGGAAGCATGCCTAGAAGCCAGCTCTCAACTAGCTGCATTCTTATGACAGTGTGAAGGTAGCAGTATTCTGAGTAAGGAGGTTCCCAGATTACCACTCTACTGCACCTGGAGATACCCTCCAGGTGTGCATTGTTAACTTGCGTCTCAGAGGCCTCTGGCAAAAGTCTCTGGTGAAGACGTGGGAAACTCACTCTGCAGGCAGTGTGGAACTGTAAGGGACTGAGGGTGAGCTCAACTCTCAGCAGTAAGATGATTTTGGACAAGGCGTTCAGCTACCTTCTCACATATGGAACTTAGTATGTAGCACCAGTCTACCCCAGGAATTACTGGGAAATCGCTGGATTGAGCTTGGAGGCACTAGTCTTGTGTGCCGGCAGATTCCAGTTACCTCTCCCAACACTTCGGTGAAGCAGCGAGCCTAGGCCTTTTGGAAGCGAAAGGTAGCTGCAGGCAGGAGGTAGGGTTACAGGCCATAAGCTCAACTCTCAGAAGTGGGGATGCATGGGAGGCAGATGTCTGCTACCCACTCGGACATGCGAGTGGGAACCTAGCTACACTCTGATGAAGAAGGACTTTGGAAATCGCTGTATTCAACTCAGATACACGTGGGTTCAGGCACAACGATTCCACATGCTTTTCTCACAACCTTTCCCTGCCACTAACATGAGGACGTTAGCAGCTCCTTCTACAGTCAAGCAGGATGCGGGAGGGTTGTGCCCTGTCCTTAGCTCTCACAGGGAAGCATGCCTTGAAGCCAGCTGTCAACTAGCTGCATTCTTATGGCAGGGTGAAGGTAGCAGTATTCTGAGACAGGAGGTTCCCAGATAACCACTCTACTGCACCTGGAGATACCGTCCAGGTCTGCATTGTTAACTTGCGTCTCAGAGGCCTCTGGCAAAAGTCTCTGGTGAAGACGTGGGAAACTCACTCTGCAGGCAGTGTGGAACTGTGAGGGACTGAGGGTGAGCTCAACTCTCAGAAGTAAGATGATTTTGGACAAGGCGATCAACTACCTACTCACGTATGGAACTTAGTATGTAGCACCAGTCTACCCCAGGAATTACTAGGAAATCGCTTGATTGAGCTTGGAGGCACTCGTCTTGTGTGCCGGGAGATTCCAGTTACCTCTCCCAACACTTGCGTCAAGCAGCGAGCCTAGGCTTTTGGAAGCGAAAGGTAGCTGCAGGCACGATGTAGGGTTACAGGCCATGAGCTCAACTCTCAGAAGTGTGTATGCATGGGAGGCAGATGTCTGCTACCCACTCGGACATGGGAGTTGGAACCTAGCTACACTCCTATTGAAGAAGGATGTTGGAAATCGCTGTATTCAACTCATACACGGGAGTTCAGGCCCAATGCTTACACATGCTTTTCCCACAACCTATCCCAGCCACTAACATAAGGAGGTTAGCAGGTACGTCTACAGTCAGGCAGGATGCGGGAGGGTGCTGCCCTGTCCTCAGCTCTCACAGGGAAGCATGCCTAGAAGCCAGCTCTCAACTAGCTGCATTCTTATGACAGTGTGAAGGTAGCAGTATTCTGAGTAAGGAGGTTCCCAGATTACCACTCTCCTGCACCTGGAGATACCGTCCAGGTGTGCATTGTTAACTTGCGTCTCAGAGGCCTCTGGCAAAAGTCTCTGGTGAAGACGTGGGAAACTCACTCTGCAGGCAGTGTGGAACTGTGAGGGACTGAGGGTGAGCTCAACTCTCAGCAGTAAGATGATTTTGGACAAGGCGTTCAGCTACCTTCTCACATAGGGAACTTAGTATGTAGCACCAGTCTACCCCAGGAATTACTGGGAAATCGCTGGATTGAGCTTGGAGGCACTAGTCTTGTGTGCCGGCAGATTCCAGTTACCTCTCCCAACACTTCGGTGAAGCAGCGAGCCTAGGCCTTTTGGAAGCGAAAGGTAGCTGCAGGCAGGAGGTAGGGTTACAGGCCATAAGCTCAACTCTCAGAAGTGGGTATGCATGGGAGGCAGATGTCTGCTACCCACTCGGACATGCGAGTGGGAACCTAGCTACACTCTGATGAAGAAGGACTTTGGAAATCGCTGTATTCAACTCAGATACACGTGGGTTCAGGCACAACGATTCCACATGCTTTTCTCACAACCTTTCCCTGCCACTAACATGAGGACGTTAGCAGCTCCTTCTACAGTCAAGCAGGATGCGGGAGGGTTGTGCCCTGTCCTTAGCTCTCACAGGGAAGCATGCCTTGAAGCCAGCTGTCAACTAGCTGCATTCTTATGGCAGGGTGAAGGTAGCAGTATTCTGAGACAGGAGGTTCCCAGATAACCACTCTACTGCACCTGGAGATACCGTCCAGGTCTGCATTGTTAACTTGCGTCTCAGAGGCCTCTGGCAAAAGTCTCTGGTGAAGACGTGGGAAACTCACTCTGCAGGCAGTGTGGAACTGTGAGGGACTGAGGGTGAGCTCAACTCTCAGAAGTAAGACGTTTTTGGACAAGGCGTTCAACTACCTACTCACGTATGGAACTTAGTATGTAGCACCAGTCTACCCCAGGAATTACTAGGAAATCGCTTGATTGAGCTTGGAGGCACTCGTCTTGTGTGCCGGGAGATTCCAGTTACCTCTCCCAACACTTGCGTCAAGCAGCGAGCCTAGGCCTTTTGGAAGCGAAAGGTAGCGGCAGGCACGATGTAGGGTTACAGGCCATGAGCTCAACTCTCAGAAGTGTGTATGCATGGGAGGCAGATGTCTGCTACCCACTCGGACATGGGAGTTGGAACCTAGCTACACTCCTATTGAAGAAGGATGTTGGAAATCGCTGTATTCAACTCAGATACACGGGAGTTCAGGCCCAATGCTTACACATGCTTTTCCCACAACCTATCCCAGCCACTAACATAAGGAGGTTAGCAGGTACGTCTACAGTCAGGCAGGATGCGGGAGGGTGCTGCCCTGTCCTCAGCTCTCACAGGGAAGCATGCCTAGAAGCCAGCTCTCAACTAGCTGCATTCTTATGACAGTGTGAAGGTAGCAGTATTCTGAGTAAGGAGGTTCCCAGATTACCACTCTCCTGCACCTGGAGATACCGTCCAGGTGTGCATTGTTAACTTGCGTCTCAGAGGCCTCTGGCAAAAGTCTCTGGTGAAGACGTGGGAAACTCACTCTGCAGGCAGTGTGGAACTGTGAGGGACTGAGGGTGAGCTCAACTCTCAGCAGTAAGATGATTTTGGACAAGGCGTTCAGCTACCTTCTCACATATGGAACTTAGTATGTAGCACCAGTCTACCCCAGGAATTACTGGGAAATCGCTGGATTGAGCTTGGAGGCACTAGTCTTGTGTGCCGGCAGATTCCAGTTACCTCTCCCAACACTTCGGTGAAGCAGCGAGCCTAGGCCTTTTGGAAGCGAAAGGTAGCTGCAGGCAGGAGGTAGGGTTACAGGCCATAAGCTCAACTCTCAGAAGTGGGTATGCATGGGAGGCAGATGTCTGCTACCCACTCGGACATGCGAGTGGGAACCTAGCTACACTCTGATGAAGAAGGACTTTGGAAATCGCTGTATTCAACTCAGATACACGTGGGTTCAGGCACAACGATTCCACATGCTTTTCTCACAACCTTTCCCTGCCACTAACATGAGGACGTTAGCAGCTCCTTCTACAGTCAAGCAGGATGCGGGAGGGTTGTGCCCTGTCCTTAGCTCTCACAGGGAAGCAGGCCTTGAAGCCAGCTGTCAACTAGCTGCATTCTTATGGCAGGGTGAAGGTAGCAGTATTCTGAGACAGGAGGTTCCCAGATAACCACTCTACTGCACCTGGAGATACCGTCCAGGTCTGCATTGTTAACTTGCGTCTCAGAGGCCTCTGGCAAAAGTCTCTGGTGAAGACGTGGGAAACTCACTCTGCAGGCAGTGTGGAACTGTGAGGGACTGAGGGTGAGCTCAACTCTCAGAAGTAAGATGTTTTTGGACAAGGCGTTCAACTACCTACTCACGTATGGAACTTAGTATGTAGCACCAGTCTACCCCAGGAATTACTAGGAAATCACTTGATTGAGCTTGGAGGCACTCGTCTTGTGTGCCGGGAGATTCCAGTTACCTCTCAAACACTTGCGTCAAGCAGCGAGCCTAGGCCTTTTGGAAGCGAAAGGTAGCGGCAGGCACGATGTAGGGTTA
This sequence comes from Canis lupus baileyi, assembly GCF_048164855.1. Taxonomy (NCBI): domain Eukaryota; kingdom Metazoa; phylum Chordata; class Mammalia; order Carnivora; family Canidae; genus Canis; species Canis lupus. Next base: position 357,799 of record NC_132868.1, on the reverse strand, counting down.
CAGGCCATGAGCTCAACTCTCAGAAGTGTGTATGCATGGGAGGCAGATGTCTGCTACCCACTCGGACATGGGAGTTGGAACCTAGCTACCCTCCTATTGAAGAAGGATGTTGGAAATCGCTGTATTCAACTCAGATACACGGGAGTTCAGGCCCAATGCTTACACATGCTTTTCCCACAACCTATCCCAGCCACTAACATAAGGAGGTTAGCAGGTACGTCTACAGTCAGGCAGGATGCGGGAGGGTGCTGCCCTGTCCTCAGCTCTCACAGGGAAGCATGCCTAGAAGCCAGCTCTCAACTAGCTGCATTCTTATGACAGTGTGAAGGTAGCAGTATTCTGAGTAAGGAGGTTCCCAGATTACCACTCTCCTGCACCTGGAGATACCGTCCAGGTGTGCATTGTTAACTTGCGTCTCAGAGGCCTCTGGCAAAAGTCTCTGGTGAAGACGTGGGAAACTCACTCTGCAGGCAGTATGGAACTGTGAGGGACTGAGGGTGAGCTCAACTCTCAGCAGTAAGATGATTTTGGACAAGGCGTTCAGCTACCTTCTCACATATGGAACTTAGTATGTAGCACCAGTCTACCCCAGGAATTACTGGGAAATCGCTGGATTGAGCTTGGAGGCACTAGTCTTGTGTGCCGGCAGATTCCAGTTACCTCTCCCAACACTTCGGTGAAGCAGCGAGCCTAGGCCTTTTGGAAGCGAAAGGTAGCTGCAGGCAGGAGGTAGGGTTACAGGCCATAAGCTCAACTCTCAGAAGTGGGTATGCATGGGAGGCAGATGTCTGCTACCCACTCGGACATGCGAGTGGGAACCTAGCTACACTCTGATGAAGAAGGACTTTGGAAATCGCTGTATTCAACTCAGATACACGTGGGTTCAGGCACAACGATTCCACATGCTTTTCTCACAACCTTTCCCTGCCACTAACATGAGGACGTTAGCAGCTCCTTCTACAGTCAAGCAGGATGCGGGAGGGTTGTGCCCTGTCCTTAGCTCTCACAGGGAAGCATGCCTTGAAGCCAGCTGTCAACTAGCTGCATTCTTATGGCAGGGTGAAGGTAGCAGTATTCTGAGACAGGAGGTTCCCAGATAACCACTCTACTGCACCTGGAGATACCGTCCAGGTCTGCATTGTTAACTTGCGTCTCAGAGGCCTCTGGCAAAAGTCTCTGGTGAAGACGTGGGAAACACACTCTGCAGGCAGTGTGGAACTGTGAGGGACTGAGGGTGAGCTCAACTCTCAGAAGTAAGATGATTTTGGACAAGGCGATCAACTACCTACTCACGTATGGAACTTAGTATGTAGCACCAGTCTACCCCAGGAATTACTAGGAAATCGCTTGATTGAGCTTGGAGGCACTCGTCTTGTGTGCCGGGAGATTCCAGTTACCTCTCCCAACACTTGCGTCAAGCAGCGAGCCTAGGCCTTTGGAAGCGAAAGGTAGCGGCAGGCACGATGTAGGGTTACAGGCCATGAGCTCAACTCTCAGAAGTGTGTATGCATGGGAGGCAGATGTCTGCTACCCACTCGGACATGGGAGTTGGAACCTAGCTACACTCTGATGAAGAAGGATGTTGGAAATCGCTGTATTCAACTCAGATACACGGGAGTTCAGGCCCAATGCTTACACATGCTTTTCCCACAACCTATCCCAGCCACTAACATAAGGAGGTTAGCAGGTACGTCTACAGTCAGGCAGGATGCGGGAGGGTGCTGCCCTGTCCTCAGCTCTCACAGGGAAGCATGCCTAGAAGCCAGCTCTCAACTAGCTGCATTCTTATGACAGTGTGAAGGTAGCAGTATTCTGAGTAAGGAGGTTCCCAGATTACCACTCTCCTGCACCTGGAGATACCGTCCAGGTGTGCATTGTTAACTTGCGTCTCAGAGGCCTCTGGCAAAAGTCTCTGGTGAAGACGTGGGAAACTCACTCTGCAGGCAGTGTGGAACTGTGAGGGACTGAGGGTGAGCTCAACTCTCAGCAGTAAGATGATTTTGGACAAGGCGTTCAGCTACCTTCTCACATATGGAACTTAGTATGTAGCACCAGTCTACCCCAGGAATTACTGGGAAATCGCTGGATTGAGCTTGGAGGCACTAGTCTTGTGTGCCGGCAGATTCCAGTTACCTCTCCCAACACTTCGGTGAAGCAGCGAGCCTAGGCCTTTTGGAAGCGAAAGGTAGCTGCAGGCAGGAGGTAGGGTTACAGGCCATAAGCTCAACTCTCAGAAGTGGGTATGCATGGGAGGCAGATGTCTGCTACCCACTCGGACATGCGAGTGGGAACCTAGCTACACTCTGATGAAGAAGGACTTTGGAAATCGCTGTATTCAACTCAGATACACGTGGGTTCAGGCACAACGATTCCACATGCTTTTCTCACAACCTTTCCCTGCCACTAACATGAGGACGTTAGCAGCTCCTTCTACAGTCAAGCAGGATGCGGGAGGGTTGTGCCCTGTCCTTAGCTCTCACAGGGAAGCATGCCTTGAAGCCAGCTGTCAACTAGCTGCATTCTTATGGCAGGGTGAAGGTAGCAGTATTCTGAGACAGGAGGTTCCCAGATAACCACTCTACTGCACCTGGAGATACCGTCCAGGTCTGCATTGTTAACTTGCGTCTCAGAGGCCTCTGGCAAAAGTCTCTGGTGAAGACGTGGGAAACACACTCTGCAGGCAGTGTGGAACTGTGAGGGACTGAGGGTGAGCTCAACTCTCAGAAGTAAGATGATTTTGGACAAGGCGATCAACTACCTACTCACGTATGGAACTTAGTATGTAGCACCAGTCTACCCCAGGAATTACTAGGAAATCGCTTGATTGAGCTTGGAGGCACTCGTCTTGTGTGCCGGGAGATTCCAGTTACCTCTCCCAACACTTGCGTCAAGCAGCGAGCCTAGGCCTTTGGAAGCGAAAGGTAGCGGCAGGCACGATGTAGGGTTACAGGCCATGAGCTCAACTCTCAGAAGTGTGTATGCATGGGAGGCAGATGTCTGCTACCCACTCGGACATGGGAGTTGGAACCTAGCTACACTCTGATGAAGAAGGATGTTGGAAATCGCTGTATTCAACTCAGATACACGGGAGTTCAGGCCCAATGCTTACACATGCTTTTCCCACAACCTATCCCAGCCACTAACATAAGGAGGTTAGCAGGTACGTCTACAGTCAGGCAGGATGCGGGAGGGTGCTGCCCTGTCCTCAGCTCTCACAGGGAAGCATGCCTAGAAGCCAGCTCTCAACTAGCTGCATTCTTATGACAGTGTGAAGGTAGCAGTATTCTGAGTAAGGAGGTTCCCAGATTACCACTCTCCTGCACCTGGAGATATCGTCCAGGTGTGCATTGTTAACTTGCGTCTCAGAGGCCTCTGGCAAAAGTCTCTGGTGAAGACGTGGGAAACTCACTCTGCAGGCAGTGTGGAACTGTGAGGGACTGAGGGTGAGCTCAACTCTCAGCAGTAAGATGATTTTGGACAAGGCGTTCAGCTACCTTCTCACATATGGAACTTAGTATGTAGCACCAGTCTACCCCAGGAATTACTGGGAAATCGCTGGATTGAGCTTGGAGGCACTAGTCTTGTGTGCCGGCAGATTCCAGTTACCTCTCCCAACACTTCGGTGAAGCAGCGAGCCTAGGCCTTTTGGAAGCGAAAGGTAGCTGCAGGCAGGAGGTAGGGTTACAGGCCATAAGCTCAACTCTCAGAAGTGGGTATGCATGGGAGGCAGATGTCTGCTACCCACTCGGACATGCGAGTGGGAACCTAGCTACACTCTGATGAAGAAGGACTTTGGAAATCGCTGTATTCAACTCAGATACACGTGGGTTCAGGCACAACGATTCCACATGCTTTTCTCACAACCTTTCCCTGCCACTAACATGAGGACGTTAGCAGCTCCTTCTACAGTCAAGCAGGATGCGGGAGGGTTGTGCCCTGTCCTTAGCTCTCACAGGGAAGCATGCCTTGAAGCCAGCTGTCAACTAGCTGCATTCTTATGGCAGGGTGAAGGTAGCAGTATTCTGAGACAGGAGGTTCCCAGATAACCACTCTACTGCACCTGGAGATACCGTCCAGGTCTGCATTGTTAACTTGCGTCTCAGAGGCCTCTGGCAAAAGTCTCTGGTGAAGACGTGGGAAACTCACTCTGCAGGCAGTGTGGAACTGTGAGGGACTGAGGGTGAGCTCAACTCTCAGAAGTAAGATGTTTTTGGACAAGGCGTTCAACTACCTACTCACGTATGGAACTTAGTATGTAGCACCAGTCTACCCCAGGAATTACTAGGAAATCACTTGATTGAGCTTGGAGGCACTCGTCTTGTGTGCCGGGAGATTCCAGTTACCTCTCCGAACACTTGCGTCAAGCAGCGAGCCTAGGCCTTTTGGAAGCGAAAGGTAGCTGCAGGCACGATGTAGGGTTACAGGCCATGAGCTCAACTCTCAGAAGTGTGTATGCATGGGAGGCAGATGTCTGCTACCCACTCGGACATGGGAGTTGGAACCTAGCTACACTCTGATGAAGAAGGATGTTGGAAATCGCTGTATTCAACTCAGATACACGGGAGTTCAGGCCCAATGCTTACACATGCTTTTCCCACAACCTATCCCAGCCACTAACATAAGGAGGTTAGCAGGTACGTCTACAGTCAGGCAGGATGCGGGAGGGTGCTGCCCTGTCCTCAGCTCTCACAGGGAAGCATGCCTAGAAGCCAGCTCTCAACTAGCTGCATTCTTATGACAGTGTGAAGGTAGCAGTATTCTGAGTAAGGAGGTTCCCAGATTACCACTCTCCTGCACCTGGAGATACCGTCCAGGTGTGCATTGTTAACTTGCGTCTCAGAGGCCTCTGGCAAAAGTCTCTGGTGAAGACGTGGGAAACTCACTCTGCAGGCAGTGTGGAACTGTGAGGGACTGAGGGTGAGCTCAACTCTCAGCAGTAAGATGATTTTGGACAAGGCGTTCAGCTACCTTCTCACATATGGAACTTAGTATGTAGCACCAGTCTACCCCAGGAATTACTGGGAAATCGCTGGATTGAGCTTGGAGGCACTAGTCTTGTGTGCCGGCAGATTCCAGTTACCTCTCCCAACACTTCGGTGAAGCAGCGAGCCTAGGCCTTTTGGAAGCGAAAGGTAGCTGCAGGCAGGAGGTAGGGTTACAGGCCATAAGCTCAACTCTCAGAAGTGGGTATGCATGGGAGGCAGATGTCTGCTACCCACTCGGACATGCGAGTGGGAACCTAGCTACACTCTGATGAAGAAGGACTTTGGAAATCGCTGTATTCAACTCAGATACACGTGGGTTCAGGCACAACGATTCCACATGCTTTTCTCACAACCTTTCCCTGCCACTAACATGAGGACGTTAGCAGCTCCTTCTACAGTCAAGCAGGATGCGGGAGGGTTGTGCCCTGTCCTTAGCTCTCACAGGGAAGCATGCCTTGAAGCCAGCTGTCAACTAGCTGCATTCTTATGGCAGGGTGAAGGTAGCAGTATTCTGAGACAGGAGGTTCCCAGATAACCACTCTACTGCACCTGGAGATACCGTCCAGGTCTGCATTGTTAACTTGCGTCTCAGAGGCCTCTGGCAAAAGTCTCTGGTGAAGACGTGGGAAACACACTCTGCAGGCAGTGTGGAACTGTGAGGGACTGAGGGTGAGCTCAACTCTCAGAAGTAAGATGATTTTGGACAAGGCGATCAACTACCTACTCACGTATGGAACTTAGTATGTAGCACCAGTCTACCCCAGGAATTACTAGGAAATCGCTTGATTGAGCTTGGAGGCACTCGTCTTGTGTGCCGGGAGATTCCAGTTACCTCTCCCAACACTTGCGTCAAGCAGCGAGCCTAGGCCTTTGGAAGCGAAAGGTAGCGGCAGGCACGATGTAGGGTTACAGGCCATGAGCTCAACTCTCAGAAGTGTGTATGCATGGGAGGCAGATGTCTGCTACCCACTCGGACATGGGAGTTGGAACCTAGCTACACTCTGATGAAGAAGGATGTTGGAAATCGCTGTATTCAACTCAGATACACGGGAGTTCAGGCCCAATGCTTACACATGCTTTTCCCACAACCTATCCCAGCCACTAACATAAGGAGGTTAGCAGGTACGTCTACAGTCAGGCAGGATGCGGGAGGGTGCTGCCCTGTCCTCAGCTCTCACAGGGAAGCATGCCTAGAAGCCAGCTCTCAACTAGCTGCATTCTTATGACAGTGTGAAGGTAGCAGTATTCTGAGTAAGGAGGTTCCCAGATTACCACTCTCCTGCACCTGGAGATATCGTCCAGGTGTGCATTGTTAACTTGCGTCTCAGAGGCCTCTGGCAAAAGTCTCTGGTGAAGACGTGGGAAACTCACTCTGCAGGCAGTGTGGAACTGTGAGGGACTGAGGGTGAGCTCAACTCTCAGCAGTAAGATGATTTTGGACAAGGCGTTCAGCTACCTTCTCACATATGGAACTTAGTATGTAGCACCAGTCTACCCCAGGAATTACTGGGAAATCGCTGGATTGAGCTTGGAGGCACTAGTCTTGTGTGCCGGCAGATTCCAGTTACCTCTCCCAACACTTCGGTGAAGCAGCGAGCCTAGGCCTTTTGGAAGCGAAAGGTAGCTGCAGGCAGGAGGTAGGGTTACAGGCCATAAGCTCAACTCTCAGAAGTGGGTATGCATGGGAGGCAGATGTCTGCTACCCACTCGGACATGCGAGTGGGAACCTAGCTACACTCTGATGAAGAAGGACTTTGGAAATCGCTGTATTCAACTCAGATACACGTGGGTTCAGGCACAACGATTCCACATGCTTTTCTCACAACCTTTCCCTGCCACTAACATGAGGACGTTAGCAGCTCCTTCTACAGTCAAGCAGGATGCGGGAGGGTTGTGCCCTGTCCTTAGCTCTCACAGGGAAGCATGCCTTGAAGCCAGCTGTCAACTAGCTGCATTCTTATGGCAGGGTGAAGGTAGCAGTATTCTGAGACAGGAGGTTCCCAGATAACCACTCTACTGCACCTGGAGATACCGTCCAGGTCTGCATTGTTAACTTGCGTCTCAGAGGCCTCTGGCAAAAGTCTCTGGTGAAGACGTGGGAAACTCACTCTGCAGGCAGTGTGGAACTGTGAGGGACTGAGGGTGAGCTCAACTCTCAGAAGTAAGATGTTTTTGGACAAGGCGTTCAACTATCTACTCACGTATGGAACTTAGTATGTAGCACCAGTCTACCCCAGGAATTACTAGGAAATCGCTTGATTGAGCTTGGAGGCACTCGTCTTGTGTGCCGGGAGATTCCAGTTACCTCTCCGAACACTTGCGTCAAGCAGCGAGCCTAGGCCTTTTGGAAGCGAAAGGTAGCTGCAGGCACGATGTAGGGTTACAGGCCATGAGCTCAACTCTCAGAAGTGTGTATGCATGGGAGGCAGATGTCTGCTACCCACTCGGACATGGGAGTTGGAACCTAGCTACACTCTGATGAAGAAGGATGTTGGAAATCGCTGTATTCAACTCAGATACACGGGAGTTCAGGCCCAATGCTTACACATGCTTTTCCCACAACCTATCCCAGCCACTAACATAAGGAGGTTAGCAGGTACGTCTACAGTCAGGCAGGATGCGGGAGGGTGCTGCCCTGTCCTCAGCTCTCACAGGGAAGCATGCCTAGAAGCCAGCTCTCAACTAGCTGCATTCTTATGACAGTGTGAAGGTAGCAGTATTCTGAGTAAGGAGGTTCCCAGATTACCACTCTCCTGCACCTGGAGATACCGTCCAGGTCTGCATTGTTAACTTGCGTCTCAGAGGCCTCTGGCAAAAGTCTCTGGTGAAGACGTGGGAAACTCACTCTGCAGGCAGTGTGGAACTGTGAGGGACTGAGGGTGAGCTCAACTCTCAGCAGTAAGATGATTTTGGACAAGGCGTTCAGCTACCTTCTCACATATGGAACTTAGTATGTAGCACCAGTCTACCCCAGGAATTACTGGGAAATCGCTGGATTGAGCTTGGAGGCACTAGTCTTGTGTGCCGGCAGATTCCAGTTACCTCTCCCAACACTTCGGTGAAGCAGCGAGCCTAGGCCTTTTGGAAGCGAAAGGTAGCTGCAGGCAGGAGGTAGGGTTACAGGCCATAAGCTCAACTCTCAGAAGTGGGTATGCATGGGAGGCAGATGTCTGCTACCCACTCGGACATGCGAGTGGGAACCTAGCTACACTCTGATGAAGAAGGACTTTGGAAATCGCTGTATTCAACTCAGATACACGTGGGTTCAGGCACAACGATTCCACATGCTTTTCTCACAACCTTTCCCTGCCACTAACATGAGGACGTTAGCAGCTCCTTCTACAGTCAAGCAGGATGCGGGAGGGTTGTGCCCTGTCCTTAGCTCTCACAGGGAAGCATGCCTTGAAGCCAGCTGTCAACTAGCTGCATTCTTATGGCAGGGTGAAGGTAGCAGTATTCTGAGACAGGAGGTTCCCAGATAACCACTCTACTGCACCTGGAGATACCGTCCAGGTCTGCATTGTTAACTTGCGTCTCAGAGGCCTCTGGCAAAAGTCTCTGGTGAAGACGTGGGAAACTCACTCTGCAGGCAGTGTGGAACTGTGAGGGACTGAGGGTGAGCTCAACTCTCAGAAGTAAGATGTTTTTGGACAAGGCGTTCAACTACCTACTCACGTATGGAACTTAGTATGTAGCACCAGTCTACCCCAGGAATTACTAGGAAAACACTTGATTGAGCTTAGAGGCACTCGTCTTGTGTGCCGGGAGATTCCAGTTACCTCTCCCAACACTTGCGTCAAGCAGCGAGCCTAGGCTTTTGGAAGCGAAAGGTAGCTGCAGGCACGATGTAGGGTTACAGGCCATGAGCTCAACTCTCAGAAGTGTGTATGCATGGGAGGCAGATGTCTGTACCCACTCGGACATGGGAGTTGGAACCTAGCTACACTCCTATTGAAGAAGGATGTTGGAAATCGCTGTATTCAACTCAGATACACGGGAGTTCAGGCCCAATGCTTACACATGCTTTTCCCACAACCTATCCCAGCCACTAACATAAGGAGGTTAGCAGGTACGTCTACAGTCAGGCAGGATGCGGGAGGGTGCTGCCCTGTCCTCAGCTCTCACAGGGAAGCATGCCTAGAAGCCAGCTCTCAACTAGCTGCATTCTTATGACAGTGTGAAGGTAGCAGTATTCTGAGTAAGGAGGTTCCCAGATTACCACTCTCCTGCACCTGGAGATACCGTCCAGGTGTGCATTGTTAACTTGCGTCTCAGAGGCCTCTGGCAAAAGTCTCTGGTGAAGACGTGGGAAACTCACTCTGCAGGCAGTGTGGAACTGTGAGGGACTGAGGGTGAGCTCAACTCTCAGCAGTAAGATGATTTTGGACAAGGCGTTCAGCTACCTTCTCACATATGGAACTTAGTATGTAGCACCAGTCTACCCCAGGAATTACTGGGAAATCGCTGGATTGAGCTTGGAGGCACTAGTCTTGTGTGCCGGCAGATTCCAGTTACCTCTCCCAACACTTCGGTGAAGCAGCGAGCCTAGGCCTTTTGGAAGCGAAAGGTAGCTGCAGGCAGGAGGTAGGGTTACAGGCCATAAGCTCAACTCTCAGAAGTGGGTATGCATGGGAGGCAGATGTCTGCTACCCACTCGGACATGCGAGTGGGAACCTAGCTACACTCTGATGAAGAAGGACTTTGGAAATCGCTGTATTCAACTCAGATACACGTGGGTTCAGGCACAACGATTCCACATGCTTTTCTCACAACCTTTCCCTGCCACTAACATGAGGACGTTAGCAGCTCCTTCTACAGTCAAGCAGGATGCGGGAGGGTTGTGCCCTGTCCTTAGCTCTCACAGGGAAGCATGCCTTGAAGCCAGCTGTCAACTAGCTGCATTCTTATGGCAGGGTGAAGGTAGCAGTATTCTGAGACAGGAGGTTCCCAGATAACCACTCTACTGCACCTGGAGATACCGTCCAGGTCTGCATTGTTAACTTGCGTCTCAGAGGCCTCTGGCAAAAGTCTCTGGTGAAGACGTGGGAAACACACTCTGCAGGCAGTGTGGAACTGTGAGGGACTGAGGGTGAGCTCAACTCTCAGAAGTAAGATGATTTTGGACAAGGCGATCAACTACCTACTCACGTATGGAACTTAGTATGTAGCACCAGTCTACCCCAGGAATTACTAGGAAATCGCTTGATTGAGCTTGGAGGCACTCGTCTTGTGTGCCGGGAGATTCCAGTTACCTCTCCCAACACTTGCGTCAAGCAGCGAGCCTAGGCCTTTGGAAGCGAAAGGTAGCGGCAGGCACGATGTAGGGTTACAGGCCATGAGCTCAACTCTCAGAAGTGTGTATGCATGGGAGGCAGATGTCTGCTACCCACTCGGACATGGGAGTTGGAACCTAGCTACACTCTGATGAAGAAGGATGTTGGAAATCGCTGTATTCAACTCAGATACACGGGAGTTCAGGCCCAATGCTTACACATGCTTTTCCCACAACCTATCCCAGCCACTAACATAAGGAGGTTAGCAGGTACGTCTACAGTCAGGCAGGATGCGGGAGGGTGCTGCCCTGTCCTCAGCTCTCACAGGGAAGCATGCCTAGAAGCCAGCTCTCAACTAGCTGCATTCTTATGACAGTGTGAAGGTAGCAGTATTCTGAGTAAGGAGGTTCCCAGATTACCACTCTCCTGCACCTGGAGATACCGTCCAGGTGTGCATTGTTAACTTGCGTCTCAGAGGCCTCTGGCAAAAGTCTCTGGTGAAGACGTGGGAAACTCACTCTGCAGGCAGTGTGGAACTGTGAGGGACTGAGGGTGAGCTCAACTCTCAGCAGTAAGATGATTTTGGACAAGGCGTTCAGCTACCTTCTCACATATGGAACTTAGTATGTAGCACCAGTCTACCCCAGGAATTACTGGGAAATCGCTGGATTGAGCTTGGAGGCACTAGTCTTGTGTGCCGGCAGATTCCAGTTACCTCTCCCAACACTTCGGTGAAGCAGCGAGCCTAGGCCTTTTGGAAGCGAAAGGTAGCTGCAGGCAGGAGGTAGGGTTACAGGCCATAAGCTCAACTCTCAGAAGTGGGTATGCATGGGAGGCAGATGTCTGCTACCCACTCGGACATGCGAGTGGGAACCTAGCTACACTCTGATGAAGAAGGACTTTGGAAATCGCTGTATTCAACTCAGATACACGTGGGTTCAGGCACAACGATTCCACATGCTTTTCTCACAACCTTTCCCTGCCACTAACATGAGGACGTTAGCAGCTCCTTCTACAGTCAAGCAGGATGCGGGAGGGTTGTGCCCTGTCCTTAGCTCTCACAGGGAAGCATGCCTTGAAGCCAGCTGTCAACTAGCTGCATTCTTATGGCAGGGTGAAGGTAGCAGTATTCTGAGACAGGAGGTTCCCAGATAACCACTCTACTGCACCTGGAGATACCGTCCAGGTCTGCATTGTTAACTTGCGTCTCAGAGGCCTCTGGCAAAAGTCTCTGGTGAAGACGTGGGAAACACACTCTGCAGGCAGTGTGGAACTGTGAGGGACTGAGGGTGAGCTCAACTCTCAGAAGTAAGATGATTTTGGACAAGGCGATCAACTACCTACTCACGTATGGAACTTAGTATGTAGCACCAGTCTACCCCAGGAATTACTAGGAAATCGCTTGATTGAGCTTGGAGGCACTCGTCTTGTGTGCCGGGAGATTCCAGTTACCTCTCCCAACACTTGCGTCAAGCAGCGAGCCTAGGCCTTTGGAAGCGAAAGGTAGCGGCAGGCACGATGTAGGGTTACAGGCCATGAGCTCAACTCTCAGAAGTGTGTATGCATGGGAGGCAGATGTCTGCTACCCACTCGGACATGGGAGTTGGAACCTAGCTACACTCTGATGAAGAAGGATGTTGGAAATCGCTGTATTCAACTCAGATACACGGGAGTTCAGGCCCAATGCTTACACATGCTTTTCCCACAACCTATCCCAGCCACTAACATAAGGAGGTTAGCAGGTACGTCTACAGTCAGGCAGGATGCGGGAGGGTGCTGCCCTGTCCTCAGCTCTCACAGGGAAGCATGCCTAGAAGCCAGCTCTCAACTAGCTGCATTCTTATGACAGTGTGAAGGTAGCAGTATTCTGAGTAAGGAGGTTCCCAGATTACCACTCTCCTGCACCTGGAGATACCGTCCAGGTGTGCATTGTTAACTTGCGTCTCAGAGGCCTCTGGCAAAAGTCTCTGGTGAAGACGTGGGAAACTCACTCTGCAGGCAGTGTGGAACTGTGAGGGACTGAGGGTGAGCTCAACTCTCAGCAGTAAGATGATTTTGGACAAGGCGTTCAGCTACCTTCTCACATAGGGAACTTAGTATGTAGCACCAGTCTACCCCAGGAATTACTGGGAAATCGCTGGATTGAGCTTGGAGGCACTAGTCTTGTGTGCCGGCAGATTCCAGTTACCTCTCCCAACACTTCGGTGAAGCAGCGAGCCTAGGCCTTTTGGAAGCGAAAGGTAGCTGCAGGCAGGAGGTAGGGTTACAGGCCATAAGCTCAACTCTCAGAAGTGGGTATGCATGGGAGGCAGATGTCTGCTACCCACTCGGACATGCGAGTGGGAACCTAGCTACACTCTGATGAAGAAGGACTTTGGAAATCGCTGTATTCAACTCAGATACACGTGGGTTCAGGCACAACGATTCCACATGCTTTTCTCACAACCTTTCCCTGCCACTAACATGAGGACGTTAGCAGCTCCTTCTACAGTCAAGCAGGATGCGGGAGGGTTGTGCCCTGTCCTTAGCTCTCACAGGGAAGCATGCCTTGAAGCCAGCTGTCAACTAGCTGCATTCTTATGGCAGGGTGAAGGTAGCAGTATTCTGAGACAGGAGGTTCCCAGATAACCACTCTACTGCACCTGGAGATACCGTCCAGGTCTGCATTGTTAACTTGCGTCTCAGAGGCCTCTGGCAAAAGTCTCTGGTGAAGACGTGGGAAACTCACTCTGCAGGCAGTGTGGAACTGTGAGGGACTGAGGGTGAGCTCAACTCTCAGAAGTAAGACGTTTTTGGACAAGGCGTTCAACTACCTACTCACGTATGGAACTTAGTATGTAGCACCAGTCTACCCCAGGAATTACTAGGAAATCGCTTGATTGAGCTTGGAGGCACTCGTCTTGTGTGCCGGGAGATTCCAGTTACCTCTCCCAACACTTGCGTCAAGCAGCGAGCCTAGGCCTTTTGGAAGCGAAAGGTAGCGGCAGGCACGATGTAGGGTTACAGGCCATGAGCTCAACTCTCAGAAGTGTGTATGCATGGGAGGCAGATGTCTGCTACCCACTCGGACATGGGAGTTGGAACCTAGCTACACTCCTATTGAAGAAGGATGTTGGAAATCGCTGTATTCAACTCAGATACACGGGAGTTCAGGCCCAATGCTTACACATGCTTTTCCCACAACCTATCCCAGCCACTAACATAAGGAGGTTAGCAGGTACGTCTACAGTCAGGCAGGATGCGGGAGGGTGCTGCCCTGTCCTCAGCTCTCACAGGGAAGCATGCCTAGAAGCCAGCTCTCAACTAGCTGCATTCTTATGACAGTGTGAAGGTAGCAGTATTCTGAGTAAGGAGGTTCCCAGATTACCACTCTCCTGCACCTGGAGATACCGTCCAGGTGTGCATTGTTAACTTGCGTCTCAGAGGCCTCTGGCAAAAGTCTCTGGTGAAGACGTGGGAAACTCACTCTGCAGGCAGTGTGGAACTGTGAGGGACTGAGGGTGAGCTCAACTCTCAGCAGTAAGATGATTTTGGACAAGGCGTTCAGCTACCTTCTCACATATGGAACTTAGTATGTAGCACCAGTCTACCCCAGGAATTACTGGGAAATCGCTGGATTGAGCTTGGAGGCACTAGTCTTGTGTGCCGGCAGATTCCAGTTACCTCTCCCAACACTTCGGTGAAGCAGCGAGCCTAGGCCTTTTGGAAGCGAAAGGTAGCTGCAGGCAGGAGGTAGGGTTACAGGCCATAAGCTCAACTCTCAGAAGTGGGTATGCATGGGAGGCAGATGTCTGCTACCCACTCGGACATGCGAGTGGGAACCTAGCTACACTCTGATGAAGAAGGACTTTGGAAATCGCTGTATTCAACTCAGATACACGTGGGTTCAGGCACAACGATTCCACATGCTTTTCTCACAACCTTTCCCTGCCACTAACATGAGGACGTTAGCAGCTCCTTCTACAGTCAAGCAGGATGCGGGAGGGTTGTGCCCTGTCCTTAGCTCTCACAGGGAAGCAGGCCTTGAAGCCAGCTGTCAACTAGCTGCATTCTTATGGCAGGGTGAAGGTAGCAGTATTCTGAGACAGGAGGTTCCCAGATAACCACTCTACTGCACCTGGAGATACCGTCCAGGTCTGCATTGTTAACTTGCGTCTCAGAGGCCTCTGGCAAAAGTCTCTGGTGAAGACGTGGGAAACTCACTCTGCAGGCAGTGTGGAACTGTGAGGGACTGAGGGTGAGCTCAACTCTCAGAAGTAAGATGTTTTTGGACAAGGCGTTCAACTACCTACTCACGTATGGAACTTAGTATGTAGCACCAGTCTACCCCAGGAATTACTAGGAAATCACTTGATTGAGCTTGGAGGCACTCGTCTTGTGTGCCGGGAGATTCCAGTTACCTCTCAAACACTTGCGTCAAGCAGCGAGCCTAGGCCTTTTGGAAGCGAAAGGTAGCGGCAGGCACGATGTAGGGTTACAGGCCATGAGCTCAACTCTCAGAAGTGTGTATGCATGGGAGGCAGATGTCTGCTACCCACTCGGACATGGGAGTTGGAACCTAGCTACCCTCCTATTGAAGAAGGATGTTGGAAATCGCTGTATTCAACTCAGATACACGGGAGTTCAGGCCCAATGCTTACACATGCTTTTCCCACAACCTATCCCAGCCACTAACATAAGGAGGTTAGCAGGTACGTCTACAGTCAGGCAGGATGCGGGAGGGTGCTGCCCTGTCCTCAGCTCTCACAGGGAAGCATGCCTAGAAGCCAGCTCTCAACTAGCTGCATTCTTATGACAGTGTGAAGGTAGCAGTATTCTGAGTAAGGAGGTTCCCAGATTACCACTCTCCTGCACCTGGAGATACCGTCCAGGTGTGCATTGTTAACTTGCGTCTCAGAGGCCTCTGGCAAAAGTCTCTGGTGAAGACGTGGGAAACTCACTCTGCAGGCAGTGTGGAACTGTGAGGGACTGAGGGTGAGCTCAACTCTCAGCAGTGAGATGATTTTGGACAAGGCGTTCAGCTACCTTCTCACATATGGAACTTAGTATGTAGCACCAGTCTACCCCAGGAATTACTGGGAAATCGCTGGATTGAGCTTGGAGGCACTAGTCTTGTGTGCCGGCAGATTCCAGTTACCTCTCCCAACACTTCGGTGAAGCAGCGAGCCTAGGCCTTTTGGAAGCGAAAGGTAGCTGCAGGCAGGAGTTAGGGTTACAGGCCATAAGCTCAACTCTCAGAAGTGGGTATGCATGGGAGGCAGATGTCTGCTACCCACTCGGACATGCGAGTGGGAACCTAGCTACACTCTGATGAAGAAGGACTTTGGAAATCGCTGTATTCAACTCAGATACACGTGGGTTCAGGCACAACGATTCCACATGCTTTTCTCACAACCTTTCCCTGCCACTAACATGAGGACGTTAGCAGCTCCTTCTACAGTCAAGCAGGATGCGGGAGGGTTGTGCCCTGTCCTTAGCTCTCACAGGGAAGCATGCCTTGAAGCCAGCTGTCAACTAGCTGCATTCTTATGGCAGGGTGAAGGTAGCAGTATTCTGAGACAGGAGGTTCCCAGATAACCACTCTACTGCACCTGGAGATACCGTCCAGGTCTGCATTGTTAACTTGCGTCTCAGAGGCCTCTGGCAAAAGTCTCTGGTGAAGACGTGGGAAACTCACTCTGCAGGCAGTGTGGAACTGTGAGGGACTGAGGGTGAGCTCAACTCTCAGAAGTAAGATGTTTTTGGACAAGGCGTTCAACTACCTACTCACGTATGGAACTTAGTATGTAGCACCAGTCTACCCCAGGAATTACTAGGAAATCGCTTGATTGAGCTTGGAGGCACTCGTCTTGTGTGCCGGGAGATTCCAGTTACCTCTCCCAACACTTGCGTCAAGCAGCGAGCCTAGGCCTTTTGGAAGCGAAAGGTAGCGGCAGGCACGATGTAGGGTTACAGGCCATGAGCTCAACTCTCAGAAGTGTGTATGCATGGGAGGCAGATGTCTGCTACCCACTCGGACATGGGAGTTGGAACCTAGCTACACTCCTATTGAAGAAGGATGTTGGAAATCGCTGTATTCAACTCAGATACACGGGAGTTCAGGCCCAATGCTTACACATGCTTTTCCCACAACCTATCCCAGCCACTAACATAAGGAGGTTAGCAGGTACGTCTACAGTCAGGCAGGATGCGGGAGGGTGCTGCCCTGTCCTCAGCTCTCACAGGGAAGCATGCCTAGAAGCCAGCCCTCAACTAGCTGCATTCTTATGACAGTGTGAAGGTAGCAGTATTCTGAGTAAGGAGGTTCCCAGATTACCACTCTCCTGCACCTGGAGATACCGTCCAGGTGTGCATTGTTAACTTGCGTCTCAGAGGCCTCTGGCAAAAGTCTCTGGTGAAGACGTGGGAAACTCACTCTGCAGGCAGTGTGGAACTGTGAGGGACTGAGGGTGAGCTCAACTCTCAGCAGTAAGATGATTTTGGACAAGGCGTTCAGCTACCTTCTCACATAGGGAACTTAGTATGTAGCACCAGTCTACCCCAGGAATTACTGGGAAATCGCTGGATTGAGCTTGGAGGCACTAGTCTTGTGTGCCGGCAGATTCCAGTTACCTCTCCCAACACTTCGGTGAAGCAGCGAGCCTAGGCCTTTTGGAAGCGAAAGGTAGCTGCAGGCAGGAGGTAGGGTTACAGGCCATAAGCTCAACTCTCAGAAGTGGGTATGCATGGGAGGCAGATGTCTGCTACCCACTCGGACATGCGAGTGGGAACCTAGCTACACTCTGATGAAGAAGGACTTTGGAAATCGCTGTATTCAACTCAGATACACGTGGGTTCAGGCACAACGATTCCACATGCTTTTCTCACAACCTTTCCCTGCCACTAACATGAGGACGTTAGCAGCTCCTTCTACAGTCAAGCAGGATGCGGGAGGGTTGTGCCCTGTCCTTAGCTCTCACAGGGAAGCATGCCTTGAAGCCAGCTGTCAACTAGCTGCATTCTTATGGCAGGGTGAAGGTAGCAGTATTCTGAGACAGGAGGTTCCCAGATAACCACTCTACTGCACCTGGAGATACCGTCCAGGTCTGCATTGTTAACTTGCGTCTCAGAGGCCTCTGGCAAAAGTCTCTGGTGAAGACGTGGGAAACTCACTCTGCAGGCAGTGTGGAACTGTGAGGGACTGAGGGTGAGCTCAACTCTCAGAAGTAAGACGTTTTTGGACAAGGCGTTCAACTACCTACTCACGTATGGAACTTAGTATGTAGCACCAGTCTACCCCAGGAATTACTAGGAAATCGCTTGATTGAGCTTGGAGGCACTCGTCTTGTGTGCCGGGAGATTCCAGTTACCTCTCCCAACACTTGCGTCAAGCAGCGAGCCTAGGCCTTTTGGAAGCGAAAGGTAGCGGCAGGCACGATGTAGGGTTACAGGCCATGAGCTCAACTCTCAGAAGTGTGTATGCATGGGAGGCAGATGTCTGCTACCCACTCGGACATGGGAGTTGGAACCTAGCTACACTCCTATTGAAGAAGGATGTTGGAAATCGCTGTATTCAACTCAGATACACGGGAGTTCAGGCCCAATGCTTACACATGCTTTTCCCACAACCTATCCCAGCCACTAACATAAGGAGGTTAGCAGGTACGTCTACAGTCAGGCAGGATGCGGGAGGGTGCTGCCCTGTCCTCAGCTCTCACAGGGAAGCATGCCTAGAAGCCAGCTCTCAACTAGCTGCATTCTTATGACAGTGTGAAGGTAGCAGTATTCTGAGTAAGGAGGTTCCCAGATTACCACTCTCCTGCACCTGGAGATACCGTCCAGGTGTGCATTGTTAACTTGCGTCTCAGAGGCCTCTGGCAAAAGTCTCTGGTGAAGACGTGGGAAACTCACTCTGCAGGCAGTGTGGAACTGTGAGGGACTGAGGGTGAGCTCAACTCTCAGCAGTAAGATGATTTTGGACAAGGCGTTCAGCTACCTTCTCACATATGGAACTTAGTATGTAGCACCAGTCTACCCCAGGAATTACTGGGAAATCGCTGGATTGAGCTTGGAGGCACTAGTCTTGTGTGCCGGCAGATTCCAGTTACCTCTCCCAACACTTCGGTGAAGCAGCGAGCCTAGGCCTTTTGGAAGCGAAAGGTAGCTGCAGGCAGGAGGTAGGGTTACAGGCCATAAGCTCAACTCTCAGAAGTGGGTATGCATGGGAGGCAGATGTCTGCTACCCACTCGGACATGCGAGTGGGAACCTAGCTACACTCTGATGAAGAAGGACTTTGGAAATCGCTGTATTCAACTCAGATACACGTGGGTTCAGGCACAACGATTCCACATGCTTTTCTCACAACCTTTCCCTGCCACTAACATGAGGACGTTAGCAGCTCCTTCTACAGTCAAGCAGGATGCGGGAGGGTTGTGCCCTGTCCTTAGCTCTCACAGGGAAGCAGGCCTTGAAGCCAGCTGTCAACTAGCTGCATTCTTATGGCAGGGTGAAGGTAGCAGTATTCTGAGACAGGAGGTTCCCAGATAACCACTCTACTGCACCTGGAGATACCGTCCAGGTCTGCATTGTTAACTTGCGTCTCAGAGGCCTCTGGCAAAAGTCTCTGGTGAAGACGTGGGAAACTCACTCTGCAGGCAGTGTGGAACTGTGAGGGACTGAGGGTGAGCTCAACTCTCAGAAGTAAGATGTTTTTGGACAAGGCGTTCAACTACCTACTCACGTATGGAACTTAGTATGTAGCACCAGTCTACCCCAGGAATTACTAGGAAATCACTTGATTGAGCTTGGAGGCACTCGTCTTGTGTGCCGGGAGATTCCAGTTACCTCTCAAACACTTGCGTCAAGCAGCGAGCCTAGGCCTTTTGGAAGCGAAAGGTAGCGGCAGGCACGATGTAGGGTTACAGGCCATGAGCTCAACTCTCAGAAGTGTGTATGCATGGGAGGCAGATGTCTGCTACCCACTCGGACATGGGAGTTGGAACCTAGCTACCCTCCTATTGAAGAAGGATGTTGGAAATCGCTGTATTCAACTCAGATACACGGGAGTTCAGGCCCAATGCTTACACATGCTTTTCCCACAACCTATCCCAGCCACTAACATAAGGAGGTTAGCAGGTACGTCTACAGTCAGGCAGGATGCGGGAGGGTGCTGCCCTGTCCTCAGCTCTCACAGGGAAGCATGCCTAGAAGCCAGCTCTCAACTAGCTGCATTCTTATGACAGTGTGAAGGTAGCAGTATTCTGAGTAAGGAGGTTCCCAGATTACCACTCTCCTGCACCTGGAGATACCGTCCAGGTGTGCATTGTTAACTTGCGTCTCAGAGGCCTCTGGCAAAAGTCTCTGGTGAAGACGTGGGAAACTCACTCTGCAGGCAGTGTGGAACTGTGAGGGACTGAGGGTGAGCTCAACTCTCAGCAGTGAGATGATTTTGGACAAGGCGTTCAGCTACCTTCTCACATATGGAACTTAGTATGTAGCACCAGTCTACCCCAGGAATTACTGGGAAATCGCTGGATTGAGCTTGGAGGCACTAGTCTTGTGTGCCGGCAGATTCCAGTTACCTCTCCCAACACTTCGGTGAAGCAGCGAGCCTAGGCCTTTTGGAAGCGAAAGGTAGCTGCAGGCAGGAGTTAGGGTTACAGGCCATAAGCTCAACTCTCAGAAGTGGGTATGCATGGGAGGCAGATGTCTGCTACCCACTCGGACATGCGAGTGGGAACCTAGCTACACTCTGATGAAGAAGGACTTTGGAAATCGCTGTATTCAACTCAGATACACGTGGGTTCAGGCACAACGATTCCACATGCTTTTCTCACAACCTTTCCCTGCCACTAACATGAGGACGTTAGCAGCTCCTTCTACAGTCAAGCAGGATGCGGGAGGGTTGTGCCCTGTCCTTAGCTCTCACAGGGAAGCATGCCTTGAAGCCAGCTGTCAACTAGCTGCATTCTTATGGCAGGGTGAAGGTAGCAGTATTCTGAGACAGGAGGTTCCCAGATAACCACTCTACTGCACCTGGAGATACCGTCCAGGTCTGCATTGTTAACTTGCGTCTCAGAGGCCTCTGGCAAAAGTCTCTGGTGAAGACGTGGGAAACTCACTCTGCAGGCAGTGTGGAACTGTGAGGGACTGAGGGTGAGCTCAACTCTCAGAAGTAAGATGATTTTGGACAAGGCGTTCAACTACATACTCACGTATGGAACTTAGTATGTAGCACCAGTCTACCCCAGGAATTACTAGGAAATCGCTTGATTGAGCTTGGAGGCACTCGTCTTGTGTGCCGGGAGATTCCAGTTACCTCTCCCAACACTTGCGTCAAGCAGCGAGCCTAGGCCTTTGGAAGCGAAAGGTAGCGGCAGGCACGATGTAGGGTTACAGGCCATGAGCTCAACTCTCAGAAGTGTGTATGCATGGGAGGCAGATATCTGCTACCCACTCGGACATGGGAGTTGGAACCTAGCTACACTCCTATTGAAGAAGGATGTTGGAAATCGCTGTATTCAACTCAGATACACGGGAGTTCAGGCCCAATGCTTACACATGCTTTTCCCACAACCTATCCCAGCCACTAACATAATGAGGTTAGCAGGTACGTCTACAGTCAGGCAGGATGCGGGAGGGTGCTGCCCTGTCCTGAGCTCTCACAGGGAAGCATGCCTAGAAGCCAGCTCTCAACTAGCTGCATTCTTATGACAGTGTGAAGGTAGCAGTATTCTGAGTAAGGAGGTTCCCAGATTACCACTCTCCTGCACCTGGAGATACCGTCCAGGTCTGCATTGTTAACTTGCGTCTCAGAGGCCTCTGGCAAAAGTCTCTGGTGAAGACGTGGGAAACTCACTCTGCAGGCAGTGTGGAACTGTGAGGGACTGAGGGTGAGCTCAACTCTCAGCAGTGAGATGATTTTGGACAAGGCGTTCAGCTACCTTCTCACATATGGAACTTAGTATGTAGCACCAGTCTACCCCAGGAATTACTGGGAAATCGCTGGATTGAGCTTGGAGGCACTAGTCTTGTGTGCCGGCAGATTCCAGTTACCTCTCCCAACACTTCGGTGAAGCAGCGAGCCTAGGCCTTTTGGAAGCGAAAGGTAGCTGCAGGCAGGAGTTAGGGTTACAGGCCATAAGCTCAACTCTCAGAAGTGGGTATGCATGGGAGGCAGATGTCTGCTACCCACTCGGACATGCGAGTGGGAACCTAGCTACACTCTGATGAAGAAGGACTTTGGAAATCGCTGTATTCAACTCAGATACACGTGGGTTCAGGCACAACGATTCCACATGCTTTTCTCACAACCTTTCCCTGCCACTAACATGAGGACGTTAGCAGCTCCTTCTACAGTCAAGCAGGATGCGGGAGGGTTGTGCCCTGTCCTTAGCTCTCACAGGGAAGCATGCCTTGAAGCCAGCTGTCAACTAGCTGCATTCTTATGGCAGGGTGAAGGTAGCAGTATTCTGAGACAGGAGGTTCCCAGATAACCACTCTACTGCACCTGGAGATACCGTCCAGGTCTGCATTGTTAACTTGCGTCTCAGAGGCCTCTGGCAAAAGTCTCTGGTGAAGACGTGGGAAACTCACTCTGCAGGCAGTGTGGAACTGTGAGGGACTGAGGGTGAGCTCAACTCTCAGAAGTAAGATGTTTTTGGACAAGGCGTTCAACTACCTACTCACGTATGGAACTTAGTATGTAGCACCAGTCTACCCCAGGAATTACTAGGAAATCGCTTGATTGAGCTTGGAGGCACTCGTCTTGTGTGCCGGGAGATTCCAGTTACCTCTCCCAACACTTGCGTCAAGCAGCGAGCCTAGGCCTTTTGGAAGCGAAAGGTAGCGGCAGGCACGATGTAGGGTTACAGGCCATGAGCTCAACTCTCAGAAGTGTGTATGCATGGGAGGCAGATGTCTGCTACCCACTCGGACATGGGAGTTGGAACCTAGCTACACTCCTATTGAAGAAGGATGTTGGAAATCGCTGTATTCAACTCAGATACACGGGAGTTCAGGCCCAATGCTTACACATGCTTTTCCCACAACCTATCCCAGCCACTAACATAAGGAGGTTAGCAGGTACGTCTACAGTCAGGCAGGATGCGGGAGGGTGCTGCCCTGTCCTCAGCTCTCACAGGGAAGCATGCCTAGAAGCCAGCTCTCAACTAGCTGCATTCTTATGACAGTGTGAAGGTAGCAGTATTCTGAGTAAGGAGGTTCCCAGATTACCACTCTCCTGCACCTGGAGATACCGTCCAGGTGTGCATTGTTAACTTGCGTCTCAGAGGCCTCTGGCCAAAGTCTCTGGTGAAGACGTGGGAAACTCACTCTGCAGGCAGTGTGGAACTGTGAGGGACTGAGGGTGAGCTCAACTCTCAGCAGTAAGATGATTTTGGACAAGGCGTTCAGCTACCTTCTCACATATGGAACTTAGTATGTAGCACCAGTCTACCCCAGGAATTACTGGGAAATCGCTGGATTGAGCTTGGAGGCACTAGTCTTGTGTGCCGGCAGATTCCAGTTACCTCTCCCAACACTTCGGTGAAGCAGCGAGCCTAGGCCTTTTGGAAGCGAAAGGTAGCTGCAGGCAGGAGGTAGGGTTACAGGCCATAAGCTCAACTCTCAGAAGTGGGTATGCATGGGAGGCAGATGTCTGCTACCCACTCGGACATGCGAGTGGGAACCTAGCTACACTCTGATGAAGAAGGACTTTGGAAATCGCTGTATTCAACTCAGATACACGTGGGTTCAGGCACAACGATTCCACATGCTTTTCTCACAACCTTTCCCTGCCACTAACATGAGGACGTTAGCAGCTCCTTCTACAGTCAAGCAGGATGCGGGAGGGTTGTGCCCTGTCCTTAGCTCTCACAGGGAAGCAGGCCTTGAAGCCAGCTGTCAACTAGCTGCATTCTTATGGCAGGGTGAAGGTAGCAGTATTCTGAGACAGGAGGTTCCCAGATAACCACTCTACTGCACCTGGAGATACCGTCCAGGTCTGCATTGTTAACTTGCGTCTCAGAGGCCTCTGGCAAAAGTCTCTGGTGAAGACGTGGGAAACTCACTCTGCAGGCAGTGTGGAACTGTGAGGGACTGAGGGTGAGCTCAACTCTCAGAAGTAAGATGTTTTTGGACAAGGCGTTCAACTACCTACTCACGTATGGAACTTAGTATGTAGCACCAGTCTACCCCAGGAATTACTAGGAAATCACTTGATTGAGCTTGGAGGCACTCGTCTTGTGTGCCGGGAGATTCCAGTTACCTCTCAAACACTTGCGTCAAGCAGCGAGCCTAGGCCTTTTGGAAGCGAAAGGTAGCGGCAGGCACGATGTAGGGTTACAGGCCATGAGCTCAACTCTCAGAAGTGTGTATGCATGGGAGGCAGATGTCTGCTACCCACTCGGACATGGGAGTTGGAACCTAGCTACCCTCCTATTGAAGAAGGATGTTGGAAATCGCTGTATTCAACTCAGATACACGGGAGTTCAGGCCCAATGCTTACACATGCTTTTCCCACAACCTATCCCAGCCACTAACATAAGGAGGTTAGCAGGTACGTCTACAGTCAGGCAGGATGCGGGAGGGTGCTGCCCTGTCCTGAGCTCTCACAGGGAAGCATGCCTAGAAGCCAGCTCTCAACTAGCTGCATTCTTATGACAGTGTGAAGGTAGCAGTATTCTGAGTAAGGAGGTTCCCAGATTACCACTCTCCTGCACCTGGAGATACCGTCCAGGTGTGCATTGTTAACTTGCGTCTCAGAGGCCTCTGGCAAAAGTCTCTGGTGAAGACGTGGGAAACTCACTCTGCAGGCAGTGTGGAACTGTGAGGGACTGAGGGTGAGCTCAACTCTCAGCAGTGAGATGATTTTGGACAAGGCGTTCAGCTACCTTCTCACATATGGAACTTAGTATGTAGCACCAGTCTACCCCAGGAATTACTGGGAAATCGCTGGATTGAGCTTGGAGGCACTAGTCTTGTGTGCCGGCAGATTCCAGTTACCTCTCCCAACACTTCGGTGAAGCAGCGAGCCTAGGCCTTTTGGAAGCGAAAGGTAGCTGCAGGCAGGAGTTAGGGTTACAGGCCATAAGCTCAACTCTCAGAAGTGGGTATGCATGGGAGGCAGATGTCTGCTACCCACTCGGACATGCGAGTGGGAACCTAGCTACACTCTGATGAAGAAGGACTTTGGAAATCGCTGTATTCAACTCAGATACACGTGGGTTCAGGCACAACGATTCCACATGCTTTTCTCACAACCTTTCCCTGCCACTAACATGAGGACGTTAGCAGCTCCTTCTACAGTCAAGCAGGATGCGGGAGGGTTGTGCCCTGTCCTTAGCTCTCACAGGGAAGCATGCCTTGAAGCCAGCTGTCAACTAGCTGCATTCTTATGGCAGGGTGAAGGTAGCAGTATTCTGAGACAGGAGGTTCCCAGATAACCACTCTACTGCACCTGGAGATACCGTCCAGGTCTGCATTGTTAACTTGCGTCTCAGAGGCCTCTGGCAAAAGTCTCTGGTGAAGACGTGGGAAACTCACTCTGCAGGCAGTGTGGAACTGTGAGGGACTGAGGGTGAGCTCAACTCTCAGAAGTAAGATGATTTTGGACAAGGCGATCAACTACCTACTCACGTATGGAACTTAGTCTGTAGCACCAGTCTACCCCAGGAATTACTAGGAAATCGCTTGATTGAGCTTGGAGGCACTCGTCTTGTGTGCCGGGAGATTCCAGTTACCTCTCCCAACACTTGCGTCAAGCAGCGAGCCTAGGCTTTTGGAAGCGAAAGGTAGCTGCAGGCACGATGTAGGGTTACAGGCCATGAGCTCAACTCTCAGAAGTGTGTATGCATGGGAGGCAGATGTCTGCTACCCACTCGGACATGGGAGTTGGAACCTCGCTACACTCCTATTGAAGAAGGATGTTGGAAATCGCTGTATTCAACTCATACACGGGAGTTCAGGCCCAATGCTTACACATGCTTTTCCCACAACCTATCCCAGCCACTAACATAAGGAGGTTAGCAGGTACGTCTACAGTCAGGCAGGATGCGGGAGGGTGCTGCCCTGTCCTCAGCTCTCACAGGGAAGCATGCCTAGAAGCCAGCTCTCAACTAGCTGCATTCTTATGACAGTGTGAAGGTAGCAGTATTCTGAGTAAGGAGGTTCCCAGATTACCACTCTCCTGCACCTGGAGATACCGTCCAGGTGTGCATTGTTAACTTGCGTCTCAGAGGCCTCTGGCAAAAGTCTCTGGTGAAGACGTGGGAAACTCACTCTGCAGGCAGTGTGGAACTGTGAGGGACTGAGGGTGAGCTCAACTCTCAGCAGTAAGATGATTTTGGACAAGGCGTTCAGCTACCTTCTCACATAGGGAACTTAGTATGTAGCACCAGTCTACCCCAGGAATTACTGGGAAATCGCTGGATTGAGCTTGGAGGCACTAGTCTTGTGTGCCGGCAGATTCCAGTTACCTCTCCCAACACTTCGGTGAAGCAGCGAGCCTAGGCCTTTTGGAAGCGAAAGGTAGCTGCAGGCAGGAGGTAGGGTTACAGGCCATAAGCTCAACTCTCAGAAGTGGGTATGCATGGGAGGCAGATGTCTGCTACCCACTCGGACATGCGAGTGGGAACCTAGCTACACTCTGATGAAGAAGGACTTTGGAAATCGCTGTATTCAACTCAGATACACGTGGGTTCAGGCACAACGATTCCACATGCTTTTCTCACAACCTTTCCCTGCCACTAACATGAGGACGTTAGCAGCTCCTTCTACAGTCAAGCAGGATGCGGGAGGGTTGTGCCCTGTCCTTAGCTCTCACAGGGAAGCATGCCTTGAAGCCAGCTGTCAACTAGCTGCATTCTTATGGCAGGGTGAAGGTAGCAGTATTCTGAGACAGGAGGTTCCCAGATAACCACTCTACTGCACCTGGAGATACCGTCCAGGTCTGCATTGTTAACTTGCGTCTCAGAGGCCTCTGGCAAAAGTCTCTGGTGAAGACGTGGGAAACTCACTCTGCAGGCAGTGTGGAACTGTGAGGGACTGAGGGTGAGCTCAACTCTCAGAAGTAAGATGTTTTTGGACAAGGCGTTCAACTACCTACTCACGTATGGAACTTAGTATGTAGCACCAGTCTACCCCAGGAATTACTAGGAAATCACTTGATTGAGCTTGGAGGCACTCGTCTTGTGTGCCGGGAGATTCCAGTTACCTCTCCCAACACTTGCGTCAAGCAGCGAGCCTAGGCCTTTTGGAAGCGAAAGGTAGCGGCAGGCACGATGTAGGGTTACAGGCCATGAGCTCAACTCTCAGAAGTGTGTATGCATGGGAGGCAGATGTCTGCTACCCACTCGGACATGGGAGTTGGAACCTAGCTACACTCCTATTGAAGAAGGATGTTGGAAATCGCTGTATTCAACTCAGATACACGGGAGTTCAGGCCCAATGCTTACACATGCTTTTCCCACAACCTATCCCAGCCACTAACATAAGGAGGTTAGCAGGTACGTCTACAGTCAGGCAGGATGCGGGAGGGTGCTGCCCTGTCCTGAGCTCTCACAGGGAAGCATGCCTAGAAGCCAGCTCTCAACTAGCTGCATTCTTATGACAGTGTGAAGGTAGCAGTATTCTGAGTAAGGAGGTTCCCAGATTACCACTCTCCTGCACCTGGAGATACCGTCCAGGTGTGCATTGTTAACTTGCGTCTCAGAGGCCTCTGGCAAAAGTCTCTGGTGAAGACGTGGGAAACTCACTCTGCAGGCAGTGTGGAACTGTGAGGGACTGAGGGTGAGCTCAACTCTCAGCAGTGAGATGATTTTGGACAAGGCGTTCAGCTACCTTCTCACATATGGAACTTAGTATGTAGCACCAGTCTACCCCAGGAATTACTGGGAAATCGCTGGATTGAGCTTGGAGGCACTAGTCTTGTGTGCCGGCAGATTCCAGTTACCTCTCCCAACACTTCGGTGAAGCAGCGAGCCTAGGCCTTTTGGAAGCGAAAGGTAGCTGCAGGCAGGAGTTAGGGTTACAGGCCATAAGCTCAACTCTCAGAAGTGGGTATGCATGGGAGGCAGATGTCTGCTACCCACTCGGACATGCGAGTGGGAACCTAGCTACACTCTGATGAAGAAGGACTTTGGAAATCGCTGTATTCAACTCAGATACACGTGGGTTCAGGCACAACGATTCCACATGCTTTTCTCACAACCTTTCCCTGCCACTAACATGAGGACGTTAGCAGCTCCTTCTACAGTCAAGCAGGATGCGGGAGGGTTGTGCCCTGTCCTTAGCTCTCACAGGGAAGCATGCCTTGAAGCCAGCTGTCAACTAGCTGCATTCTTATGGCAGGGTGAAGGTAGCAGTATTCTGAGACAGGAGGTTCCCAGATAACCACTCTACTGCACCTGGAGATACCGTCCAGGTCTGCATTGTTAACTTGCGTCTCAGAGGCCTCTGGCAAAAGTCTCTGGTGAAGACGTGGGAAACTCACTCTGCAGGCAGTGTGGAACTGTGAGGGACTGAGGGTGAGCTCAACTCTCAGCAGTAAGATGATTTTGGACAAGGCGTTCAACTACCTACTCACGTATGGAACTTAGTATGTAGCACCAGTCTACCCCAGGAATTACTAGGAAATCGCTTGATTGAGCTTGGAGGCACTCGTCTTGTGTGCCGGGAGATTCCAGTTACCTCTCCCAACACTTGCGTCAAGCAGCGAGCCTAGGCCTTTGGAAGCGAAAGGTAGCGGCAGGCACGATGTAGGGTTACAGGCCATGAGCTCAACTCTCAGAAGTGTGTATGCATGGGAGGCAGATATCTGCTACCCACTCGGACATGGGAGTTGGAACCTAGCTACACTCCTATTGAAGAAGGATGTTGGAAATCGCTGTATTCCACTCAGATACACGGGAGTTCAGGCCCAATGCTTACACATGCTTTTCCCACAACCTATCCCAGCCACTAACATAAGGAGGTTAGCAGGTACGTCTACAGTCAGGCAGGATGCGGGAGGGTGCTGCCCTGTCCTGAGCTCTCACAGGGAAGCATGCCTAGAAGCCAGCTCTCAACTAGCTGCATTCTTATGACAGTGTGAAGGTAGCAGTATTCTGAGTAAGGAGGTTCCCAGATTACCACTCTCCTGCACCTGGAGATACCGTCCAGGTGTGCATTGTTAACTTGCGTCTCAGAGGCCTCTGGCAAAAGTCTCTGGTGAAGACGTGGGAAACTCACTCTGCAGGCAGTGTGGAACTGTGAGGGACTGAGGGTGAGCTCAACTCTCAGCAGTGAGATGATTTTGGACAAGGCGTTCAGCTACCTTCTCACATATGGAACTTAGTATGTAGCACCAGTCTACCCCAGGAATTACTGGGAAATCGCTGGATTGAGCTTGGAGGCACTAGTCTTGTGTGCCGGCAGATTCCAGTTACCTCTCCCAACACTTCGGTGAAGCAGCGAGCCTAGGCCTTTTGGAAGCGAAAGGTAGCTGCAGGCAGGAGGTAGGGTTACAGGCCATAAGCTCAACTCTCAGAAGTGGGTATGCATGGGAGGCAGATGTCTGCTACCCACTCGGACATGCGAGTGGGAACCTAGCTACACTCTGATGAAGAAGGACTTTGGAAATCGCTGTATTCAACTCAGATACACGTGGGTTCAGGCACAACGATTCCACATGCTTTTCTCACAACCTTTCCCTGCCACTAACATGAGGACGTTAGCAGCTCCTTCTACAGTCAAGCAGGATGCGGGAGGGTTGTGCCCTGTCCTTAGCTCTCACAGGGAAGCATGCCTTGAAGCCAGCTGTCAACTAGCTGCATTCTTATGGCAGGGTGAAGGTAGCAGTATTCTGAGACAGGAGGTTCCCAGATAACCACTCTACTGCACCTGGAGATACCGTCCAGGTCTGCATTGTTAACTTGCGTCTCAGAGGCCTCTGGCAAAAGTCTCTGGTGAAGACGTGGGAAACTCACTCTGCAGGCAGTGTGGAACTGTGAGGGACTGAGGGTGAGCTCAACTCTCAGAAGTAAGACGTTTTTGGACAAGGCGTTCAACTACCTACTCACGTATGGAACTTAGTATGTAGCACCAGTCTACCCCAGGAATTACTAGGAAATCGCTTGATTGAGCTTGGAGGCACTCGTCTTGTGTGCCGGGAGATTCCAGTTACCTCTCCCAACACTTGCGTCAAGCAGCGAGCCTAGGCCTTTTGGAAGCGAAAGGTAGCGGCAGGCACGATGTAGGGTTACAGGCCATGAGCTCAACTCTCAGAAGTGTGTATGCATGGGAGGCAGATGTCTGCTACCCACTCGGACATGGGAGTTGGAACCTAGCTACACTCCTATTGAAGAAGGATGTTGGAAATCGCTGTATTCAACTCAGATACACGGGAGTTCAGGCCCAATGCTTACACATGCTTTTCCCACAACCTATCCCAGCCACTAACATAAGGAGGTTAGCAGGTACGTCTACAGTCAGGCAGGATGCGGGAGGGTGCTGCCCTGTCCTGAGCTCTCACAGGGAAGCATGCCTAGAAGCCAGCTCTCAACTAGCTGCATTCTTATGACAGTGTGAAGGTAGCAGTATTCTGAGTAAGGAGGTTCCCAGATTACCACTCTCCTGCACCTGGAGATACCGTCCAGGTGTGCATTGTTAACTTGCGTCTCAGAGGCCTCTGGCAAAAGTCTCTGGTGAAGACGTGGGAAACTCACTCTGCAGGCAGTGTGGAACTGTGAGGGACTGAGGGTGAGCTCAACTCTCAGCAGTGAGATGATTTTGGACAAGGCGTTCAGCTACCTTCTCACATATGGAACTTAGTATGTAGCACCAGTCTACCCCAGGAATTACTGGGAAATCGCTGGATTGAGCTTGGAGGCACTAGTCTTGTGTGCCGGCAGATTCCAGTTACCTCTCCCAACACTTCGGTGAAGCAGCGAGCCTAGGCCTTTTGGAAGCGAAAGGTAGCTGCAGGCAGGAGTTAGGGTTACAGGCCATAAGCTCAACTCTCAGAAGTGGGTATGCATGGGAGGCAGATGTCTGCTACCCACTCGGACATGCGAGTGGGAACCTAGCTACACTCTGATGAAGAAGGACTTTGGAAATCGCTGTATTCAACTCAGATACACGTGGGTTCAGGCACAACGATTCCACATGCTTTTCTCACAACCTTTCCCTGCCACTAACATGAGGACGTTAGCAGCTCCTTCTACAGTCAAGCAGGATGCGGGAGGGTTGTGCCCTGTCCTTAGCTCTCACAGGGAAGCATGCCTTGAAGCCAGCTGTCAACTAGCTGCATTCTTATGGCAGGGTGAAGGTAGCAGTATTCTGAGACAGGAGGTTCCCAGATAACCACTCTACTGCACCTGGAGATACCGTCCAGGTCTGCATTGTTAACTTGCGTCTCAGAGGCCTCTGGCAAAAGTCTCTGGTGAAGACGTGGGAAACTCACTCTGCAGGCAGTGTGGAACTGTGAGGGACTGAGGGTGAGCTCAACTCTCAGAAGTAAGATGTTTTTGGACAAGGCGTTCAACTACCTACTCACGTATGGAACTTAGTATGTAGCACCAGTCTACCCCAGGAATTACTAGGAAATCGCTTGATTGAGCTTGGAGGCACTCGTCTTGTGTGCCGGGAGATTCCAGTTACCTCTCCCAACACTTGCGTCAAGCAGCGAGCCTAGGCTTTTTGGAAGCGAAAGGTAGCGGCAGGCACGATGTAGGGTTACAGGCCATGAGCTCAACTCTCAGAAGTGTGTATGCATGGGAGGCAGATGTCTGCTACCCACTCGGACATGGGAGTTGGAACCTAGCTACCCTCCTATTGAAGAAGGATGTTGGAAATCGCTGTATTCAACTCAGATACACGGGAGTTCAGGCCCAATGCTTACACATGCTTTTCCCACAACCTATCCCAGCCACTAACATAATGAGGTTAGCAGGTACGTCTACAGTCAGGCAGGATGCGGGAGGGTGCTGCCCTGTCCTGAGCTCTCACAGGGAAGCATGCCTAGAAGCCAGCTCTCAACTAGCTGCATTCTTATGACAGTGTGAAGGTAGCAGTATTCTGAGTAAGGAGGTTCCCAGATTACCACTCTCCTGCACCTGGAGATACC
Organism: Canis lupus baileyi; assembly: GCF_048164855.1. NCBI lineage: Eukaryota > Metazoa > Chordata > Mammalia > Carnivora > Canidae > Canis > Canis lupus. Next base: position 326,458 of record NC_132868.1, on the reverse strand, counting down.
GTCCAGGTGTGCATTGTTAACTTGCGTCTCAGAGGCCTCTGGCAAAAGTCTCTGGTGAAGACGTGGGAAACTCACTCTGCAGGCAGTGTGGAACTGTGAGGGACTGAGGGTGAGCTCAACTCTCAGCAGTGAGATGATTTTGGACAAGGCGTTCAGCTACCTTCTCACATATGGAACTTAGTATGTAGCACCAGTCTACCCCAGGAATTACTGGGAAATCGCTGGATTGAGCTTGGAGGCACTAGTCTTGTGTGCCGGCAGATTCCAGTTACCTCTCCCAACACTTCGGTGAAGCAGCGAGCCTAGGCCTTTTGGAAGCGAAAGGTAGCTGCAGGCAGGAGGTAGGGTTACAGGCCATAAGCTCAACTCTCAGAAGTGGGTATGCATGGGAGGCAGATGTCTGCTACCCACTCGGACATGCGAGTGGGAACCTAGCTACACTCTGATGAAGAAGGACTTTGGAAATCGCTGTATTCAACTCAGATACACGTGGGTTCAGGCACAACGATTCCACATGCTTTTCTCACAACCTTTCCCTGCCACTAACATGAGGACGTTAGCAGCTCCTTCTACAGTCAAGCAGGATGCGGGAGGGTTGTGCCCTGTCCTTAGCTCTCACAGGGAAGCATGCCTTGAAGCCAGCTGTCAACTAGCTGCATTCTTATGGCAGGGTGAAGGTAGCAGTATTCTGAGACAGGAGGTTCCCAGATAACCACTCTACTGCACCTGGAGATACCGTCCAGGTCTGCATTGTTAACTTGCGTCTCAGAGGCCTCTGGCAAAAGTCTCTGGTGAAGACGTGGGAAACTCACTCTGCAGGCAGTGTGGAACTGTGAGGGACTGAGGGTGAGCTCAACTCTCAGAAGTAAGACGTTTTTGGACAAGGCGTTCAACTACCTACTCACGTATGGAACTTAGTATGTAGCACCAGTCTACCCCAGGAATTACTAGGAAATCGCTTGATTGAGCTTGGAGGCACTCGTCTTGTGTGCCGGGAGATTCCAGTTACCTCTCCCAACACTTGCGTCAAGCAGCGAGCCTAGGCCTTTTGGAAGCGAAAGGTAGCGGCAGGCACGATGTAGGGTTACAGGCCATGAGCTCAACTCTCAGAAGTGTGTATGCATGGGAGGCAGATGTCTGCTACCCACTCGGACATGGGAGTTGGAACCTAGCTACACTCCTATTGAAGAAGGATGTTGGAAATCGCTGTATTCAACTCAGATACACGGGAGTTCAGGCCCAATGCTTACACATGCTTTTCCCACAACCTATCCCAGCCACTAACATAAGGAGGTTAGCAGGTACGTCTACAGTCAGGCAGGATGCGGGAGGGTGCTGCCCTGTCCTCAGCTCTCACAGGGAAGCATGCCTAGAAGCCAGCTCTCAACTAGCTGCATTCTTATGACAGTGTGAAGGTAGCAGTATTCTGAGTAAGGAGGTTCCCAGATTACCACTCTCCTGCACCTGGAGATACCGTCCAGGTGTGCATTGTTAACTTGCGTCTCAGAGGCCTCTGGCAAAAGTCTCTGGTGAAGACGTGGGAAACTCACTCTGCAGGCAGTGTGGAACTGTGAGGGACTGAGGGTGAGCTCAACTCTCAGCAGTGAGATGATTTTGGACAAGGCGTTCAGCTACCTTCTCACATATGGAACTTAGTATGTAGCACCAGTCTACCCCAGGAATTACTGGGAAATCGCTGGATTGAGCTTGGAGGCACTAGTCTTGTGTGCCGGCAGATTCCAGTTACCTCTCCCAACACTTCGGTGAAGCAGCGAGCCTAGGCCTTTTGGAAGCGAAAGGTAGCTGCAGGCAGGAGTTAGGGTTACAGGCCATAAGCTCAACTCTCAGAAGTGGGTATGCATGGGAGGCAGATGTCTGCTACCCACTCGGACATGCGAGTGGGAACCTAGCTACACTCTGATGAAGAAGGACTTTGGAAATCGCTGTATTCAACTCAGATACACGTGGGTTCAGGCACAACGATTCCACATGCTTTTCTCACAACCTTTCCCTGCCACTAACATGAGGACGTTAGCAGCTCCTTCTACAGTCAAGCAGGATGCGGGAGGGTTGTGCCCTGTCCTTAGCTCTCACAGGGAAGCATGCCTTGAAGCCAGCTGTCAACTAGCTGCATTCTTATGGCAGGGTGAAGGTAGCAGTATTCTGAGACAGGAGGTTCCCAGATAACCACTCTACTGCACCTGGAGATACCGTCCAGGTCTGCATTGTTAACTTGCGTCTCAGAGGCCTCTGGCAAAAGTCTCTGGTGAAGACGTGGGAAACTCACTCTGCAGGCAGTGTGGAACTGTGAGGGACTGAGGGTGAGCTCAACTCTCAGAAGTAAGATGTTTTTGGACAAGGCGTTCAACTACCTACTCACGTATGGAACTTAGTATGTAGCACCAGTCTACCCCAGGAATTACTAGGAAATCGCTTGATTGAGCTTGGAGGCACTCGTCTTGTGTGCCGGGAGATTCCAGTTACCTCTCCCAACACTTGCGTCAAGCAGCGAGCCTAGGCTTTTTGGAAGCGAAAGGTAGCGGCAGGCACGATGTAGGGTTACAGGCCATGAGCTCAACTCTCAGAAGTGTGTATGCATGGGAGGCAGATGTCTGCTACCCACTCGGACATGGGAGTTGGAACCTAGCTACCCTCCTATTGAAGAAGGATGTTGGAAATCGCTGTATTCAACTCAGATACACGGGAGTTCAGGCCCAATGCTTACACATGCTTTTCCCACAACCTATCCCAGCCACTAACATAATGAGGTTAGCAGGTACGTCTACAGTCAGGCAGGATGCGGGAGGGTGCTGCCCTGTCCTGAGCTCTCACAGGGAAGCATGCCTAGAAGCCAGCTCTCAACTAGCTGCATTCTTATGACAGTGTGAAGGTAGCAGTATTCTGAGTAAGGAGGTTCCCAGATTACCACTCTCCTGCACCTGGAGATACCGTCCAGGTGTGCATTGTTATCTTGCGTCTCAGAGGCCTCTGGCAAAAGTCTCTGGTGAAGACGTGGGAAACTCACTCTGCAGGCAGTGTGGAACTGTGAGGGACTGAGGGTGAGCTCAACTCTCAGCAGTGAGATGATTTTGGACAAGGCGTTCAGCTACCTTCTCACATATGGAACTTAGTATGTAGCACCAGTCTACCCCAGGAATTACTGGGAAATCGCTGGATTGAGCTTGGAGGCACTAGTCTTGTGTGCCGGCAGATTCCAGTTACCTCTCCCAACACTTCGGTGAAGCAGCGAGCCTAGGCCTTTTGGAAGCGAAAGGTAGCTGCAGGCAGGAGGTAGGGTTACAGGCCATAAGCTCAACTCTCAGAAGTGGGTATGCATGGGAGGCAGATGTCTGCTACCCACTCGGACATGCGAGTGGGAACCTAGCTACACTCTGATGAAGAAGGACTTTGGAAATCGCTGTATTCAACTCAGATACACGTGGGTTCAGGCACAACGATTCCACATGCTTTTCTCACAACCTTTCCCTGCCACTAACATGAGGACGTTAGCAGCTCCTTCTACAGTCAAGCAGGATGCGGGAGGGTTGTGCCCTGTCCTTAGCTCTCACAGGGAAGCATGCCTTGAAGCCAGCTGTCAACTAGCTGCATTCTTATGGCAGGGTGAAGGTAGCAGTATTCTGAGACAGGAGGTTCCCAGATAACCACTCTACTGCACCTGGAGATACCGTCCAGGTCTGCATTGTTAACTTGCGTCTCAGAGGCCTCTGGCAAAAGTCTCTGGTGAAGACGTGGGAAACTCACTCTGCAGGCAGTGTGGAACTGTGAGGGACTGAGGGTGAGCTCAACTCTCAGAAGTAAGACGTTTTTGGACAAGGCGTTCAACTACCTACTCACGTATGGAACTTAGTATGTAGCACCAGTCTACCCCAGGAATTACTAGGAAATCGCTTGATTGAGCTTGGAGGCACTCGTCTTGTGTGCCGGGAGATTCCAGTTACCTCTCCCAACACTTGCGTCAAGCAGCGAGCCTAGGCCTTTTGGAAGCGAAAGGTAGCGGCAGGCACGATGTAGGGTTACAGGCCATGAGCTCAACTCTCAGAAGTGTGTATGCATGGGAGGCAGATGTCTGCTACCCACTCGGACATGGGAGTTGGAACCTAGCTACACTCCTATTGAAGAAGGATGTTGGAAATCGCTGTATTCAACTCAGATACACGGGAGTTCAGGCCCAATGCTTACACATGCTTTTCTCACAACCTATCCCAGCCACTAACATAAGGAGGTTAGCAGGTACGTCTACAGTCAGGCAGGATGCGGGAGGGTGCTGCCCTGTCCTCAGCTCTCACAGGGAAGCATGCCTAGAAGCCAGCTCTCAACTAGCTGCATTCTTATGACAGTGTGAAGGTAGCAGTATTCTGAGTAAGGAGGTTCCCAGATTACCACTCTCCTGCACCTGGAGATACCGTCCAGGTGTGCATTGTTAACTTGCGTCTCAGAGGCCTCTGGCAAAAGTCTCTGGTGAAGACGTGGGAAACTCACTCTGCAGGCAGTGTGGAACTGTGAGGGACTGAGGGTGAGCTCAACTCTCAGCAGTGAGATGATTTTGGACAAGGCGTTCAGCTACCTTCTCACATATGGAACTTAGTATGTAGCACCAGTCTACCCCAGGAATTACTGGGAAATCGCTGGATTGAGCTTGGAGGCACTAGTCTTGTGTGCCGGCAGATTCCAGTTACCTCTCCCAACACTTCGGTGAAGCAGCGAGCCTAGGCCTTTTGGAAGCGAAAGGTAGCTGCAGGCAGGAGTTAGGGTTACAGGCCATAAGCTCAACTCTCAGAAGTGGGTATGCATGGGAGGCAGATGTCTGCTACCCACTCGGACATGCGAGTGGGAACCTAGCTACACTCTGATGAAGAAGGACTTTGGAAATCGCTGTATTCAACTCAGATACACGTGGGTTCAGGCACAACGATTCCACATGCTTTTCTCACAACCTTTCCCTGCCACTAACATGAGGACGTTAGCAGCTCCTTCTACAGTCAAGCAGGATGCGGGAGGGTTGTGCCCTGTCCTTAGCTCTCACAGGGAAGCATGCCTTGAAGCCAGCTGTCAACTAGCTGCATTCTTATGGCAGGGTGAAGGTAGCAGTATTCTGAGACAGGAGGTTCCCAGATAACCACTCTACTGCACCTGGAGATACCGTCCAGGTCTGCATTGTTAACTTGCGTCTCAGAGGCCTCTGGCAAAAGTCTCTGGTGAAGACGTGGGAAACTCACTCTGCAGGCAGTGTGGAACTGTGAGGGACTGAGGGTGAGCTCAACTCTCAGAAGTAAGATGATTTTGGACAAGGCGTTCAACTACATACTCACGTATGGAACTTAGTATGTAGCACCAGTCTACCCCAGGAATTACTAGGAAATCGCTTGATTGAGCTTGGAGGCACTCGTCTTGTGTGCCGGGAGATTCCAGTTACCTCTCCCAACACTTGCGTCAAGCAGCGAGCCTAGGCCTTTGGAAGCGAAAGGTAGCGGCAGGCACGATGTAGGGTTACAGGCCATGAGCTCAACTCTCAGAAGTGTGTATGCATGGGAGGCAGATATCTGCTACCCACTCGGACATGGGAGTTGGAACCTAGCTACACTCCTATTGAAGAAGGATGTTGGAAATCGCTGTATTCAACTCAGATACACGGGAGTTCAGGCCCAATGCTTACACATGCTTTTCCCACAACCTATCCCAGCCACTAACATAAGGAGGTTAGCAGGTACGTCTACAGTCAGGCAGGATGCGGGAGGGTGCTGCCCTGTCCTGAGCTCTCACAGGGAAGCATGCCTAGAAGCCAGCTCTCAACTAGCTGCATTCTTATGACAGTGTGAAGGTAGCAGTATTCTGAGTAAGGAGGTTCCCAGATTACCACTCTCCTGCACCTGGAGATACCGTCCAGGTGTGCATTGTTAACTTGCGTCTCAGAGGCCTCTGGCAAAAGTCTCTGGTGAAGACGTGGGAAACTCACTCTGCAGGCAGTGTGGAACTGTGAGGGACTGAGGGTGAGCTCAACTCTCAGCAGTGAGATGATTTTGGACAAGGCGTTCAGCTACCTTCTCACATATGGAACTTAGTATGTAGCACCAGTCTACCCCAGGAATTACTGGGAAATCGCTGGATTGAGCTTGGAGGCACTAGTCTTGTGTGCCGGCAGATTCCAGTTACCTCTCCCAACACTTCGGTGAAGCAGCGAGCCTAGGCCTTTTGGAAGCGAAAGGTAGCTGCAGGCAGGAGTTAGGGTTACAGGCCATAAGCTCAACTCTCAGAAGTGGGTATGCATGGGAGGCAGATGTCTGCTACCCACTCGGACATTCGAGTGGGAACCTAGCTACACTCTGATGAAGAAGGACTTTGGAAATCGCTGTATTCAACTCAGATACACGTGGGTTCAGGCACAACGATTCCACATGCTTTTCTCACAACCTTTCCCTGCCACTAACATGAGGACGTTAGCAGCTCCTTCTACAGTCAAGCAGGATGCGGGAGGGTTGTGCCCTGTCCTTAGCTCTCACAGGGAAGCATGCCTTGAAGCCAGCTGTCAACTAGCTGCATTCTTATGGCAGGGTGAAGGTAGCAGTATTCTGAGACAGGAGGTTCCCAGATAACCACTCTACTGCACCTGGAGATACCGTCCAGGTCTGCATTGTTAACTTGCGTCTCAGAGGCCTCTGGCAAAAGTCTCTGGTGAAGACGTGGGAAACTCACTCTGCAGGCAGTGTGGAACTGTGAGGGACTGAGGGTGAGCTCAACTCTCAGAAGTAAGATGTTTTTGGACAAGGCGTTCAACTACCTACTCACGTATGGAACTTAGTATGTAGCACCAGTCTACCCCAGGAATTACTAGGAAATCGCTTGATTGAGCTTGGAGGCACTCGTCTTGTGTGCCGGGAGATTCCAGTTACCTCTCCCAACACTTGCGTCAAGCAGCGAGCCTAGGCTTTTTGGAAGCGAAAGGTAGCGGCAGGCACGATGTAGGGTTACAGGCCATGAGCTCAACTCTCAGAAGTGTGTATGCATGGGAGGCAGATGTCTGCTACCCACTCGGACATGGGAGTTGGAACCTAGCTACCCTCCTATTGAAGAAGGATGTTGGAAATCGCTGTATTCAACTCAGATACACGGGAGTTCAGGCCCAATGCTTACACATGCTTTTCCCACAACCTATCCCAGCCACTAACATAATGAGGTTAGCAGGTACGTCTACAGTCAGGCAGGATGCGGGAGGGTGCTGCCCTGTCCTGAGCTCTCACAGGGAAGCATGCCTAGAAGCCAGCTCTCAACTAGCTGCATTCTTATGACAGTGTGAAGGTAGCAGTATTCTGAGTAAGGAGGTTCCCAGATTACCACTCTCCTGCACCTGGAGATACCGTCCAGGTGTGCATTGTTATCTTGCGTCTCAGAGGCCTCTGGCAAAAGTCTCTGGTGAAGACGTGGGAAACTCACTCTGCAGGCAGTGTGGAACTGTGAGGGACTGAGGGTGAGCTCAACTCTCAGCAGTGAGATGATTTTGGACAAGGCGTTCAGCTACCTTCTCACATATGGAACTTAGTATGTAGCACCAGTCTACCCCAGGAATTACTGGGAAATCGCTGGATTGAGCTTGGAGGCACTAGTCTTGTGTGCCGGCAGATTCCAGTTACCTCTCCCAACACTTCGGTGAAGCAGCGAGCCTAGGCCTTTTGGAAGCGAAAGGTAGCTGCAGGCAGGAGTTAGGGTTACAGGCCATAAGCTCAACTCTCAGAAGTGGGTATGCATGGGAGGCAGATGTCTGCTACCCACTCGGACATGCGAGTGGGAACCTAGCTACACTCTGATGAAGAAGGACTTTGGAAATCGCTGTATTCAACTCAGATACACGTGGGTTCAGGCACAACGATTCCACATGCTTTTCTCACAACCTTTCCCTGCCACTAACATGAGGACGTTAGCAGCTCCTTCTACAGTCAAGCAGGATGCGGGAGGGTTGTGCCCTGTCCTTAGCTCTCACAGGGAAGCATGCCTTGAAGCCAGCTGTCAACTAGCTGCATTCTTATGGCAGGGTGAAGGTAGCAGTATTCTGAGACAGGAGGTTCCCAGATAACCACTCTACTGCACCTGGAGATACCGTCCAGGTCTGCATTGTTAACTTGCGTCTCAGAGGCCTCTGGCAAAAGTCTCTGGTGAAGACGTGGGAAACTCACTCTGCAGGCAGTGTGGAACTGTGAGGGACTGAGGGTGAGCTCAACTCTCAGCAGTAAGATGATTTTGGACAAGGCGTTCAACTACATACTCACGTATGGAACTTAGTATGTAGCACCAGTCTACCCCAGGAATTACTAGGAAATCGCTTGATTGAGCTTGGAGGCACTCGTCTTCTGTGCCGGGAGATTCCAGTTACCTCTCCCAACACTTGCGTCAAGCAGCGAGCCTAGGCCTTTGGAAGCGAAAGGTAGCGGCAGGCACGATGTAGGGTTACAGGCCATGAGCTCAACTCTCAGAAGTGTGTATGCATGGGAGGCAGATATCTGCTACCCACTCGGACATTGGAGTTGGAACCTAGCTACACTCCTATTGAAGAAGGATGTTGGAAATCGCTGTATTCAACTCAGATACACGGGAGTTCAGGCCCAATGCTTACACATGCTTTTCCCACAACCTATCCCAGCCACTAACATAAGGAGGTTAGCAGGTACGTCTACAGTCAGGCAGGATGCGGGAGGGTGCTGCCCTGTCCTGAGCTCTCACAGGGAAGCATGCCTAGAAGCCAGCTCTCAACTAGCTGCATTCTTATGACAGTGTGAAGGTAGCAGTATTCTGAGTAAGGAGGTTCCCAGATTACCACTCTCCTGCACCTGGAGATACCGTCCAGGTGTGCATTGTTAACTTGCGTCTCAGAGGCCTCTGGCAAAAGTCTCTGGTGAAGACGTGGGAAACTCACTCTGCAGGCAGTGTGGAACTGTGAGGGACTGAGGGTGAGCTCAACTCTCAGCAGTGAGATGATTTTGGACAAGGCGTTCAGCTACCTTCTCACATATGGAACTTAGTATGTAGCACCAGTCTACCCCAGGAATTACTGGGAAATCGCTGGATTGAGCTTGGAGGCACTAGTCTTGTGTGCCGGCAGATTCCAGTTACCTCTCCCAACACTTCGGTGAAGCAGCGAGCCTAGGCCTTTTGGAAGCGAAAGGTAGCTGCAGGCAGGAGTTAGGGTTACAGGCCATAAGCTCAACTCTCAGAAGTGGGTATGCATGGGAGGCAGATGTCTGCTACCCACTCGGACATGCGAGTGGGAACCTAGCTACACTCTGATGAAGAAGGACTTTGGAAATCGCTGTATTCAACTCAGATACACGTGGGTTCAGGCACAACGATTCCACATGCTTTTCTCACAACCTTTCCCTGCCACTAACATGAGGACGTTAGCAGCTCCTTCTACAGTCAAGCAGGATGCGGGAGGGTTGTGCCCTGTCCTTAGCTCTCACAGGGAAGCATGCCTTGAAGCCAGCTGTCAACTAGCTGCATTCTTATGGCAGGGTGAAGGTAGCAGTATTCTGAGACAGGAGGTTCCCAGATAACCACTCTACTGCACCTGGAGATACCGTCCAGGTCTGCATTGTTAACTTGCGTCTCAGAGGCCTCTGGCAAAAGTCTCTGGTGAAGACGTGGGAAACTCACTCTGCAGGCAGTGTGGAACTGTGAGGGACTGAGGGTGAGCTCAACTCTCAGCAGTAAGATGATTTTGGACAAGGCGTTCAACTACCTACTCACGTATGGAACTTAGTATGTAGCACCAGTCTACCCCAGGAATTACTAGGAAATCGCTTGATTGAGCTTGGAGGCACTCGTCTTGTGTGCCGGGAGATTCCAGTTACCTCTCCCAACACTTGCGTCAAGCAGCGAGCCTAGGCCTTTGGAAGCGAAAGGTAGCGGCAGGCACGATGTAGGGTTACAGGCCATGAGCTCAACTCTCAGAAGTGTGTATGCATGGGAGGCAGATATCTGCTACCCACTCGGACATTGGAGTTGGAACCTAGCTACACTCCTATTGAAGAAGGATGTTGGAAATCGCTGTATTCAACTCAGATACACGGGAGTTCAGGCCCAATGCTTACACATGCTTTTCCCACAACCTATCCCAGCCACTAACATAAGGAGGTTAGCAGGTACGTCTACAGTCAGGCAGGATGCGGGAGGGTGCTGCCCTGTCCTGAGCTCTCACAGGGAAGCATGCCTAGAAGCCAGCTCTCAACTAGCTGCATTCTTATGACAGTGTGAAGGTAGCAGTATTCTGAGTAAGGAGGTTCCCAGATTACCACTCTCCTGCACCTGGAGATACCGTCCAGGTGTGCATTGTTAACTTGCGTCTCAGAGGCCTCTGGCAAAAGTCTCTGGTGAAGACGTGGGAAACTCACTCTGCAGGCAGTGTGGAACTGTGAGGGACTGAGCGTGAGCTCAACTCTCAGCAGTGAGATGATTTTGGACAAGGCGTTCAGCTACCTTCTCACATATGGAACTTAGTATGTAGCACCAGTCTACCCCAGGAATTACTGGGAAATCGCTGGATTGAGCTTGGAGGCACTAGTCTTGTGTGCCGGCAGATTCCAGTTACCTCTCCCAACACTTCGGTGAAGCAGCGAGCCTAGGCCTTTTGGAAGCGAAAGGTAGCTGCAGGCAGGAGTTAGGGTTACAGGCCATAAGCTCAACTCTCAGAAGTGGGTATGCATGGGAGGCAGATGTCTGCTACCCACTCGGACATGCGAGTGGGAACCTAGCTACACTCTGATGAAGAAGGACTTTGGAAATCGCTGTATTCAACTCAGATACACGTGGGTTCAGGCACAACGATTCCACATGCTTTTCTCACAACCTTTCCCTGCCACTAACATGAGGACGTTAGCAGCTCCTTCTACAGTCAAGCAGGATGCGGGAG